>NC_079198.1:103618749-103965416 GCF_029499605.1 Hyla sarda | reverse complement strand
GGGCCTAGGAGCTGTGGATAGTATCCCCACCACCTTGGGGGAGGCTGAGGGAGTCATGGAATGCATCCCCTTTACCTCGTCTAGGATCCATAGAACACGTCTTAATACGCTTCGCAGCACAGTGGAGTACTGGAACTTCCAGTGACAGATACATCAGCTGTGTGATGTGAGGAAACCATGCAGACCACTGTCTGGCTTACTGGTATGGGTTCATAGTATGCAAGACACAACGTCGGACACCTGCACTAATAGTGGGGTACCGGAGTAACAGCTGCAGACGTGGCAGCTTGAGAGATGAGTGACAGGCAAGCCTACTGTCAGACATATCGACATCAGGACCAATCCAGGGACGCTTCCACGGAGATCCCGCACTAGACATGAGGATCCGGAGCAATAGCCGGGGATGCGGCAGCCCATGGAGGAGGGAATCATATTGTATGACATGCCAGGACACCCTCTTGATGGGTGACCGGACATATACTTCTGGAACGCTTCACATGTTCACTGTGCAGACGCCATGCAATCTGCACAGTATCGTACCAATATGTCTTAATTTATTATATTCATTAAATTATTAATATATTTATTTGGAGTATGGTATATGTGCTGCCAAAGCCAGATAACAGATACTACATTTAATCCACCACAAGGCACAGGATCTGGGTGGAAAACCCATAGAAAACTATGTAGAAGAAAAAAACACTGTTGGCCACTAGAGGGGGCAGTGCTGTACACCAATACACCTTACAGCCACTGGAGGGCACAGAACGCACATGAGAAGCTGCTTTTTTTTTTTTTTTTTAAACAGAAACCCAGGAGGGGCGGAGAGCAGCGGTGCCACCCGATAAGCGGGGGAAAAAAAAAAAAGCGCTGTCCACGTCCCTCCGCGCCCTGAAGTAGGGGGTAAGTTAACCCCATGAGCACGCCTGACGGGGAGAGGGAAAGGAAGGACCGGAAAGGCGTCGTAGTAATGGCAGCTGCCATGATACTAAAAGCCCAGTGGCTGTGGCATGGGGATAAATAAAGCAGGGGACTAAAATTAAAGAGTGCCTGCAGGACGGCCCGGCCGCATTAGCGGGAGACAGCCGCACGGTCGGGGCGCCGGCAAGATAGATGTGGCATCCAGTGGCCACTGCGGAGGCCACATCAGGACAAGGCTGGAGGAAGAAATATGGAACGGCCGGTCCCCGTCCCCCCTGCTGCACCGCCTGGCCGCATGAGAGCAGAGACCTGCTAGCCAAGGAGGCCTTGCCAGAGGGTAAGAAAACATGGCCAGCTTGCAGAGCCTGGTGCAGCCAGCAAGGCAAGGAGGGCACCCACATGAAAGGGGGGGGGGGGGGGGGGGGGGGGGAGATCCCCAGACTGTCCCCTAAAGGTATAGTGCTGCCGGCAACCCCGAGGCCATGGGAGGTCCCGGCCCAACACAGCCACGTGTAATGGCAGCTGAGGAGCTGTGCACATGAGAGAATGGGGACCCATGGATGAGCAAGAGGGAGGGAGAGGGGAAAGGGGGGGTGTTTAGTACATACTCACCCACGGCTCCATCTTCTTATACTCACCCAGAAGTCTTCAACCAGCTTATGTCCACGCTGCATCATACCCGGCTAAGATAGCGGGGCGAGCAGGGACAGTGGGGGACCTGGAACCAGGGTACAACCTCCAGGCACTGGCCGTTGGCGAGAAGGGGTTAACAGTACATACTCTATGTCCTATGCCCCATTGTAGCATATGGGGGAACAGGTAGCGCCATGCTCCTGAACCCCCACCTGAAAAAGGGAAACAAAACGGAGATAAAAAGCTAACTAGACAGCCCTTACTAGAAAATAATAAAGAAGGACCAGGTCCGGGGAGCTCCCACAACTGTGTCTTGCCTCCTACTGACACTAGCTAAAACGGATTACCTCACTTCCAGTGGGCGGGTATATCCTGCCAGGGAGGAGCCATAGTGTCAGCGCCTCCTAGTGGCAAGAGCATATACCATCAGTAAGGTGTCCTCCAATGAAGAACGACCGAGAAAGATAATAAAATGTTTAAAAAAAAATAAAAAAATAAGCCAGAAAAGTTCAAATTTTTACAATATTTCAGAGATTTTCCCCCCCAAAAAATGCTGCATATATGTCAGTCCTTACAGTAGTGTTTCCCAAATAGGGTGACTCCAACTTTTGCAAAACTACAACTCCCAGCATGCCCGGACAGCCAAAGGCTGTCCGGGCATGCTGGGAGTTGTAGTTTTGCAACAGCTGAAGGCACCCTGGTTGGGAAACACTGCCTTACAGCCTCTGCCCTTGCATATAGCTTGTGAAAAGGTCACAGAGAAACGCATTATAAGAAAAAAATATACGTATATCAAACAAAACAATCCTTCAATTCATTCACCTGGCAGGAAAGGCTGTTTCATAGTCTCCATGAGGCTCTTCAAATCGTGCTCCACATAGTTCATTACAATGTAGATTTTGTCCATGTTGCTCCCGACAACAATTTCCTGGGTAGAGAGAAAGGTGGATTAAAGGGGAACTCCGGTGAAAACCTTTTTTCTTTTAAATCACCTGGTGGCAGAAAGTTAAACATATTTGTAAATTACTTCTATTAAAAAAAAATCTTAATCCTTCCAGTACTTATTAGCTGCTGAATGCTACAGAGGAAATTCCTTTCTTTTTGGAACACTGATGACAGCACGAACACAGTGCTCTCTGCTGACATCTCTGTCCATTTTAGCAACCGTGCATAGCAGATGTATGCTAAGGGCAGCATGGTGGCTCAGTGGTTAGCACTGCTGCCTTGCAGTGCTGGGGACTTGGGTTCAAATCCCACAAAGGACAACAATAAATAAAGCGTTATTATTATTATAATAACGTCAGCAGAGAGAACTGTGCTCGTGATGTCATCAGAGAGCATTTCAAAAAGAAAAGAATTTCCTCTGTAGTATTCAGCAGCTAATAAGTACAGGAAGGATTAGGATTTTTTTAATAGAAGTAATTTACAAATATGTTTAACTTTCTGCCACCAGTTGATTTAAAAGAAAAAAGGTTTTCACCAGAGTACCCCTTTAAGTATCAGGAGGCAGCGGAATCATTTTCCAGAAATAAGCCAGTGGATTACTTGCAGAGCATTCGTGTATGTGTAACAGTGCCACCGCAAAACACTAGAAATCAAATACCCTCATTATACTTCGGGACATATCATTCCAGCTGTCATCATTAAAAAAAAAAAAAAGGTCTGTAATACAAACCCTCAGGAAATGGCTGAGGCTACAAACCAAAAACTATCATTACGATGTGGGGAGAGAAGACGAGAAAAAATAGTCTGCTGAAAAAAAAAAAAACATTCATTTGTAGTCCCAAACCGTACTGTATCTGATGCTTACCCGGACCCTAACAATATTCTCGTGCTGGGCTTTTAATATGGTGTTGATCTCTCGGAGGGATGTTATAGGGAATCCTTCCTTCTCTTTTTCCATTTTTAACCTCTTCAGCGCAACGATTTCATCTGTAAAGCAAAAGAGAAAATAAGAATAAATGGTGCCGAGTGCCTAAAGAGCATACAGTGGACCCTTACGTTACAATATGAATTGGCTCCAGGACGACCATTGTTTATTGAGGCCAAAACTCTTTGGAATCCTGGTGATTGGTTCTAGAGCCCCAATTTTTTTTTTTTTTTTTTTTACCAAGATAGGAAAAATGTGAGGATTTTAAGAAAAAGAAGTAAATAACTAATATAGATAAAGTAATAAAGATCTGCTGGGAGCTGTAATCACTGTCTATGTAGAGGACAGGAGCTTCTTCAGGGTCCTGTACAGTGTCCTAAAAAAGTAACATGGAGCCGCCCTCACCTGGTGTCCAAAGGAGCAGGTAACCCTGGGACAGGTAAAGTGTAAAGAACATGTAATACCTCCCTGTACTGTAGGGGGCGCTACCAGGTTTTACAAGAGAATTGTCCATTCTGATTGGTCAGTTCTTCCAGCCATTGACATGTTTTGTAGATCTGGACTGTCTGTAACATTGTATGTTGAGTCTGGTTTAAAGTTACAATGGTCCAGAAAAGACCGAAAATATTGTAACCTGAGGTCATTGTAAGGCTGGGTTCACATCACGTTTTAAGCAATACTTGACCGCATACTACTGGAGGGAGCGAAAACCGGGCGCTCCTGTATCCCAGCCGTATCCGGCCCGTATGTAATGCACTTCAATGAGCCGATCGGAGTCAACCGCTAACTCCGTTCAGCTAATCTTTGCCCTGTATACAGTTCTCTAATCGGACCTGAAACTGTGGTGTACCCCGGTTTTAGGTCCGGAGGGAAAACCAAATACGGGGCAAAAATGAGTCGACCAGAGTCAGTGAATGTAATTGAAATGCATTACATACGGCCGGATACGGGAGCACCCGGTTTTTGCTCCCCCCAAGCAGTATGCGGTCTCGTATTGCTTAAAACGTAGTGTGAACCCAGCCTAAGTAGAGGGACCACTGTACAGTTACTAAATAAAACAGCATGACAGAACAGTGCCCCCCAGTGGTCAAGGTATGAAATCACTATTTTCTACAATGCATATTATATATATATATAATTTATATTTACCGTATTTATCGGCGTATAACACGCACTTTTTAGGCTAAAATTTTTAGCCTAAAGTCTGTGTGCGTGTTATACCCCGATACACCCCCAGGAAAGGCAGGGGGAGAGAGGCCGTCGCTGCCCGCTTCTCTCCCCCTGCCTTTCCTGGGGTCTAGAGCGCTGCTGTCGGCCCTTCTCACCCCCTGGTTATCGGCGCCGCTGCCCGTTCTGTCCCCCTGACTATCGGTGCCGGCGCCGATTGCCAGGGAGAGAGAAGCGGCGCCGACAGCCAGGGGGAGAGAAGTGGCGCCGACAGCCAGGAGGAGAGAAGGGGCAGCGGCACCCATTACCGGCGCCGCTGCCCCGTTGCCTCCCCCCATCCCCGGTGGCATAATTACCTGAGTCCGGTCCGCGCTGCTCCAGGCCTCCGTCGTGCGTCCCCGGCGTCATTGCTATGCGCTGAACGGCGCGGCGCATGACGTCAGAGCGCCGCGACGTGCATAGCAACGACGCTGGGGACGCACGACGGAGGCCTGGAGCAGCACGGACCGGACTCAGGTAATTATGCCACCGGGGATGGGGGGAGGCAACGGGGCAGCGGCGCCGGCAATGGGTGCCGCTGCCCCTTCTCTCCCCCTGGCTGTCGGCGCCGCTTCTCTCTCCCTGGCTGTCGGCGCCGCTTCTCTCTCCCTAGCTATCGGCGCCGGCACCGATAGTCAGGGGGACAGAACGGGCAGCGGCGCCAATAACCAGGGGGTGAAAAGGGCCGACAGCAGCGCTCTAGACCCCAGGAAAGGCAGGGGGAGAGAAGCGGGCAGTGACGGCCTCTCTCCCCCTGCCTTTCCTGGGGGTATATCGGGGTATACACGCGCACACACGCACCCTCATTTTTTCATGGATATTTGGGTAAAAAACTTTTTTTACCCAAATATCCTTGGTAAAATGAGGGTGCGTGTTATAGGCCGGTGCGTGGTATACCCCGATAGGCACAGTTAAATACATCATCTGTATTTATAGTTCAACCAACATAGTTTAAAAGGGATATTCCAGAAGATAAAATACAAATCAACTGGTAACAGAAAGTTAAACAAATAAGTAAATTACCGTACTGTAGTCTTTCCAGGCAGACACGATGTCAGCTCTGTCCGTGTCTGAACAGTTCCTGACACAGACAGAGGTGGCAGCAGGGAGCACAGTGTCTAGTTGAAAAGACTACACAATTTTTCTCAAGGACATACAGCAGTTGAAAGGCTTGAGACTTATCTGTCACCAGTTGATCTGAATTCAGATTTTATGTTGTATAAATTAATATAAACAAATAGTTGAACGAAGCATAAAATCTGCAGCATAAAATCCACAGCGTATAAAGTATGTGTGAACATATCTAAAGAGGGAGATTGTGGGTCAAGAAGGTTATTCATATACAAATAGCAGTTATGAAGATGTTAAAATAATGGACACAATGGAGTGCAATGGACACAAAAAGCCAAGTGTTTCACCCTACCCAACATGAACTTGCTTTTAACCCCTTAAGGACCAAGCATTTTTCTGTTTTTACACTTTCGTTTTTTCCTCCTCACCTTTTAAAAATCATAACCCTTTCAATTTTGCACCTAAAAATCCATATGAGGGCTTATTTTTGGCGCAACCAATTCTACTTTGGAATGACATCAGTCATTTTACACAAACATTTATGGCGAAATGGAAAAAAGAATCATTGTGCGACAAAATTTAAGAAAAAAAACCATTTTGTAAATTTTGGGGGCTTCTGTTTCTAGGCAGTACATTTTTCGGTAAAAATGACACTTTAACTTTATTCTGTAGGTCCATACGATTAAAATGATACCCTACTTATATAGGTTGGATTTTGTCGCACTTCTGGAAAAAATCATAATTACATGCAGGAAAATTTATACATTTAAAATTGTCCTTTTCTGACCCCTATAACTTTTTTATTTTTTCCACGTACAGGGCGGTTTGAGGGCTAATTTTTTGCACCGTGATCTGAAGTTTTAATCGGTACCATTTTTATTTTGATTGGACTTCTTGAACGCTTTTTATTCCTTTTTTTATGGTATGAAAAGTGACCAAAAATACGCTATTTTGGACTTTGGAATTTTTTGCGTGTACGCCATTGACCGTGCGGTTTAATTAATGATATATTTTTATAGTTCGGACATTTACGCACGCGACGATACCACATATGTTTACTTTTATTATGGTTACATATTTTTAATATGGAATTTGGGAAAAGGGGGGTGATTTAAACTTTTAATAAAGAAGGGGTTAATGTTTGTGTTTTTAAACTTTTTTTAAACTTTTTTTTTAATTTTTATTTTTTTACACTTTTAGTCCCCTTAGGGGACTTTTAGGAGGAATCATTTGATTCCTCATACAGATGAATGGGATTACATACAATCCCATTCATCTGTGTGCTCTGCGCTCGATTGATAAAGCCTGGTCCCGCCAGGCTATATCATTCAGAGAGCCGGAGCCGACACAGGAGGAGAGGTAAGTCCTCAGGCTACCTCAGCAGTGGATCGCTCCCCCGTGATCGCGCTGCGGGGGAGCGATCCACCCCACTGGACCACCAGGGACTGTATACAGGCACCTTTAGACGCCGCTGTCAACTTTGACAGCGGCAATCTAAAGGGTTAATAGCCGGCCGCGGCGATCGCCGCATGTCGGCTATTAACGCCGGCCCCCAGCTACAGGAATCAGCTGGGGGCTGGCCGGTATGACGCGGGCTCGAGTCGGGAGCCTGCGTCATACCCCGGTAACGGCCATTGGACGAGTATAGACGTCCATGGTCGTTATCGGGTTAAAGGGCTACTCCGGTGAAAACCTTTTTTCTTTTAAATCAACTGGTGCCAGAAAGTTAAACATATTTGTAAATTACTTCTATTACTTCTATTATTAGCTGCTGAATACTACAGAGGAAATTCTTTTCTTTTTGGAATGCTCTCTGAGGACATCACGACCACAGTTCTCTCTGCTGACGTTATTATAATAATACCACTTTATTTATTGTTGTCCTTAGTGGGATTTGAACCCAGGTCCCCAGCACTGTAAGGCAGCAGTGCTAACCACTGAGCCACCATGCTGCCCTTAGCATACATCTGCTATGCACCGTTGCTAAAATGGACAGAGATGTCAGCAGAGAGCACTGTGCTCGTGATGTCATCAGTGTTCCAAAAAGAAAGGAATTTCCTCTGTAGCATTCAGCAGCTAATAAGTACTGGAAGGATTAAGATTTTTTTAATAGAAGTAATTTACAAATATGTTTAACTTTCTGGCACCAGTTGATTTAAAAGAAAAAAGATTTTCACCGGAGTACCCCTTTAAGCTTTCAGGCCTATGTTTGGTGTTTACGTGGGAAAAGCTCCTAAAATATTTGCCAAATGTATCAATAGTTCTCTATCTACACAACCAAGACTGAAAGTCTCATGTTCTATTAGGCAAGTGTTTCCCAACCAGGGTGCCTCCAGCTGTTGCAAAACTACAACTCCCAGCATGCCCGGACAGCCAAAGGCACAAGAAAGTATATTTAAAAGGGGATTTTTTTTAATCCACTAGTGCCAGAAAGTTAAACAGATTTGTCAATTACTTCTATTTAAGAATCTTAATCCTTCCAGTACTTATTAGCTGCTGAATACTACAGAGGATACTACAATTCTTTTCTTTTTGGAACACAGAGCTCTCTGCTGACATCATGACCACAGTGCTCTCTGGACAGTTCTTAAAATGGACAGAGATGTCAGCAGAGTAGGAGAAAATCCCCATAGCAAACATCTGCTGCTCTGGACAGTTCCTAAAATGGACAGAGATGTCAGCAGAGAGCACTGTGGTCATGATGTCAGCAGAGAGCACTGTATTCCAAAAAGAAAAGAAATAATTTCCTCTGTAGTGTTCAGCAGCTAATAAGTACAGGAAGGATTAAGATTTTTTAATAAAAGTAATTTACAAATCTGTTTAACTTTCTGGCACCAGTGGATTAAAAAAAAATCCCCTTTAAATAGCAGCGCAGACTAAAACTATTTACAGACCTGTCTTCTTGTCCTTTGCTCTGTACACCACTCCATATGTTCCTTCCTCGATCCGATTCAGACACTGAAACTCCTCCACACTGCGGCATCCCTGGGCAAGAAAAAAAAAAAGTTAAATTGATAATGGTGACGCTTTAGACCAAGAAATCTATATTTCACACGTGTTTCTCACTTTACCTGTAGAGCGGGAAGATATTTAGGCAGTTCTTGCTTTAACTCAACAGGTGACATGACTGGAGAATTAGGGACATATTCCCCATCTGTCTGAGCGTTTGAATGTGGGCTGCTAGCAATTCTAATTTCTTCTTCCTCCTCCTCTTCCTCTTCACTCTCGGGAGAGTCATGATCAAATCTGGACTCTGTGACTGCAAAATAAAGATTCAACAATGATAGAGCCGTAGCTTATACACTGAATGAGGTGTTAAATGGTATTTTACCGCAGTAGCATTGGTTGACAACAGCCTTGGAGTGCACTTAAAATGAAAAAAACTACAGTGACCCCCCCCCCCCCCCGACCTACGATCATTTCAACATACGATGGCCTCTCAGAGGCCATCGCATGTTGAAGGCAGCATCAACATACAATGTTTTTGTATGTCGGGGCCATCGCATAAACTGCTATCCGGCAGCACTGACTGGTTCAGCTGCCACCGGATAGCCGTTTATGGTGCCCCGTGTGGTCCGCTGACGATCACTTACCTGTCCTCGGGGCTCCAGCGCATCTTCTTCGGCATCCCCTGCATCGTTGGCGCTCTCCATCATCCTGCGCACGCCGTCCTGTCATTCAATAGGAGCGGCGTGCGTAGCGACGTGATGGCGGCGACGGAGAGAGAGGATGGCGGGGAAGCAGGGGCCTTGCCGGAGCGTCGGGGACACCCCGGGGACGCGGCGACAGCGATGGAAGGCGACATCCAGGGCAGCGGTGACGGTCCGGAGCGGCGGGGACAGGCGAGTATAACCTCCAATACCAGTGGTCTTCAACCTGCGGACCTCCAGATGTTGCAAAACTACAACTCCCAGCATGCCCGGACAGCCGTTGGCTGTCCGGGCATGCTGGGTGTTGTAGTTTTGCAACATCTGGAGGTCCGCAGGTTGTAGACCACTGTCCTATACTTTACATTGCACAGATCCCTCAACATACGATGGTTTCAACAAAAGATGGTCCATTTGGAACGGATTACCATCGTATGTTGAGGGACCATCGTATATTCAGCTGTCCTAATCCCCTGCAGCTCCCAGTATGGAGGATCATTTCCCCCCCTTTCTGCGACTTATCGTCCCCACAAGATCTGCCCATTCAGCCCGTCACTAAATGAGGCAGCGACTGGCTGAGCAGGCATTTACTGTGTAGACAATGCTACAAAGGAAGCAACAAGACCATGAATCATCAGACCAGAAGCGGTGTGGGATTAGGACAGGCAAGTAGGTTTTCTTTTTATATAACTGTTAGGGCACTTCAAATCCATTTTCGAAGAAATGTATTATTCCAGAATACCCGTGATAAACTCAAAGGAGTTCTCCAGAGAGCTCAAAAGAAGTTCCCATGAAATAGCCCTTCAAGCCATCCTTTCCGCTTTGAAAAAGATTACATCCTAATTTCAGTGGCAAAACTTCTCTAAAATCTAATAAAATACCCTGTTGCTGTAAATTACAGGGTACCACATGTCTCCTTTTGCATGCAGGTTTCTTTTATTCTGTCCTGTTTAAGAACATATGAATCCCATTTTTTCCCCACATGTAAGTCAATGGCAACAAAGGGCAATAAGATAAGTTTTCTATCTTTTGTTCTAACAAAGGTACGAGTTCCCCATTTAAAGCTGGCTACACAAGATGTAATGGCCATTTAAAAGGGGTACCTTTTTTTTTTTTTTTTTTTTTTTTTTTTTTTTAAATCAACTGGTGCCAGAAAGTTAAAATAGATTTGTAAATGAATTCTATTATAAAAATCTTTACCCTTCCAGAACTTATTAGCAGCTGTATGCTACAGAGGAAATTCTTTTCTTTTTGAATTTCTTTTTTTTGTCTTGTCCACAGTGCTCTCTGCTGACACCTGATCAGGAACTGTCCAGAGCAAGAGAAAATCCCCATAGCAAACCTATGCTGTCCTGGACAGTTCCTGACACAGAGGTGTCAGCAGTGAGCACTGTAAAAAAATTCAAAAAGAAAAGAATTTCCTCTGTAGCATACAGCTGCTAATAAGTACTGGAAGGGTAAAGATTTTTTTATTGAAGCAATTTACAAATCTGTTTAACTTTCTGGCACCAGTTGATTAAAAAACAATAATAATAAATTGTTCCACCGGAGTACCCCTTTAACTTTCTTATAGTCTATAAAATCTATCAAAGGGTAACCGTGATGTGTGAAGCTTATTTTCATCCTTATATGATCAAAAGTTACAATAAAATCTTCTGCAGGATGTAGAATATAAGCCTCTTACCGAGAGGAACATGATTCCCATTCTCTCGCTCCTCTTCCTCACTCATCTCTTCATCACTGACTTCCTCTGCAAAATAAAATTAATTATATAAATGTCCTGTCATTTTTATGGCAAAAGGAAGTAAGCAGGTGGTTACCATGGAAAATGAACAATCACTCCTCCTTAGTAAGGAGCCTGTGTAATATCTGAAAAAGGAGATTTTTGTTTACTTACCGTAAAATCTCTCTCTCGAAGGATCCATTAGGGGACACAGACAGTGGGTGTATGCTGCTGTCTCTAGGAGGTGTGACACTATGGTAATAAAAAAAGGTTGGTTCCTCCCAGCAGGATATACCCGCCTCCAGGCCCTGAGCTAATCAGTTTCAGAGCAATAGGAGAGGATCGACAGGTCAAAGAAGACACAAACTGTCCGAGAACCAGAAGAAAAAACATAACTGAACACGCCCTCGGACAGAGAACCAAAGAAAACCCCAAAAAGGGCGGGAGCTGCGTGCCTCAATGGATCCTTCGAGAAAGAGATTTTACGGTAAGTAAACAAAAATCTCCTTTTCTCTATCGGCTTCATTGGGGGACAAAGACCGTGGGACGTACCAAAGCCGTCCCTTGGGTGGGCAGATAAGCAGTCAGGCAGACGGCCTTTCCACTGCCGCCTGCAACACTTTACGGCCCAGACTAGCATCAGCCGATGCGAAGGTATGAACCCGGTAGAACCTCGAGAAAGTGTGCAAAGACAACCAGGTAGCCGCCTTGCAAATCTGCGAGGCCGAGGCTATATTCTGGAGAGCCCAGGATGCCCCAACAGAACGGGTAGAATGAGCCACAACCCTGAAAGGAGAAATCTTCCCCTTACAGCGATAGGCTTCCGAAATGGCAGACTGAATCCACCGAGAAATGGTGGCCTTGGGAGCAGATTGTCCCTTACGACGACCTTCCGTAAGGACGAAAAAGGAATTACACTGATGAAACGAAGAAGTGATGGAGAGATAAGACCGAACAGCCCGAACCACATCCAGCTTGTGGAGTAAGCGCTCCTTAGGATGAGAAGGAGCCGGACAAAAAGACGGGAGGACAATGTCCTGATTGAGATGAAAAGCCGAAACCACCTTAGGCAAAAAGGAAGGATCTGGCCGGAAAACAACCTTGTCCTGGTGGGGCACCAGAAACAGGGATCGGCAGGAGAGAGCTGCCAATTCAGACACCCTCCGGATGGAGGTGACAGCAACAAGAAACGCCACTTTCAAAGAAAGGAGGCGTAGAGACACCTCTCTAAGAGGCTCAAAAGGTTCACCCTAGAGGGCACTCAGAACCAGATTCGAGTCCCAAGGGGGAGAGGGCAACCAATAAGGAGGGACAGCATGCGCAAGCCAGAGGACGCTGGAAAAGAATAGAAAGGGTCGAAACCTGACCTTAAAAGGGAACTGAGAGACAACCCTAGTTCCAACCCCGACTGCAAAAAGGAGAGAAGACGGGGAACCGAGAAGGTCACAGGAGACAGGACCTGAGCTTCACACCAGCGAAAATAAGACCGCCAGGTACGGTGGTAAATTCTTGCCGAGGAGGGCTTACGAGCCCTGAGCATGGTGTGAATGACTTGGGAAGAGAACCCGCCGGGAGTGAGGCGAATTTGATTCGGTAACCGCTGGATACCACGTCCCTGACCCAGGAGTACCGAATGTGTGTGGTCCAGATGTCTCGAAAAAAAAAATAAGAGCAGCTGCCGGAGAAAGTGAAAGTAAGCCGGCGCTCCGTGCGCCCGGCCAGAGAAAGTGCCGCGGCTGTCAACCGCATATAAGGTGCTGCGAATCGTAGCCGCATATTAAAAAAACACACACACACACACACTCACACACACACAGTGAGGTATGACACACACATACACACAGTGCAATCACTCATGCCCCCTAAAGATGCCACTGCTGGCCCCAGAAATAATAAAGCCCCAGTACAGTCAGCCCCATAAACCTAAAAGAAAAAAGGTGGGCCAAAAACAGAGGATCTCCAGAGGTTGCAAGTCCGCACCTAAGGAGAAAGGAATGTACTCACTTCAGTCAGAAGAACTTACCTAATGGAGTCTTCTGTGAAGTCTTCAGTCAGCTTTTTGTCACCTGCATCATGCCTGGCTGCTATGCGCGAGCGAGGCGAGCAGAGAAATAGGGGGTCCCGGATCCATGAGGTACCAACCCAGGTGCTGACCGTTGGCGAGGGGGGGTGAACAGCGCATATACGCAATGTCTGTGCCCCCTTACTCGCAATGGGGAAACAGGGAACTGGAGTCCCTGAGTCCCCACCTGAAAACATGAAAGAAAAAGGTAATAAAAAACTAACATGTCCCTATACTAGGAAAAACAATAAAATAGAAGACCTGGTCTGGAGAATTCCAGACCATGTCCACCTCCTTCAGCACTAAGCTTAAACTGATTAGCTCAGACTCCTAGAGTCACCAGCATACACCCACGGTCTGTGTCCCCCAATGGAGCCGATAGAGAAAAGGACAATTTGTTCCCACGTATACACTTTGAAAGACGCTGCCCATCTTCCCAGTAATCCCTCGAAGCTGCATTTAGCAGAAGTGATGTAATGTACATCATTGTAATCATTATGGCCGGCATTTATCATTGTCGGTGTAAGTGAAGCATTTATCATTGTAGGTGTAAGTGAAGCATTTATCATTGTAGGTGTAAGTGAAGCATTTATCATTGTAGGTGTAAGTGAAGCATTTATCATTGTAGGTGTAAGTGAAGCATTTATCATTGTCGGTGTAAGTGAAGCATTTATCATTGTCGGTGTAAGTGAAGCATTTATCATTGTAGGTGTAAGTGAAGCATTTATCATTGTAGGTGTAAGTGAAGCATTTTTCTACACCTTTTTTTGTGTGCTGATAATGTGTAGGAGCACCACATTTATTAAATAGTTGCAGAGCATTTGATACATTTTGTGCAGGTCACATTTTCTGAAATTTCTCTCTTCATATACACCAAAAAGCTAAGCTAAGTCTGGGCTGGTGTAGTTTTTGAGACTTTTCAGTGGCTTTGCGCCTTTTCACAAAAAAAGGCGCAGTTCAAAAAACCCTTCCGTATCATGTGTATTGCCAATATCAGTGGATTGCAACTCCAAATCAGCAGAAATGTGTAAACCAAAAGGCGCAAAAAAAAGCGCAAATAAACCCTGCTTGCTCCTTTTTTGCGTCTTTTCTAGACACAAAAAAACTGTCTAAAAAGAATGATAAATATCGGCCTATACACTTATAATATTACTACCTGCAGTCTGTTCTGATGCAGCCTCTGAATTGCTTGCTGTGTCATCCTCCTCCTCGTCCTCCTCCTCTTCTTCCTCCTCCTCCTCAGCTTCCTCTGACTCCTCAGAGCTGGTTTCCTCTTCCTCCTCTGACCCAGACGCGGACCCTGCTGAAAAGACATTACAAAAATGGTCAAGATGGACTGAAGGAAAAAGCTGAAACAGAACAGGTGAGCGTCACAGACTGACGCATACTGGTACGGCTCATATGGCTGCAATATATTGCAGAGGCTGCATAGCAGTGTTTCCCAACCAAGGTGCCTCCAGCTGTTGAAAAACTACAACTCCCAGCATGCCCGGACAGCCTTTGGCTGTCCGGGCATGCTGGGAGTTGTAGTTTTTCAACAGCTGGAGGCACCCTGGTTGGGAATCACTTCCCTAAGGATAGTCCAGTGTGCCTCCAGCTGTTGCAAAACCAAAATTCGTGGTTGTCTGGGCACGATGGGAGTTGTAATTTTGCAACAGCTGGAGCCACCCTGGTTGGGAAAAACCACAGTATATAGTCTTCTCTGTTATCTGTCAATTTGGTCTATGTCATACGTAACAATGTAAATAGCCGTATCCGCTTCATAGCATTTATAGTATTAGGACAATGATCCTCAACCTGACGTTTTCCAGCTAAAGCAAAAACAACACTGCCTATCATGTAAAAGGCTGCCAGAACATTATGGGGGATGTAGTTTTGCAACAGCTGGAGAGCTACAAGTTAGAGACCACTGCAGTAGGACATAACCCTGACTAAAGGCCACAGAGCTATATACTTGTGTTTATATACTGTTAAAGCCTAATCTTGAAGTAAACTTGTAGACAGAGTTCAATAAAAAAAAATAAAAAAAAATAAAGATATAAAAAAAAAGAACCAATCTGTACAGCCCCAATGACCTCAAGCCATCCTTATAAACAACAATAATGGCTGCCATGGAATACTACATCTCCTCTGCAGCAGACACTGACTATAAGCTTCTCCGGACAAGGATGTGGCGCATGCAGCTGATCACTTTGGGCGCTATTTTTTAATTAGGGCTATTTTTTTATGTCACTGTTAAATGTTACCCAGACATGTCAAAAGTTGAGATTGCACCGGGTCTCACTCCTGAGACCCACTGCAATCACTAATTAAAAGCCAGGAAAGTACGCAGCAGTGAGCTCCACTCCCCGGCGAATTTGATTGACAGCCAAGGAGTGAGGCGCGCACTCCACCAGGCTGTAACGCGAGATTGTTACTGTGCACCTATCTATTCTTATATGAAGAGAAAGAACAAACTTTGGAGGACATCGATGATAATGTGGCCACTGCACAAGCTTCAGTACCTGTGGAGGATTCAGCAGAACTTGTTTTCCGCTCACTGTCGCTGATGTCTTGCAAGTCAGACAAAAGATCCCTCACATCTGGTCTTTCCTCTTTGACTGAAAGAAGCAAAAGCGAGACACTTATGAAGCCAGAGCAGGACTAATCCACAGATTGTATGTACAGAAATGATGGCTGCGAGTTACAGGGGGCATCTTTTGATAAACAAACGGGGGTTCTTTACTGTAAGAGCAGTGAGACTGTGGAATTCTCTCCTGGAGTAGGTGGTCATGGTGACCTCTGTAAGAGAGTTCAAAAGGGGTCTGGATGCATTTTTGGAGAACAACAACATCGCTGGTTATGGATTCTAGATTTATAGGGACAGAACGTTGATCCAGAGATTTATTCTGATGCCATATTTGGAGTCGGGAAGGAATTTTTACCCCTAGTATGAGGGTTTTTTGCCTTCCTCTGGATCAACTCAGTAGGGACTAATTAGGGTTATAGGTTGAACTTGATGGACTCTGGTCTTTTTCAACCTTTTGAACTGTATAACTTCTTTCATACTGTGGTCCAGGGATGATCAGCACTCCTGGCCAACAGCTAATTTTGCCAAGGAAAGCCATGGACAACTAGCGGCTACTGCAGAGGAAATGTAGTATTAAACTGCAGCCATTTAAATGGATGGCCATCCTTGTAATACAAGTCCACCAGAATGGGACTCGCTCATAAAGACTCCTTCAATGACGTCTATCTGCCCTATTGGGGGTATACGGACAGGGGTTGTCATCACCAGACAACGCCAATCATTTTTCTATTGCCTTAGTAATGAGCAGGAGGCATGGGCTGCTGGCTATGGCTATCCCACAGATCTTTTTGTAGGATAGCAACAAACAGTAAAACATTTTGCTTGTCGTAAAAGAAAGCCTCGCCGTCTATTCACTTCAGGCAACCTTGCAAACCTAAGGAAAGGAATACTGCACGTGGTCATCCTTCCAAGAACCAAAGAAAAAAGCTGTTACAGGAGGAAACATCTGTCTAGTCTTAAAGGGGAACTTTAATTTCAACTTGCTATCCCTCATCCATAGGATAAGGGATTAAAGGGGTATACCAGGAAAAAACTTTCTATTGTTCTATTGTAACTTTTGATCATAGAAGTATGAAAATAAACTTTACACATCACGGTTACCCTTTGGTAAATTTTATAGACTATATGAAAGTTAAAGGGGTACTCCAGTGAAACACTTTTTTTTTTTTTGTTATATATCAACTGGCTCCAGAAAGTTAAACAGATTTGTAAATTACTTCTATTAAAAAATCTTAATCCTTCCAATAATTATCAGCTGCTGAAGTTGAGTTCTTATCTGTCTGGCAACAGTGCTCTCTGCTGACATCTCTGCTTGTCTCGGGAACTGCACAGAGTAGAAGAGGTTTGCTATGGGGATTTGCTTCTAAACTGGGCGGTTCCCGAGACACGTGTCATCAGAGAGAACTTAGACAGAACTCAACTTCAGCAGCTCAAAAGTACTGAAAGGATTAAGATTTTTTAATAGAAGTCATTTACAAATCTGTTTAACTTTCTAGAGCCAGTTGATACATATATACACACACACACACACATATATATAAAAAGTTTTTTCCTGGATAACCCCTTTAAATGCTGATTGATAGGGCTCTACTGCTGGCACCCACACCATTCAGAGAGTGGGGACATAATTGTCTCCACAATGGGTGCAGTGTGTGTGTGTGTGTGTGTGTGTGCGCGCGCAGCCGGGATTCCATTCACGGTCTATGGGCCTAACATTTCCGAGTCCAACGCTTGGAAATATTCGCCTGCCCTATAGAGAATGAATGGAGAGATGACCGCACCTGCATAGCGCACTCCATTCATTCTGCGGACAAGTACATCTCCTTTCTTGTGATCAGTGGGAGTTCCAGTGGTCAGACCCCCACCAATTATGTTATTATGTCCTATCCTATCAATAGGAAATAACTAGTTGACATGGGAATACCCCTTTGAGGGTTACTTTTTGCACAAAAAAAGCCAAGGTATACAATTCTTACACAGATGCACTGGTACCCTCAAAGAAAGAAGCAATTGCTGCTGCTGCTCCCCACTCTGGGGTGTTTATTAGCAGAAAATCTCCAATGTCATCCATAGGCCCAAACAGGACATATTGAAAGTTGTCAGTGATTTCTCTTCTGATCATCTGATCCAGTGTTTCCCAACCAGGGTGCCCCCAGCTGTTGCAAAACTACAACTCCCAGCATGCCCGGACAGCCTTCGGCTGTCCGGGCATGCTGGGAATTGTAGTTTTGCAACAGCTGGAGGCACCCTTGTTGGGAAACCCTGATCTAATCTAATACTAGCCCAGCATGCTGTCCGGGCATGCTGGGAATTGTAGTTTTGCAACAGCTGGAGGCACCCTAGTTGGGAAACCCTGATCTAATCTAATACTAGCCCAGCATGCTGTCCGGGCATGCTGGGAATTGTAGTTTTGCAACAGCTGGAGGCACCCTAGTTGGGAAACACTGATCTAATCTAATGCTAGCCCAGCCTCATGCATTTCGTTTAGTAAAGCTTACCTTGTTTCCTTACATCTCCTGCCTCAACCCTTTCCCGCTGCTGACGTGCAGGACTGCGACTGCGGTAATTTGCTTTATTTTTGTCCCCGTGCTCCTCTCTTGCTGTTCTGTGATGAGCAGTTACTGTAGAAGGGAAATAGTTGGGAGAAAACATAAATTAGAGATTTACACTACGTGCAAAGGCATTTTCCATTCATTCATGTACATAAAAGCTTAATCTTCACACCCCAGCTTTCTAACATACTAAGTGTTTTCATTCTTCACAGTTCTCAGGATCCCACTTACTGTCCTAGGTAAAAAAAAAAAAACTAAGGAAACATTATTAAAAGTAACAAACTGTTCTTATCACTTAAAGGGGTACTCCACTGAAAAACATTTTCATTTAAATCAACCGGTGCCAGAAAGTTAAACAGATTTGTAAATTACATCTATTACAAAAATCTTAATCCTTCCAGTACTTAGCTGCTTTTTATGCTCCAGAGGAAGTTCTTTTCTTTTTGAATTCCTTTTCTTTCTGACCACAGCGCTCTCTGCTGACACCTCTGTCCATTTCAGAAACTGTCCGGAGCAGAATAGGTTTGCTATGGGGATTTGTTCCTACTCTGGACAGTTCCTGAAATGGACAGAGGTGTCAGCAGAGAGCACTGTGGTCAGACAGAAAGGAAATTAAAAAAGAAAAGAAAACTTCCTCTGTAGTGTACAGCAGCTGATAAGTACTGGAAGGATTAATATTTTATATAGAAGTAATTTACAAATCTGTATAACTTTCTGGCACCAGTTTATTAAAAAAATAAAAATAAAAAAAAAGTACCATTTTAAGCAAGAATGTTTCATTTCAGTGAGAGCAAGCAGAGATCATGCAATTGTGAAGAATCGATACAAAGTCACAGCTTGTTTCAGGTAAACAATAACTGTATAGGCGCTGTCCTTTTAACAAACTTTGTATAGAGCAATAGTACAAGTGAATATTCTTGTAATATTTAGTAGACAAAAATGTTTCTTCCGCCTGTTCTTAAAGGGGTACTCCGGCACTAAGACATCTTATCCCCTATCCAAAGGAAAGGGGATAAGATGCCTGATCGCAGGGGTCCCACGGCTGGGGACCCCTGTGATCTTGCACGCAGCACCCTGTTATAATCAGTCCCCGGAGCGTGTTCACTCCGGGTCAGATTACTGGCGATCACGGGGGGCCAAAGAATTGTGACGTCATGCCCCCTCCTATAGGATCGCATTGAGGGGGCGGGGGCGTGACGTCACACGGGGGCGGGGTCATGACGTCCCAATGCTCCGGCCCCCGTGATCGCCAGTGTTCAGACTCAGAGTGAACACGCTCCGGGGACTGATTATAACGGTGTGCTGTGTGCAAGATCACGGGGGTCCCCAGCCGTGGGATCCCCGCGATCAGGCATCTTATCCCCTATCCTTTGGATAGGGGATAAGATGTCTTAGCGCCGGAGTACCCACTTAAGATTATTCCGCACCCCAAACGCCTCCGGCTAAATTGTCTTCCATCTTAAAATCTGCTCAATTTTGTCCTGTGTTTGATTTGTAGTTTGCTCAGAGATCAAATTACAAGCAATACAAGTCTATGAAGAGAGGAAGAGGAGAGAGAAAGTGTCCGGGAGCATGCACAGGCTGCAGAGACAGCAAAGAGACAACTCTGTACACAGGAGACCTCATCCCCAAGGCCTTATCCACACCGTCTAGACTGCTCACTATTGCTTTATCATGCCTTCCATGCTGCTGCTGTACTTAAAGGGGTACTCCGGTGAAAAACGATATATATTTTTTTTAAATCAACTGGTGGCAGAAAGTTAAACAGATTTGTAAATTACTTCTATTAAAAAATATTAATCTTCCTGTACTTATTAGCTGCTGAATACTACAGTGGAAATTATTTTCCGTTTGAAACACAGAGCTGTCTGCTGAGTCACGAGCACAGTGCTCTCTGCTGACATCTCTGTCCATTTTAGGAACTGCCAGAGTAAAAGGAAATCCCCATAGCAAACATATGCTGCTCTGGGCAGTTCCTAAAATGGACAGAGATGTCAGCAGAGAGCACTGTGCTCGTGATGTCAGCAGAGCATGATCTCCTTCTGTATGTGTAGTATAGGATAGACACCACCAACATTAGCGTCTGCCCACCAGCTCTGGGAGAAGTGTAAATTATACATGAAGCCTGAAGAATAAATCTGCCGAAAAATACTATATACAAGATCTGGAATGGGAAGAAATAGTGCTGCTTCTCACATACACACAATCTTTTGGACTTGGCCATCAATATTTGATTGTTAGATAGATATATGCCTCCTGGAACCCTAAAAATCAGCTAAATGAAGAGCGTCCATGGCGCGGTGTTCCCTTTATTGTTTATCAGGCACAGCTCCATACAGATTATACTGGCTGTGCCAGGTACTGTAGCTCAGACTACTGAAGTCTCATTCAGACCCCCTAATTGTAGTTAAAACAGCTGCACATCAAGTTCAAATGAATTCAATGTGGAACCACCTCTATCTGGCTGTGATGCTCATATCAATATGTAACTGTGTGGCTAACACAGAGTGCTCCAGAGGAGGAGCAGGTTTTATTACAGCTCTCCGCTCTAGTCAATAGACAAGAGAATATCCCCCCCATGACTTCCTGACCCCAATAAAAGGCTGAGTGTGGTGAAAAGGGAACAGAAATCCACCAAAACCTCCATGGGAAGCCAGCACCTGATGTGTTAGTAGTTAAAGGGGTACTCTGGCTCTAGACACCTTATCCCCTATGTAAAGGATAGGGGATAATATGTCTGACCAGTGGGGACCCCCGCAATCTTGCATTCGGCACCCACCTCTTTGAGCTGCACGCCGCGCTGCCAGCTCACAAACTGCCGGGTGCCGACCACGGGGCCGTAGTATCACACCCCCTCCCATAGACTTGCATTGCGGGGGGGGGTCACAAGGAGGCGGAGTCGTGACTTCATGATACTCCGGCACCGTGGTCGGCACCCAGCAGTTTGTGAGCTGGCAGCGCGGCGTGAAGCTCAAAGAGGTGGGTGCCGAATGCAAGATTGCGGGGGTCCCCAGCTGCGGGATCCCCGCGGTCAGACATCTTATCCCCTATCCTTTGGATAGGGGATAAGATGTCTTAGGGCCGGAGTACCCCTTTAAAGTTATGATCTTAGCAGCTGAATGTAATAAAGCACAATAAAATATAAAAAAACGAATTGCACAAAGCTGAGCAACAAAGAAGTCAAGGATCCTAAAGAGTGACAGGAATCTACAAACAGCATCAAAGGCAGAGTAGTGCAGGTCCTTCTTTCTTGGGGCTTCCTTACGACCATCCTCAATGTAGTTAAATAGATTATTTCAAGATTACACACGATCACTACATAATCATGGGGCGTCTGACTGCGGAGACCCCCACAGATCATTAAAACGGTTGAACAGAGGGCAAAGCATGTGTGCTGCCACTCCAATCACCCAGGGAACAAGGACCGCCATTCTTGTGACCAATCGGGATCCCAGTAGTCTGACCCCACTAATCAGCTACTTATTGGATAGATGATAACCCCTTTTATTAATTAAAGGAATCAAGGTCTTAGAAATAAAAAACACTGCTAAGATGACAATCTTGTGATTTCTCTAGGGAGCAGCGACATTGTGGAGTATTGCAAATGACAATAAAGGGGTACTCCACTGGAAAACATTACTTCTGGTGCCAGAAAGTTAAACAGATTTGAAAATTACTTCTATTTAAACATCGTATCCCTTCCAGTACTTATCAGCTGTTGTATGTTCCAGAGGAAGTTCTTTTTTTTTTTATTTCCTTTCTGTCTGACCACAGTTCTCTTTACTGTCCAGAGTAGGAGCAAATCCCCATAGCAAACCTCTCCTGCTCCGGACAGTTCCTAAAATGGACAGAGGTGTCAGCAGAGAGCACTGTGGTCAGACAGAAAGGAAATTCAAAAAGAAAAGAACTTCCTGTGGAGCATACAGCAGCTGATAAGTACTGGAAGGATTAAGATTTTTAAATAGAAGTAATTTACATATCTCAGCAACAACAAAAAAATTTAGAATCCAGCAGTAAAAGTAACTTCACCTTTATTCCGTCCAAGTTAAAACATCGACTTGGATCGGTCACAGGAACAATAATAGTAGAATAAAACTCAGGAAACACTAGGCATGACACGTTTCAGGTCAAATGACCCTTCATCAGATGTATTGGCACCATGGCATCTGATGAAAGGTCACGACCTGAAACGAGTCATGCCGAGTTTTCAGAGTTCCATTCTACTACTATTGTTCCTGTGACAGATCCAAGTCGATGTTTTAACTTGGACGGAATAAAGGTGAAGTTACTTTTACCGCTGGATTCTACATTTATTGTTGCTAGAGTTGGAGGCTATTTTGCCGTGTGGAGGACTGGGTGAGCTGACTATTCCTATACCGCACATGAACTAATTTACAAATCGGTTTAACTTTCTGGCACCAGTTGATTTAAAAAAAATGAAATAGGTTTTCCAGGGGAGTACCCCTTTAAGAATTTTTGTCAGCAGTTGTTTCACATTTGTTGGCTAAAATAGCACAGCAATGGGCACTGCAACCCCCTAAAACCCTGGGCGACCCCATTATAAATTAACAGGGTCAGAGGGGCAACCTTTGTACTTGTCAACAAAATGTGTCATACTGTCCTCCGTTGGTCTTACCAGACAGCTATAAGATTATTCAGGTATAAAGTAGATGTCAGTATCGTGCTACAAAATGTGACTCAATCCGTGGAACATTTGATGGCGCCAGCTTAGAAAGGGTTAAGAAGATACAATGCAGTACAGAAATGCTACAGAGTTAATGTCGTAGAAATGGTTTAAAAAGCCAAAACTTACTTTGAGTGCTAAATTCTACAAGTATTCTTGAATCTGCACTGTACTGCATTTTCTCGGTCTCTTGCAAGAGCCCTGGCTTCCTTCGTTCAGGAAGCGCAGATCCTGCGAGCCCTAGAAGGCATGTTGTACAGGTTGGAACACTAAATTGGCAATGCATGACTATGAATTACAGGTATTATTAATACTACTGAGGAATTAAAAATAAATGTAAGAATAATTGTGTTCTATACTTTGTTAGAGGGGTTATCCAAAGTTTAAAAGCTGATCAGTTGGGGGTCTACTGCTTGCGCCCATGTTTAACTGCCGATCAATACATTATCCATTGGACTTAGATACATTGTCAAGTGCTGAACTTATGACTGTAGCGCCGCTTAACGGGGTACTCAGGTGGAAAACTTTTTTTTTAATCAACTGGTGCCAGAAACTTATAACAGATTTGTAAATTACTTCTATAAAAAAATCTTAATCCTTCCAGTACTTATTAGCAGCTGTATACTACAGAGGAAATTCTTTTCTTTTGGGATTTATTTTCTGTCACAACCACAGTGCTCTCTGCTGGCACCTCTGTCCATGTCTGGAACTTTCCAGAGCAGGAGAAAATCCTCAAAGTAAACATAAGCTGCTCTGGGCAGTTACTAAAAGAGAATTTCCTCTGTAGTATACAGCCGCTAATAAGTACTGGAAGGGTTAAGAATTTGTTTAACTTTCTTGCACCAGCTGATTTATAAAAAAAAAAAATAAAAGGTTTTCCACCGGATTACCCCTTTAAGCATAAACGCTGCTGCTCCATTCACTAAGGAAATAAATTACCTCCATTTTGTTGATCTGTGGGGGTCCTAGTGGTTGAGCCACCAATGATCAGCCAGTTATCCCCGATGCTGTGAGGCGACAACTTATCTTGGAATAACCCCTTTAACTTGTAGATACGTTGAAATTCAGTGTCAGAACCACCTTAAGAGTAGGGTCACACGCAGTGCATCCGCAGTGTATTTCAAGCTGCGGATGGGCTGCCGGCAGTCACAGAAAGATGGCAGAACGGGCTCCCAGCTTCAGCCGGGAAGGTCTGTGCGTCCGCTGAGCAGACACACAGACCTACATGGCCGCAGCTGGGAGGTCGCTCTGCCGCCTCTCTGTGACTGCTGGCAGCCCATCTGCAGCTTGAAATACACTGCAGAAGCGATGTGTGTGACCTTACCCTAAACAACCTTTTTTAGGGTAGGGTCAACCCCGCGGGATGTGTTACATACTCGCGTAGACTGCCACACAGCAGAAATCAATCATTACATGGTGTCTATTGAAATCAATGAGATGTCAATGCAATCCAGACACTTCTAGCTTTTAACCTATTAACTCAGGTTTCCATAAGAGTCTTTGAAAATGTTTTTTTTTTTAACCAAGAAACTTTTTTTTTTTTTTATCAACTTGTAGAAAACGATGGTGATTTAAAGGGGTACTCCACTGGAAAACATTTTCTTTTAAATCTAGTGCCAGAAAGTTAAACAGATTTGTAAATTACTTCTATATAAAAAAATCTTCCAGTACTTATCAGCTGCTGTATGCTCCAGAGGAAGTTCTTTTCTTTTTGAATGCCTTTTCTGTCTGACCACAGTGCTCTCTGCTGATACCTCTGTCCATGTCAATAACTGTCCAGAGTAGGAGCAAATCCCCAAAGCAACCCTATCCTGCTTTGGACAGTTCCTGACATGGACAGAGGTGTCAGCAGAGAGCACTGTGGTCAGGCTGAAAATAAATTCAAATAGAAAATAACTTCCTCTGTAGTACACAGCAGCTGATAAGTACTGGAAGGATTAAGATTTTTTTAATAGAAGTAATTTACAAATCTATTTAACGTTCTGGCACCAGTTGATTTAAAAGAAAATGGTTTCCAGTGGAGAGTACCCCTTTAACATTCATAGTTGTCAATATATCTAACAGAGTGTGCTACTCATGTCTATATGAAGGGGAACACAGTATTTATTCACACTGTCTGCTTCATACTCATTAAAGGGGACTTTTTCATCGATGGCATATCCTTTAGGATAAGACATCAAAATGTGATCGGTTGGGGTCCACCACCTGGCACCCCTGCTAAGCGGCTCCCATTGAAGTAAACAGGAGCTATGTTGCAGTAACCCAGCCTGTCTGGAAAACTGGCCATCAATTATAAATAAATAAAAATTAAGAAAAAAAAACGCCCCCTTAATAATTGTTGCTCTATGGATGGGCTATATAAAAAGTATGACAGTCTATAGAAAGGCACCAAATCTTCACTTAATTTGGGGAAGTCCTGCCGGGCACCAATGCCACCCTAGGTCTCCCAAAAGTACCGTATTTATCGGCGTATAACACGCACTTTTTAGGCTAAAATTTTTAGCCTAAAGTCTGTGTGCGTGTTATACGCCGATACACCCCCAGGAAAGGCAGGGGGAGAGAGGCCATCGCTGCCCGCTTCTCTCCCCCTGCCTTTCCTGGGGTCTAGAGCGCTGCCGTCGGCCCTTTTCACCCCCTGGTTATCGGCGCCGCTGCCCGTTCTGTCCCCCTGACTATCGGTGCCGGCGCCGATAGCCAGAGAGAGAGAAGCGGCGCTGACAGCCAGGGGGAGAGAAGGGGCAGCGGCACCCATTGCCGGCGCCGCTGCCCCGTTGCCTCCCCCCATCCCCGGTGGCATAATTACCTGAGTCGGGTCCGCGCTGCTCCAGGCCTCCGTCATGCGTCCCCGGCGTCGTTGCTATGCGCTGAACGGCGCGGCGCATGACGTCAGAGCGCCGCGCCGTGCATAGCAACGACGCTGGGGAAGCACGACGGAGGCCTGGAGCAGCGCGGACCCGACTCAGGTAATTATGCCACCGGGGATGGGGGGAGGCAACGGGGCAGCGGCGCCGGCAATGGGTGCCGCTGCCCCTTCTCTCCCCCTGGCTGTCAGCGCCGCTTCTCTCTCCCTGGCTATCGGCGCCGGCACCGATAGTCAGGGGGACAGAACGGGCAGCGGCGCCGATAACCAGGGGGTGAAAAGGGCCGACAGCAGCGCTCTAGACCCCAGGAAAGGCAGGGGGAGAGAAGCGGGCAGCGACGGCCTCTCTCCCCCTGCCTTTCCTGGGGGTATATCGGGGTATACACGCGCACACACGCACCCTCATTTTACCACGGATATTTGGGTAAAAAACTTTTTTTACCCAAATATCCTTGGTAAAATGAGGGTGCGTGTTATAGGCCGGTGCGTGGTATACCCCGATAAATACGGTATATGTTTGATGTACACTCACAGGGGACAGATGAAGCACTGGCATCACTGTCTATACCCCCAGCATGCAAAGACATTTGTATAGAAAATACCCCCCCCCAATATGTTTAATTTATTCAGTAAACCAAAACCACAGTAATGGGGTTGGCAAATCACACATGACATATATACAAAGAAAACAAGAAAAAATAGGGCTAGCGCTCAAGAGATAGCACTTCATTAGGTAATTTAAAAGGACTCAGGGTGTACACTTGTTATTACTCCCTCCTCTTTGGGGGGACCAAAAACCTTAAAACTTGGTACCCCCCCTCCACGTCCGCTTATCACGGGTTCTTTGCACCGGATGAATCCAAGCTCCAGTGTATAGATGGATAATGATCTCCGCAGGCGTCCGTAGCAGAGGATATTTATTACTGATTTAAAACATGCTCTCCCAGTCAGACTGGGAGGCTGCTAGGAAAGAAATGGTACCAAGTTTTAAGGTTTTTGGTCCCCCCAAAGAGGAGTGAGTAATAACAAGTGTACACCCCGAGTCCTTTTAAATTACCTAATGAAGTGCTATTTCTTGAGCGCTAGCCCTATTTTTTCTTGTTTTCTTTGTATGTACTGAGCTCGAGTGTAACAGTCACTCGGGGTTTTTGGAGCTGCGCCCTCCTCAGGGATTGGGGATCTTGTATGATAAGAGATAGGAGCTACCTTTGATACGCTTACTTGGCTGACGGTGCTGTGGAGAGTCGCCTAATCTTATGGTGACCCTCCATCGCACCAGGTAAGTCAACCCCTGACCCTAACTGGCTTGTAAATAGAATTCTGTACTCCCTATATAGCCATAAATTTATAACAGTGTTTCGCACCCAGGGTGCCTCCAGCTGTTGCCGGAGGCTGTCCGTGCAACAGCAGCATATACCCAAGGTTCTGTGCCCCCCAATGAAGCCGATTGAGAAACACTGATTTATAACATACATCTTGTTCTATCTTCAGTCACCGCTCTATAGCTGTGTGAATAGGGGACACAGGGGACGTGGGAATGAACACCGGAGCACCAACCCTTTTGAAATTTAAAAGCAAAGAGCTTTGGATCTAAGATTAAAATTTCAGAAAAATTTTGACAGCCATGATGTAAGTTTTGATCAGAAGAGGCAGAGATAGCAGTGAATAGGCCCTTACTGCTAACCCAGCCTCTAAAAGCAGAGCCCTTTACCAAGCCAAAGGGGCACATTGCTCATCTGAGCGCCTCTGCACCTTCATTTCAGTGATCAGAGAGGATCTCAGCATCCAAGTTGATCAAAAGACGCTTTCTGAAACAATTGTTACACGTTGGGCTCTGTTCACACTAACATTGTGGAGTACCATTTTATAACAGAAGTCACCATGCTCTGGTATACAACGTACACCACCTGAGCCCAATGGACTGCAGTGACTTAAAATGGGATCCATTGGGTACTATAGTGGCTCTTAAGGAAGTCTTTAAAGGAGTACTCAAGTGCTGAAAAACGTATAAGTTTCAGATCGTGCAGGGGGGGGTCTGACAACTGGGCCCCCCCCGCGATCTCTTGTACGATCTCAGCCCGCAGCAAGGGGGCGTGTTGACCACCGCACAAAGCGGTGGGTGACACGCCCCCCTCAATACAACTCTATGGCAAAGCCGATGCGCTACCTTCTGCAATCTCCAGCTATGCCATAGCGCTGTGTTGAGGGGGAGTGTCGGCAGCCACTTCATGCGGTGGTCAACACACCCCCTTGCCGTGGGCTTCCAGGGCCCAGTAAAAGAGATCGCGGGGGGCCCCAGCGGTCAGACCCCCTGCAATCTGAAACTTATTCCCTATCTTTAGGATAGGGGATAGGTTTTTCAGCACTGGACTACCCCTTTAAAGGGAACCGGCATTAGATTTAATCATACATCAAGCATGGCAACGCATTATATATGGTAAAATCTTCTTCCTCCCCATCTACAGTTCCTGCCCGGAGTGATGTTGAGGATATTTAGTTTAAAAGCGTCCCCCGTTAGCCCCGTAACCTTTCCTCTATGGGGATCTATACTCACCTACTCCCGTCGGCTCCGGCTGTAATCATGCCCCTCAGTGTGACTGACAACCCCGGCATGGTCCGGGTCATCGCTCTGCTCCGTCTGTTTAGGAAGCAGTGGGGTCACTAAGGCTGTCAACCATGGCGAAGGGACGAGGATTACAGCTGAACTAGGTGGGTATAGCTCCACATCCAGGGGACTACGTACCGCGCCAGCAGGTGACACTTTTAAACTATATATCCTCAACATTGCTGTTGCCAGGAACATCTCCTGGGGATGGAGCCTTAAACAGTTTTACTACCTCCATTGTCTCTCAGTATTGTACCCTTTACAACAGTAAGAATCTAATCTTTTATGCACTTCCACTACACTACACTGTCACAGGACTGTATACCACTATATAACATGCAAAAGCAAGACTTTCCCTAAAAATAAAAATGATCTTCATATACCCAGTACCATAGTGACCGGACAATTAAGGTGCAGGTACGAGTTACCTTCTCTCCTAGCTTCCCGGCCTTTTCGCCTCTCTTCTGCTCTCCTCTGACGCTCTTTCAGTTCCCTTTGTTCTTTTTGCTGTTCCCTCAGTTTTCTTTCACGCTCACGATTACGTTCTAGCTGTTCCAGACGGTCGCTGGAAGAAAGAGGAAAATTCCTTTAAAGTTAAAGGAATTTAAAATATCTTTTGGTTAGAAGGATCCCCTGAAAGAGATTTTGACTGTAACAATTTAAACATTGATGCTAATACATGAGACTCCTAAAATGGGAGCCGACTAATAAGGCATATAAAAATATACATGTACAGTGATCCCTCAACTTACAATGGCCTCAACATACAATAGTTTCAACATACAATGGTCTTTTCTGGACCATTGTAACTTGAAACCAGACTCAACATACAATGCTACAGACAGTCCAGATCTGTGATACCTGTCAATGGCTGGAAGAACCGACCAATTAGAATGGGCATTCACTGGTAAAACCCCTGTATTACTGAAGTGCATGCACTGACTGGTGTCTGGTAGTGCCCCCTACAGTACAGGGAGGTATTACATGTTCTGTACACTTTACCTGTACCAGGGTTAGCTGCTCCTTTGGACACCAGGTGATGGCGGCTCCATTTTACATTTTTAGGACATTGCATGTACTGCACAGGACACTGAAGAAACTCCTGTCCTCTGAAGAAACCCTACATAGACCAGCGTTTACCAACCAGGGTGCCTCTAGCTGTTGAAAAACTACAACTCCCAGCATGCCCGGACAGCCAAAGGCTGTCCGGGCATGCTGGGAGTTGTAGTTTTGCAACAGCTGGAGGCACCCTGGTTGGGAAACACTGACATAGTGATTTACAGCTCCCAGCAGATCTTTCTTACTTTTATATGTAAGGATTTGCTTTATCTCTATTAGTTATCTACTTATTTTTGTTTAATCCTGACTTTTTTCTATTTTCGGATGACATTTTGGTGGCTTCAGAACCAATTACCAGGTTTCCATAGAGTTCTGGTCTCAACATACAATGGTCATCCTGGAACCAATTAATATTGTAACTTGAGGGACCACTGTACATACTTCTTTAGACATATTTATATGGTGCCGATTTCCTACAGAAATTTCTGCGACAATGAATTTCATGCATGTAAATAAGGTTGTTCTGGTGGCAAGCCCATTGATTTCGGTAAGCCTCAATTTGATAAATGTGACAGTAGCAGAAATTTCAGCCTTCTTAAAGAGGACCTGTAGCCAACCCCAAAAAAATGAAATGACATAATCATTAAATATTTTAGGGAGTCCTGAACACACATCATTCTACAGTTTGCTGACAATTCCTTCAGGTCACGAGATATGAGGGTTTATAGTTTGTCCGACAATCCGGGGAACTCCATTTTAATAATATGAGTAAATATCAGGTGATGGGTATATTAGGCATAGAAGCCTCTCAATGTACAACATTCGCATCCCCTGACTGTATAATGCTGCCCCATCACCTGACAATTACGGCCATTATTAAAATTAAGTTCACGCCCATCTGACCGATTCCCTGAATGGTCAGACAAATAGTAAACCCTCCTATCTCTGGAATGAGAGGGTGTATCAAGAAACTGTTTGATCAGGACACCCTAAGCTAATTAATAACGCTAACATCTAAATTTTTTGGGGTTTGCCACAGGTACTCTATTACGGAAGTACAACTCCACTTAAAACCACAAACATGGCTTTGTTAAATACAATCTGCCCCCAAATCAAAATATCACTAGTCGAACAAGGTGGTCAGCAGCTGTTTGTTGTACTCATGGCTGCCTATTCATTTGGATAGGAGCCATACACAAATGTAGTCAGCACCAACATGATTGTGTTGGCGGGATATTCCAGTGTCCCATTGGTACTGGCCACATTACAGAGCTCTACGTAATGTAATGTATAGTACAGTAGATTCCCCAGCTGGGCGCACAGCGACAGACCAGGAGAATCATTGCTGACTGTTTACTGCCACAGGGTATCCCGGGTAGAAGCAGAAAGTTTTTTTTGTACAGTGCACCAAATTGTGCTGCACCGTGTGGCAAAAACTTTCTACTTCTGCCCAGGAAATCTCTTGTCAACAAGAATGTTGCTGGAGAGAAGTATGGTTTTCAATTTGTTCCCCTTTGTTTACATTTTTAATTTTTACAGGAAAACGCAGAAAGAATAAAAATAGTAAACAAGGTGTCGGAGGAATTTCCATTAAGTTTTTTTTTTTTTCAACACTTTTTTTCCCAGACAGGAACAATCCAAGCAGTGGCAGCTTGGCGGCAACTACTAAGTCACAAAACAAGAAAAAAAAAAAAAAAAAAAGTGTTGGCACACACGTTTATTTAAATAAAAAAACACTTATTGAAATAAAAAACATCCCATGCAGACCCTTGTTCACCATTTTTTGGGAAAAAATAAAAAATAAATTATTTCCACCGTCTGACATAGTCTGGTCTTTTCCTATAGCTGTGTAAAAAAAAATTCATAAACAAAAGCTATGTCCGCCAACATGTGGCTTTCCAGCTGTTGCAAAACTTCTAGGGCAGCCAAGAGCATGATTGGAAATTGTAGTTTTGCAGCAGCTACTGGTCGGGGACACAGTGATGAGCCTGTGGTTCTGCAGCTGTTGCAAAACTACAACTCACCAAGCCCAGACAGCCAAAGGCAGATGAGAACAGCTGCAGGACAACAGTTGTGTAACCGGCAGCATTCTGGTCATGTCACCAAATTATCAATGGCTCGTACAGCCGGCCGATTGCTTCACATGTGCACGCGCCGATGACAGTAAATATAAAGCAATCGGCCACCATGTCATGTGCGAGCTAGTGACTTAATCACGTTATTAAAATGCAATGCTTTCAAAGGCAGTTGCCCCTACACCTTGCAAAGACATGTGCGCAACATCTAGTGAGCCAACTTGAAAGTTGGAGCAGGCTATATCTATAAAACATTTGCTACACAGGTTGCTGTAGTCTAAGTGCAGTTTACTGACTCTGAATAGTAAAATGAATTTCGATCTGCCAAATACAAATAACCATCCAACCCTCTCTTACCGTTCTCTTCTAGAATGCTCCCTGGCTAGCTCCCTCCTCTTCTGTCGCTCCCGCTCACGGCGAACTTTATCTTGTTCTTCTCTGTGTCTTTTTCGTCTATCATGATCTCGGTCCTTCTCCTTCACGCGTATATATTTACCTATTTTATAAGAAACAACACAGGGTGCTTAGTGCAAGGCATCAATCTTCTACAATTGCATTATCCATAGTTAGTAACTATTTGTGAATGTCCTACATACAGCAGTGAATGTATTATTCTTACCTCACCTGCTTCCCCAGCGTAACTGCAGCCATCATATTCTATCATGTCCTGTGTTCTTCCAAAGACAATCCACTCCCTGCTCGCTCAATCACAACGCAAAGTGCAGTCATTGGAAGAACAGCACAGGAGCGTGGACTGGAAGATAGGACAGCTGCAGTGCCAGGATAGTAGCTGAGGCCACTATGTTGGAATTTGTTGTTTTAGTACATGGGTGGCATAAGGTTAAAATATGCAATATTCATATAAAAACTCTTAATGCTTATGATAGAAGTGTCAGAACACAGTGGTTTCATCGCCAGAGCTGACTTATACCTTGAACATACAATGTTGTGTTAATTACAGGTACCACATTTGTATAATAATATCAGGCCCAGTCCAAGAACACAACCAACAGCCCTTTAAGTTCGACCACATACTGGTGGAAATGGCAAAATTATCAATTAAAGGGGTACTCCGCCCCTAGACATCTTATCCCCTATCCAAAAGGATAGGGGATAAGATGTCAGATCGCCGCGGTCCTGCTACTGGGGAGCCCTGGGATCCCCACTGCGGCACCGCGCTCTCATTACAGCACAGAGAGAGTTCGCTCTGCACGTAATGACGGGCAGTACAGGGGCCGGAGCATAGCATAGTTAAGTCACGGCTCCGCCCCCTCGTGACGTCACAGCCCGCCCCTGTCAATGCATTAAGGGGACGGGCCGTGAAGTCACGAGGGGCGGAGCCATGATGTCACGCTGCTCCGTTCCCTGTACTGCCCGTCATTACGCACAGAGCAAACTCGCTCTGTGCTGTAATGAGAGCGGGGTGCCGCAGCAGGGATCCCGGGGCTCCCCAGCAGCGGGACCGCGGTGATCTGACATCTTATCTCCTATCCTTTGGATAGGGGATAAGATGTCTAGGGGCGAGGTACCCCTTTAAGTGTTTCTCCCTCTATGTATTTGAGCTCCTGACACGTAAATAACCTATTTTTCTTCAAAATACACAATTACCTCCGGAACCTTCAGCAGAATGGCTGCGGTGTCTGCGTTTCTCTTTCCTTTTTTCATCTTTTCTGTGGTGAGATTTTTCTTTTCGAGAAACTTGTTGAGGAGGTTTAATAGCCAGGGAGTCATCTTCTTCGCCCCTGAGAATTGAAAAAAACAAAGCATCTTATTTTTACTTATGCTTCTCCTCGGACAACCATCACATGGATATATCTTAATTAAAATACCAATTCCCAGAATTCCCCTAATTCTAATGAACTAAACTTATATAAAATCCTATTTATTAAAAAGGACTTTAATATGTGCCTGTACTGTAGCCATCTGGCATGAATTTTTTAAAGGGGTTATCTGGAGAAAATCTGTCTGGGGTGTTGGGGGGGGGGCAGATCAGGCAGAGTGGAAGTACGCCACCCATGGAAGGGGTTAATATGACTGACTCAAGGCAATGTAAGGAAGGTCGGGGGAGGAAGGCCACCGAGCCCCAAGGTCTAGGAAGAGGCCAAGATGTTGAAAGTGGGCAGGACACAGTAGTAGTAGAAAAAGTAGTGCTGCAAGACCTCTCTGGCATCTTCAGGTGTGTGAAGGGTTACGGCTTTAGTAATTTCACACTAAGTGAGTAGAGTACTGGCACTCTGGCAGTGAAGAAGGGGATGGGTGACCAGCGGCGGCATCCAACACTGACAACACCCTGAATAAGGCAAAAGGATAAACCTCAAACACCACCTAAAAGGTAAAAACAAACTAAAATAATAAGGTGCAGATCTTCAGAGCAGAAGAGGTCTGCCTTCCACAGACACTAACCTAAAACTGATTGGCTAGTTAGATCAGTGCCCATGGGGGGGGTATAGCCTGTGAGGGAGGAGCTAACTCTCTTCTTGCTTCGTGTCACCCGCCTATACCCATGGTCTCCTGTGTCCACCAAAGTAACATGCATGAAACAAACAAACATTTTCAGGGGTTGTCCTGTGAAAAACAACTTTTCCCCTATATTCCCCTGGTTGGGAAACACTGGGGTAGAGCATAAGTTGTTTTTCACTGGACAACCCCTTTAGGAAACAATAAGTAGATTTTTATGCTTATTGTAATATTTATGTCTCGGAGGATCCATGGGGGGACACAGAGACCGTGGGTATATGCTGCTGCCACGAGGTGAAAAAAGGAGAGAAATTGGGGGGGAGGAACGGCAGGAGAGTCGCTAGCTCTGGAACCATCCGGATGGAAGTGACCGCAATTAGAAGAGCCATCTTCCAGGAAAGGAGGCAAATAGGAATGTCCCGGAGAGTTTCAAAAGGGAGCACCTTGTAAGGCACTGAGAACCAGATTCAGATCCCACGGGGGAGTAGGGGATCTGTACGGCGGAGCTGCATGAGCTATGCCTTGCAGAAAATTGCAAATGTGAGGATCGGACGCCAGGGGGCGCTGAAAGAGAATGGAATGAGCCAATACCTGACCCTTAAGGGAACTGAGAGCCAAGCGTTGCGCCAGTCCATATTGTAAAAAGGAAAGAAGGCACAGAAAAGAGAAGACAACTGGAGAGAAGGTTTGAGAACTTAAGACCGCCAAGTACAGTGATAAATCTTTGCAGAGGAGGACTTATGAGCCCTGATCATTGTGCGGATCACTTGGGGAGAGAACCCTCTGGCCCTCAGAACTGCGGTTTCAACCGCCACGCCGTCAAATGCAGTGACAGTAAATTGGGGTGGTAAAGGGGACCCTTAGAGAGTACTAGGCAAACGACGTCGGTGTACCAAGCTCGTCTTGGCCAGTCCAGAGCCACGAGAATGGCGGAGACGCCCTCTGCTTTGAGCTTCCTCAGGACCCTGGGAAGGAGAGGAAGAGGAGGGAAGAGATAGGTGAGGACGAAGTGCGACCAGGGAATCACTAAGGCATCCATGGCCAGAGGATTGTGGGACTTTGCGACAAAGCGAGGAACTTTCTGTTTGCGGCAAGATGCAAAGAGGTCTACATTCGCAGTCCCCCAGAGGTTGCAGATTTCCGGATGAAGTGACCACTCGCCGGGGTTGGCAGAGGAGCGGCTGAGAAAGTCCTCCTCCCAACTGTCCACTCCTGGAATGTGAATCGCCAAGTTGGAGGGAACTCTGAGTTCTGACTAGAGCAGGATCCTGGAGACCTTGGACATCGCCGCGGGGCTCCGAGTGCCGCCCTGGTGATATACATACGCCACAGCCGTGGAATTGTCCGACTGGACGCGAACAGGACGGTTCTGGAGAAGTCGCTCCCAATGAAGGAGGAGAATAAGAATCCTTCAATCGAGAAAAAGCGGAGACTTGTCCCACGGAACAGAATGGCTAGCTGAAGAGGACGATAATGAAACTGGCCGAAGGAGACGGCTTCCATGATCGCCACCATCCGACCCAGGACTTCCATGCAGTATCGAATGGAAACTGGAAAAAGACGACAGAGAAGGCGAACACCTGTTGACAGAGAGCGGCCATGTCCGGCGGCCGCCGTGTCGAACTGGAGTCCCAAAAAGATTAGGGACTGGGTGGGAGTCAGGTTTGACTTTCCCTGGTTGATTACCCAGTCGAAATAAAACAAGGTCTGAAGAGTGAGGAGGAGACTCTGCTGATTCTGGTCCATGGTTGGAGCCTTGATCAGGAGGTTGTCCAGGTAAAGGGTCACAGACACACCCTGGGCTCGAAGGATGGCGATAACCGCCACCAGGACCTTGGAGAAGACCCTTGGGGCCGTGGCTATGCCAAAGGGAAGGGCCACAAACTGAAAATGGCCCTCCGGAACAGTAAAGCGGAGATACCGCTGACGACCCGGAAAAATTGGGACGTGAAGATATGCGTCCCGGATATCCACCGATGAAAGAAATTCTCCGTGATCAATGGACACCACCACAAAACGGAGGACGGAGCCCCCCGTTTTTTTGGGACGACAAAAAGATTTGAGTAGAAACCTGAGAAACGCTCCCCGGGAGGAACTGGGAAGATCACTCCCTGAGTGAGAAGGGTCTGAAGTGCGACCCGAAAAGCTGCCACCAAGGAAGAAGAACGTGGAGGTCGAGAACGAAAAAAAGAGGTCCCTTGGAAAGGAAGCAAGCTTGATCCAATAGCCGTTGGAAACAACATCTCGGACCCAAGAGTCCTGTACCTGAGCCAGCCAAACGTCCCGGAACAGGGACAAACGACCTCCCTCCCAAAAAGAATTCTAGGGTAGGGGCATCCCTTCAAGCGGAGGGAGGCTTACAGGTGCCCGACTTGGCTGCAAAGCGTCCAGAATGGTTATGCGACTTCCAGGAAGGGCGTGCCTTGAAGGAAGGAACCTTCCCATCCTTGGAGGGCGCCGACCTGGCTGTCCGACCCAAGACTGAAAGGGCCAAAAGGAAGTTGACTTCCATCGGGAATCGATATGGCGGGACTTGTTCTGCAGTAGTAAGGAGCTCTTACCTCCAGTAGCCTAGGAGATAATCTTGTCTAGGCACTTTCCGAAGAGTCGGGTCCCGGAGAAAGGAAGTTCCGTGAGAGACTTCTGAGAAGCGGCATCGGCGTCCAAAGCCTTCAGCCCCATTGAGTGGTGAATCCCCACCAGGTTAACAATGGGCAGAAAGCAAGGAAACAGAGCACAAGTAGTCTCCAGCATTGGCGACGTGGAGTACAAGATCCGCCAAATCTCCCGAAGGTGCCCTAGACAAAATGCCCTGGCGGAGCTGGGAAGCCCAAACAGAAAGGGCTTTGGCCACCCAAGCAGAAGCAAAGGCAGGAAGCAAGGATGAACCAGTCGCTTCAAAGGCGAACTTGGCCAGATTCTCAATCATCTTGTCCGTCTGATCCTTAAAGGATCCGCTAATGGTAAAGTAGTCGATTTTGACTGATGGGAAACCGGGGGATCCACAGCAGGCGGTGTCGTCCATTTAGCAATTAGGTCCTCGGCAAAGGAAAACTGCGCCTGAAACCTCTTAGTACCCTGGAAGCGTTTGTTTAGATGCTTCCATGCCGCTTCCAGCAAGGTGTCAAATTCAGTATGAGAGCTGAATACCTTAGGAGAGCGACGGGAGCGATTGAAGGAAACTTCTGGAGCTGGGTCCGAAGTTCCGGGGTCCTCTAGGCGAAAGGTGTCTCTGATTGCTGAAACCAAGATGTCAACCATGTCGGTCCTCTGGATCAGAGACAGAATCTTCCAGCTCTCCAGGAAAATTGGAGTGGGTGGAGGCAGCCTTAGATGAAGGCGAGGCGGACCTGGCACGTAGACCTGGAGATCTAGGATGGCGACCAGGAGAGTGACCCCTAGAGCAGAAGCAGAAGCCAGGGTGGAGAAGCGAGACTGAAGAGGAGAGCGCCTGTCCCCAGCTCTAGATTCCTGGAGAAGAGCCAGAGGATAACACTTTAGGGCGTAAGGAAGATCTTTCCAAGGCAGTAACCACGGAACGGGAAACCCGCGCCAGGTCGGAAATTGACTGGGATAGGGAGGAAACCCATTCGGGGGGGGGGGGGGGAATCCTCCGGCGGGACATTCTGGGAGGAAGTAACAGGAGGACAGGGGTGCGCAGTGATGCAGGCAGGACATGTGGATTCAGCAGAACCACCAGGCATTTTAGTTTTGCAGCCCACACAAGAGTAAATCGGGTCTGAGTTCGGACATAGGTGGTAGCCAAGAGAAGTTAACAAAAAGAAAATGGAGCAGTCTATACCCGCCCTATCGCGAGAAAACTTATCTAGCAAAGTCATCAGCCAGCTATTAAACACCTGCATCATGCCGGGTTGACACAGCGAGACGAGCAGGGAAGGTAGGGGGACCTGGACCCAAGGTACGACCCCAGGTGCTGACCGGTGGCGAGAAGTGGTTGAGAGGGCATAACTCTATGCCTGTGCCCCTTCTTAACATACAGGGGGAACAGTGAGCGCTATGTTCCTGAACCCTCACCTAAACAGAGAAAAAAAGGGAGGAAAAAAATCTACATACACGTTCTTAAACTAAAAAAATAAGAAAGTAAAAAGACCAGGTCTTGAGAACTCCAGACCTGTGTCTGCCTCCTATGGACACTAAGCTAAAACTGATTAGCTCAGAGGATGTAGGCGGAGTATATCCTGCCAGTAGGGGTCGACTTTCTTTTGTTTCCAAGTATCAGCAGCATATACCCATGGTCTCTGTGTCCCCCAATGGAGCCAACCGAGAAATTGCATATATAATTGCATCACTTGTATGTACCTGTCTTCCAGTGAATCTTCAAGTCTGTAAGGAGAATTTCTAATCGTAATCTCCATTCTGTGATCTCTCAACTCCCCTTCTTCCAAGGAATCTCTCTTGGAATCACGATCATCAGCCTTTGAAAGAAATAAATGGTAATGTAAGAAATTACAGAATTAAAGGCAAGTAAGACTTTAGCATCCACTACAATACCAACTCTTTGTTCAATAGTGCAATTCAAAAGGGTAATTTTATGTCAAAGGGTTATTCCCCATCTACAGAATAGGGGATAACTATCGGATCAGTTATGACCCTACTGCTGGGACCCCTGCTGATCACAAAAACACAAAAAAATTGTGGCGCAGAATGAACAGCATGCACCGTGCATGCACGGGCAGCGTTCCATTTATTCTACCTGTCAGATAGCTGGAAGCAGAATGTAATCACTTACTTCAGTCCTTGACGCCATTGGGGCCTACGATGCCTGCGATCTCAATCGATTTGCATCCCATCAATGGAAGCCCAGACTAGGCCACAGATCTGTCATTTGGCATAAACAGCTATTTAACCACAGCACCCGACAACAACCGAAAAAAAATCCAGCATTTGTCATGCTTCCTCATGTCACCAAAAAGTGAAGATGGTTGGTAGAAACTGAGCCAAATTGGCTTTTTGGCTCTCAAAGTTATCTAGTATTTTGTCAGCTATATCTAAAACTGCATTATAACTGAACCTCAGCACAGGTAAATATCCCCTTTAAATTGTTAAATTCTGCTTACAGCTTTCTGAAAGGGACAATACTGGATCTCCTAAAGACCTCCTCCATTGTACTGCATAAGCATGTAATCCATTACTAAACATACACAGGACAATGGGGCAGATTTATTAAAACTATCCGAGACAAAAACGTATTTGCCCATAGAACCAACTGCAGCTCAGCTCTCATTGCTCAAATTGCTTGGGTAAAATGAAAGCTGAGCTGCGATCGGTTGTTATGGTTAAATAAGACAGTTTCTGCAAACAGATTGACACATCTGCCCCATTGTCTCAACTACAATAATGTCTTCCTACAGCTAGTAATGTCACAAGATCACAGGTGAGAAGACACCTTTATCTACTACAGTGTTTACCAAGCAGTGCAACTGCAGCTGTTGCAAAACTAAAGCTCCCAGCAGGGCCAGACAGCCTTTGGCTGTCCAGGCATCCTGGGAGTTGTAGTTTTGCAACAGGTGGAGTCACCCAAGTTGGGAAACACAAACCTACTATGTAGCCAAGAGAGTATTCACTAGAGTCTTACCCCATAATGAGTAATAATTAGGGAAAACTTTACCAGTAAGTCCATTTAAGAATTTAAATGGGCACTGTCAGATACAAAAACTTTTTATATGTTGTACATCTTGGCAAAACATTTATCTTTCTAATATACTTCATAAGAAAATGTGATTTTCTTTTTATAGAAATCATGGCTTTGTCCAAGCTGAAGCACAGTCATTGACAAAGTCCAGTAAGTGACGATGGTCTAGCACTCCTCTGTGCTCTCGGCTGTCTGATAGGACAGGAGAGCACAGAGGGGTGCTACCAGACAGGAGAGAGCACAGAGGGGTGCTACCAGACAGGAGAGAGCACAGAGGGGTGCTACCAGGCAGGAGAGAGCACAGAGGGGTGCTACCAGGCAGGAGAGAGCACAGAGGGGTGCTACCAGGCAGGAGAGAGCACAGAGGGGTGCTACCAGGCAGGAGAGAGCACAGAGGGGTGCTACCAGGCAGGAGAGAGCACAGAGGGGTGCTACCAGGCAGGAGAGAGCACAGAGGGGTGCTACCAGGCAGGAATGAGCACAGAGGGGTGCTACCAGGCAGGAATGAGCACAGAGGGGTGCTACCAGGCAGGAAAAAGCACAGAGGGGTGCTACCAGGCAGGAAAAAGCACAGAGGGGTGCTACCAGGCAGGAAAAAGCACAGAGGGGTGCTACCAGGCAGGAGAAAGCACAGAGGGGTGCTACCAGGCAGGAGAAAGCACAGAGGAGTGCTACCAGACAGGAGAAAGCACAGAGGAGTGCTACCAGACAGGAGAAAGCACAGAGGAGTGCTACCAGACAGGAGAAAGCACAGAGGAGTGCTACCAGACAGGAGAAAGCACAGAGGAGTGCTACCAGACAGGAGAAAGCACAGAGGAGTGCTACCAGACAGGAGAAAGCACAGAGGAGTGCTACCAGACAGGAGAAAGCACAGAGGAGTGCTACCAGACAGGAGAAAGCACAGAGGAGTGCTACCAGACAGGAGAAAGCACAGAGGAGTGCTACCAGACAGGAGAAAGCACAGAGGAGTGCTACCAGACAGGAGAGAGCACAGAGGGGTCCTACCAGACAGGAGAGAGCACAGAGGGGTCCTACCAGACAGGAGAGAGCACAGAGGAGTGCTACCAGACAGGAGAGAGCACAGAGGAGTGCTACCAGACAGGAGAGAGCACAGAGGAGTGCTACCAGACAGGAGAGAGCACAGAGGAGTGCTACCAGACAGGAGAGAGCACAGAGGAGTGCTACCAGACAGGAGAGAGCACAGAGGAGTGCTATCAGACAGGAGAGAGCACAGAGGAGTGCTATCAGACAGGAGAGAGCACAGAGGAGTGCTATCAGACAGGAGAGAGCACAGAGGAGTGCTATCAGACAGGAGAGAGCACAGAGGAGTGCTATCAGACAGGAGGGAGCACAGAGGAGTCCTATCAGACAGGAGGGAGCACAGAGGAGTGCTATCAGACAGGAGGGAGCACAGAGGAGTGCTATCAGACAGGAGAGAGCACAGAGGAGTGCTATCAGACAGGAGGGAGCACAGAGGAGTGCTATCAGACAGGAGGGAGCACAGAGGAGTCCTATCAGACAGTAGGGAGCACAGAGGAGTCCTATCAGACAGTAGGGAGCACAGAGGAGTCCTATCAGACAGGAGGGAGCACAGAGGAGTGCTATCAGACAGGAGGGAGCACAGAGGAGTGCTATCAGACAGGAGGGAGCACAGAGGAGTGCTATCAGACAGGAGGGAGCACAGAGGAGTGCTATCAGACAGGAGGGAGCACAGAGGAGTGCTATCAGACAGGAGGGAGCACAGAGGAGTGCTAGCCCACCTTCATTTACTGGACTTTGTCCATGCCTGTGCTTCAGCTTGGACAAAGCTATGATTTTATAAGACATGATTTCTATAAATAAAAAAAAGGAAATAACATTTTCTTATGAAGTATATTAGAAAGGTTAATGTTTTGCCAAGATGTACAACACATAAAAAGTTTTTCTATCTGACAGTGCCCGTTTAAAACACAACTGTCATGACTTTGGAGCCTTATTACCCAACACCAGTATGCTAAAGCATTACCTCTGCCTCTTTTATAGCAGCTTTAATCATCCTAAAAAACGTTTGTTATTTTTTGGCAGTCACCAACAGTCAAATAGGCGTGGACAAGGGATCGCAATGCCCGGGGCCACAACACCTCTGTCATCTACGTAAATGCTGGGACTGCTGTGTGATTGACAAGCAGGCCCTCAGCACATGGGCCCTCCATCGCTTCTTGGTGCCCACAGCAAGTTTACTGAGCAGGTGCTCGCTCCTTTCGCCTCCCTGCTCAGAGAGTGTGAGTAATGCTAGGAGCAGAGAGCCTGTTCACTCTCTGCCATCTAAGCAGGAAGGCATCAGGAGCGAGTGCTCCCTAAATGAACTCGCAGCAGGCACATAGGAGTGATGGAGGGCATATGTTTTGGGGACCTGGATGCCAATCACACAGCGGTCCCAACACTTACATAGAGGAAATAGGCGTGGCAGCCCCAGGGCACTGTGAACCACTGGCCACACCTATCTGACTATTGGCGATAGCTGGGAAAAAAAATTAGGATTTTAACCCCTTATGGATGGAGCAATTTTCCACTTTTATTTTTCCTCCTTACCTTTAAAAAATCATAACCCTTTCAATTTTGCCCCTAAAAATCCATATGATGGCTTATTTTTTGCGCCACCAATTCTAATTTGTAATGCCATCAGTCATTTTACCCAAAAATCTACAGCAAAATGGGGGGAAAAAAATCATTGTGCGACAAAATTGAAGAAGAAACGCCATTTTGTAACTTTTGGGGGCTTCCGTTTCTACGCAGCACATTTTTCGGTAAAAATGACACCTTATCTTTATTCTGTAGGTCCATACGGTTAAAATGATGCCCTACTTTGATTTTGTCGTACTTCTGGAAAAAATCATAACTATATTCAGGAAAATTTATACATTAAAAATTGTCATCTTCTGACCCCTTTAACTTTTTTAATTTTTCCACGTACAGGGCGGTATGAGGGCTCATTTTTTGCGCTGTGATCTGAAGTTTTTAGCGGTACCATGATTGTATTGATCGGACTTTTTGATCGTTTTTTATTCATTTTTTCATGATATAAAAAGTTACCAAAAAATACGCTATTTTGGACTTTGGAATTTTTTTTTTGGGCGCGTACGCCATTGACCATGCGGTTTAAATAACAATATATTTTTATAATTCGGACATTCGGCACGCGGCAATACCACATATGTTTATTTTATTTAGACAGGTTTTTTTTTTTTAAATGGGAAAAGGGGGGTGATTTAAACTTTTATTAAATGATCTTTATTAACTTTTTTTTTTCACTTTTTTTTTGCAGTGTTATAGGAAATCATTGATCAATGATTCTGCCATTTGACTGCTCATGCCTGGATCTCAGGCACTGAGCAGTCATTCGGCAATCGGACATCAGGAGGCAGGTAAGGGGACCCTCCTCATGTCCTACAGCTGCTCAAGACGCCGCGATTTCGCTGCGGCGGTCCTGAACAGCCCCCGGAGTTAACCGGCAGCGTTTTAGTTTCACTTTAGACACGGCGATGAACTTTGAACACCACGTATAAAGGGTTAATAGCGCGTGGCACCGCGATTAGTGCCGCGCGCTATTAACCATGGCCCCGCGTTATAGAACGGGAACGTACTCAGGGCGTACATGTACGTCCTCAGTCCTTAAGGAGTTAAAAGCTGCTATAAAGGAGGCAAAGGAAATGCTGAATTACAATTCTAAACTTATTTAGCATAATGGTGTTCGGTTATAAGGCTCAAGGGTCATGATAGTAGCACTTTAAAGCTGTTTGCACATGTAAAACCTGTAAAAGACTACAGTACCACCCCTGAGTAGGATAGAATAAATAGGGCGTGAGCAGCACTGTGAAAGGACTCCCAGCCCAACTGTCCGTGTACTCAGCTAGGTCCAAGGGTCTGACCACGACCCCACAGAAACTCAAAGAATCCAAATTACAGGACAATAAGCAGCACTCCAGTATCCAAACAATAAGGGGATTTATTCACACATCCGTCAGTACAAAGTGCCTTTTTAATGACGGATGAGTAAATTAACCACCTTATTGTTTGGATACTGGAGTGCTGCTTATTGTCCTATCTTTTGGAAACTTGAGTATCCATACAGAAATAAGTGGCGCTGATATTAAAGTCTGTACCATGTCAATTTCTGTTGTGGAATTCACAACTTCAATGCATAGAAGTAAAATAGGCATGTAACATGTGGTATTTCATCAAGGCAGGGGGTATTTGGTCAGTATTTTAGTCAAAACTAGGAGAGGACACAAAACCATGGGAAAAGCTTCAAATGTTAATTTTCTCTGTCTCAGTTGCACTCCCAGTTTTGGCTAAAAGTACTAACCAAATGGCTGTGTGTGAACACATGAGAGGACCTACTCTTTGAATGTCAGAGCGATCTACTTCCCAGCAATAATTTCTCCAGCTCCTTACATTTTTTGTATGTTTTGAATCGGATTTTTCTTCTTGCTCCTTCCTCCTTTTCTTTTCTTGCAAAATCTCATCCAGCGTTTTCACTTTCCAGTTGTCTTTTTCATCCCCCATTTGGAGTGGGTCAACCTAACAAAACAAATGAATTAAATGTCATTCACCTTAAAAATCTAAAATTTACAAACCCCAATAAAAATTTAAAGGGGTTCTCCGGTGCTTAGACATCTTATCCCCTATCCAAAGGATAGGGGATAAGATGCCTGATCACGGGAGTCCTGCCGCTGGGGACCCCTGTGATCTTGCACGCGGCACCCCGTTTGTTATCTCCTGGTCTGATTACCGGCGACCACAGGGCCGACGGTGTGTGACGTCACGCCTCCGCCCCCCGTGTGACGTCACACTCCGCCCCTCAATGCAAGCCTACGGGAGGGGGCGTGATAGCCGTCACGCCCCCTCCCGTAGGCTTGCATTGAGGGGCGGAGGCGTGATGTCACACGCTCCGGGGACTGATTACGAAGGGGGTGCCGCGTGCATGATCACCGGGGTCCCCAGTGGCGGGACTCCCGTGATCAGGCATCTTATCCCCTATCCTTTGGATAGGGGATAAGATGTCTAAGCACCGGAGTACCCCTTTAAAGGATGTTTTCCAAACAAAATGGGATATGAGGACTGAATCTGCTTTCATCATGTCGTGAAGCCGTAAACAGCATGTCAATAAGCCTTGTATCTAAGTCAGTGTTTCCCAATAAGGGTGCCTCCAGGTGTTGCAAAACTACAACTCCCAGCATGCCTTGGCAGCCTTTGGCTGTCCAGGCATGCTGGGAGTTGAAGTTTTGCAACACCTGGAGGCACCCTGGTTGGGAAACACTGATCTAAGTGAAGAGAATGGAGGTGAGATAGCAGTACCTGCTTTCCATTTGTCATAACGCAAAAAAAAAAACAACCCCTGTGGTGTGTGGTACACAATGGTACTGCGCATTTGTGATGGAGTGATCGCCTACCAAAGTGTGCTTCTCAAGAACGTTTGAATGGATAGCTGTCAGCAAACATAAGACAAAATAAGGGACCCAAGAAGTTATTAGAGGACAACAACTGATTCTGGGGAGAGGGAGGGATTTTATTGGTGCCTGGTGATGGGACCCTCCACAATCAGATATTGATAGGGAAAAATCAACAAATTATTCCTGGAAATCCCTTTAAAACCAATGGCCTTTCCCACTATTTACAAACCAACGAGCCGTCAGCTGTTGCAGAACTACAATTCCCAGCACGCCTGGACAGCCGCGAATTGCAGTTTTGCAACAGCTGGAGGCACACTGGTCTATCCTTAGGGAAGTGATTCCCAACCAGGGTGCCTCCAGCTGTTGCAAAACTACAACTCCCATCATGCCCGGACAGCCGTGAATTGTAGTCTTGCAACAGCTGGAGGCACACTGGCCTATCCTTAGGGAAGTGATTCCCAACCAGGGTGCCTCCAGCTGTTGCAAAACTACAATTCGTGGCTGTCCAGGCATGATGGGAGTTGTAGTTTTGCAACAGCTCGAGGCACCTTGGTTGGGAATCACTTTCCTAAGGGTTAAGACGTCGGAGGAGAGCTGTAATTCCCCCCCCCCCCCCCCCCCCAAATAAGTGACTAATCAGTCAGATCGAGTAGTGTTTCCTACATAGGACTGATGGCGTGATGTTTAAATCTTAATCTCCTGGGGGTCTGTAACGCCCACCCAATACAAAAAAACACATGGGCTATGGTGCTAAGTGGTCCCTTTGCTGACTTCTACATAAAGCGCCCCCCCGCGGGTGCTGGGCAGGAACAACAACATATCCGATTCACCTTCTGTCTCTTCTAGGGGAGGGGGTGTCTTGAATAAAATCAATCACGTGACGCCACGGGTCCGGTGATCGCAGGTATTCGCTATAGGCCGAAGCGCTAAGGCACAGAGGAGTCTATAAGGCCTCTCCCGGTTATCGTCCTATATACGTCGTGGATTACACGAGAGGATTATACAGGTGGGGGGGAAAGAAATCCCGATTTACCTGAAGTTTTCGCTCTCGCTTCCCTCCTCACTGTCCCGCGACCGACACCAGAACGAAACAAGGCCCACAGGCGCGCACTGATGACGTCACTTCCCGCTTCTGGCTGACGTCTGGAATGCTGCGCGACAGGACAGTCCGCCCGGCTAGGTGGCGCCCGCGAGTGAATGGAAGTGATGTAACGTTACACAGGACTGTATTCTGGGCTGAGGGAAGGTGGATTTTGTAGCATTCTCTTCTTCCATATCATTACATCATGCCATGCAGTGCCCCTAATGAACTGTGCTACTGTCTCCTAATAAACTGGACAACTGTGCAACCAAAAAATGGTTCCCCAACCTGTGGATCTCCAGAAGCTGCAAAACTACAACTCCTATCATGTCCTGACAGCAGGTTGTCAAAACCACAAATTGTGGACCGTGAGGGAGATTAATCAAAACCTGTCCAGAGGAAAAGTTGCCCAGAGCAACCAATCAGATCGCTTCTTTCATTTTTGAAAGGGCCTCTCAAAAATGAAAGAAGCTATTTAATTGGTTGCTATGGGCAACCAGGCAACCTTTCCTCTGCAGATGTTGATAAGTTTCCCTCCATGTCCCTAAATGCATGGTCTCCCTGATTATCTCACTTGTCCCAGCTCCTGTACATCTCTGACCTCTTCTAGTCAGGCCTGGTGGGAGCAGTACTGGCTGGTAGTGCGGGGGACGCTGATCAGTTTGGTGCCTATCGTGCCTGGATCTGTTTGGCCGAAATCTTCGATTTTCTGCATATGCTAATAAAGTGCTAAGTGGCACTGGCCGGGTTACTGGCACTCTGACGTCAGCACCGCTCGTCTGCAGCGCCGGCCAGCTCATCAATATTCCTCCCCTTCCTCCGCCTCTCCTTCTCCCCGCTCTGTAATGGAGGGGAGGAATTTAGATGAACTGGATGGTGCTGCGGACGAGCGGCAGTGACGTCAGAGTGCCAGTAACCCCGCCTGTGTCAGTTAGCACCTTATAAGTAAATACAGAAAAACAAAGATTTCAGCCAAACGGCGCGGCGGATCCAGGCACGGTAGGCTTCAAACTGATCAGCGTGCCCCGCACTACCAGCCAGTACTGCTGGTTAGTGCGGGGGGAGCAAGCTGACAGTTTTCCTTTAAGGTGTACCTGTCAGATCCAAAAAAATAAATAAAAATGTAATATGTTACTCAGTACCTAATCCTGACCATGTACATCTAATTGTTGTGTGTCTGGCACCTTTATTTTTTATTACACTTTGATGGTTGCTCACTTGCTTGAATTTCCCTCAAAGGGAGGGGGCATGGCCTCACCGTGCATGCCTCAGTCTGCTGTCAGCTCACTATCTCTTTGCATTAGTAAAACTACAAATCCCAGCATGTTCTCATTGTCAGGGCATGCTGGGAGTTGTAGTTTTGCTAATGCAAGGTGAGATGTGAGCAGGCATCTCCCCTAGCATTAGCAAAACTACAACTCCCAGCATGTCCTCACTGTCAGGGAATGCTGGGAGTTCTAGTTTTGTAAACCCTAGGGGAGATGTAAGTGGCAGACGGACAGTGAAATGAACGGCAGGTGGGAGGAGAAGTGACCAGCGGGCGGATATTAAAATATGTGGTGGGAGGAGAAGTCAGCGGCGGCGTCCTAATAAGTGAGCGGCGGCGTCTGGCTGTATTAGCAGCAGAGTGGGGCTGATGTAATATGTGTGGCACCATCTCAGGAGCTCCACAGCAGCCGGCATAAGCTGTTTTCCCCATGCGCTCCTAGCACTTACAGCATCAATGATGCTTGGAGTGCACTAGGGGGAAAACAGCTAATGGCTGCTGTGGAGCTTCGGTGTAGTAAAAACTCCTGCATCCCTCTGGGGGGATGCAAGACCTTGCTGCTGTGTGCTCCTGCAGGATGAGTGACAGGCTGGGAGCAGAGCCGTGTCCAGGGTCCACAGGTCATCATGATGCTGCCTATGGACTCGTTGGAGTCCCAGCAGGTATGGGGACCACTAGTGGCCAGTTTAAGCCATGATTTCTATAAAAATTAAATACAATTTTCTGATGTAGTATATTAGAAAATGTATTGTTTTGCCAAGAAAAACATACAAAAACTTTTTATATTTGACAGTGCCCATTTAACCCCTTAATGACCAAGGATGTATATTTACGTCCATGGCCGGCTCCCGTTATGTGACGCGTGCTCAGGAGCTGAGTGCGTTTCATACCCAGCAGGTTGATTGCTATCAGCAACCAGGAACTGCGGCTAATATCGGACATCGCCCATCGGGCTGATGTCTGGTATTAACCTTTTAGATGCCGCGATCAAAGTTTATTGTGGCGTCTAAAAAGGGAGAAAACACTGCAGGTAAGCTCAGCAGAGCTGTTCCGGACCGCCGCAGTGTCCTGAACAGCTGAGAGGACAGCGGGAGAGTGCTTACCTTCCTTCCCACAGTCCGATCGTCACTCCATTGCTCCAAGCCTGAGATCCAGGCTTGAGAAATCGAGCACAGATAACACTGATAAATGCTATGCTATGGCATAGCATTGTTCAGTGTATGCAACCTGAGTATTGCATATGGAGACAAAAAAAAAGTTAATAAATGTGATCGAACCCCTTCCTGAATAAAAGTTTGAATCACCACCTTTTCCCATTAAAAAAATAATAATAATAATCTATAAGCTCATCCTCGTTAACCCAGTACACTGTCCCAGGGTTTAGAAATGCTTGTGATGCTCTGTTAGATCAGTTGGTTAGATGAGCCGTATAGGTTTCCCTGACCTCCTTCTACCCTGGGATGCACACACTGACAATATCCATTGGGCGCTCATTCCTACATCACACACTCCATCAGCCTGCTGGGCTTTCCTTACCTACCACCCTGCGGAACAATATGTATGTTTCGACTATTAGTACACTTTGTCCATCAGATGGGATTGCTCTAATTTATATCACTGATTAGAATGACTATGTGTTCCAGCCCCCGCTGTCATCTACTGTTCGCTTGACCCCCGAACCTACATATTGGAATGTTGTCTATAATTTGTACCCTTGACTTTTATGTTTTGTTTATTGTCTTTCACACTTTGTTCCCGTTGTGGGATTTTGTTGTGCTGTAATACTCCTGGTATGACGATTGTTTTGGTTACTGTTTTCACTTTTCAATAAAGCGAATTAAAAAAAAAAATCTATGAAAACAAAAATAAACATATGTGGTATCGCCACGTGTGTAAATGTCCGAACTATAAAAATATAATGTTAATTAAACCGCAGTTCCAAAGTCCAAAATTGCGTAATTTTTGGGTCACTGCATACGCAAAAAAAAATATATATATATATATTATAAAAAGCGATCAAAAGTCCCATCAAAACAAAAATGGTACCGATAAAAATTTCAGATCACGGCGCAAAAAATAATGGGCCCCCTATACGGAAAAAATAAAAAGTTATAGGAGGTCAGAAGATGACAATTTAAACATACTAATTTTGGTGCATGTAGTTCTAATTTTTTTTGTAGTAAAACAAAATCAAACCTATATAAATTGGGTGTCCTTGTAACCGTATGAATGACACTGACAATGCATACAGCCTCTTCCTAGCGTTTCCATATGATTTCCTATGTCCACCTTACAAATGGTTGTACACCAGCTAAATGCTTATTCAATACAAAACATAGAAATGGAGTAAAATTTATTTATGAAATTTCACTACAGACAAAACAGAACATTGACTGATGCCTTCACCCTCACAGATGGGAATCTTCTGGAACATTTGAGAGGTATTATGGGACGGCGTAGGGTAACCTAGAAAAAGAGGAAAGAACAAATTATTGTAAAGACATGGCTTCTGCAATAGAACAATGCACACTGCTAAAATAAACATTGGGGGCATTTCCGATAATTTCAGGGTGTATGATCGTGCGCACAAGCTGAGCGTGCTTCCTACCTGGTAGCTGGGACATAACGCTAATGCCAGTAGCCCTTCAGATGCCAGAAGCCCTTCAATCAAAGAAGCAGAGCAACGATAAGAATGATCAATGCTGTGCTATAGCTATTAGTCTCATATGGGGACTAAATAATAATAATTAAAAAATGAAAAAGAAGTATGAATAAGGCCTTGCAGTAATATAAGTTTAAATGATCAAATCAGAGGGTCCCATCAAAACAAAAATGGCATAAAAACTACAAATCACGGCACAAAAGATGAGCCTCATACGGTCTCCATATAAGAAAAAATAAAAAAAAAAGTGTTATAGGGGGTCAGAAAAGGACATTGTTAACCCCTTAAGGACTCAGCCCATTGTCACCTTAAGGACTCTGCGCTGCATAACTGCGCCGGTCCCTCGCTACTCCCAACTTCTGGGTGTATTGAGGGACCGGCACATGCACACATACGCAGCGCAGAGTGGCTCTCCCGATGCACAGCTCTCACGTCATCAGGACGTGAGAGCTGGGTAAAAAATTCAGCATGTGCGCTCTGAACACAGATCGCGGTGCTCAGGGGGCGTATAACTCCACGTCACTAGGACGTGGAGTAGCAGTACATGAACAATCAACAGGGGGGGGGGGGCCTTCGGAAGCCAAATCAATGAATATTCCTCCGGGACCCAAATAAATGAATATGCATCAAGGGGGGAGAACTTTGGAAGCCTTCCTCCGGAACCCAAATAAATTAATATGCATCAAGGGAAGCCTTCCTCTGGAACCCAAATAAATGAATATGCAACAAAGGGGGCGGACTTCAGCGCCTTCCTCCGGAACCCAAAGAAAGACTGCCAGCGGGGACAGACCACAAATAGTCTTTGCAGAATCTGCCAGACAAACATTTTAGACTCCTCACTCCTGCATAATCTTCACTTCTATACAAACTATCCATGTGCATTGCTCCACAAGATAATAGTGCCCACTTTGTGCCCCCCATAAAGCTGCCACCCTCACATTGCCCCAAGCCATGTCCCCACACATTACCTCTATATTCTCTGGAATTGTTGTCAGCCATGTCCACTCACATTGCCTCTATATGTGCTCACGCTTTCACCCGATTTTCACCATACGGTTTTTGACTTTGCACAGTTTATTTCTTGGAATTTCAATCAAACAAGTGAAACTTTATTCATAATGGAGTGAAAAGTTTAAAACGTATACGTTTTTTCTTAAAGACGGATGCAACCGGACAACATTTTTCAAACCGTATATGGTTTCTAACTGTATACTGGTTAAAATTTGTACACACGTTTTGATACAGTTTAGTCCGGTTTTGAGGAATCCGTTTTTCATCAAAAACCTGATACGGGAACTGTACTGCAAAAACGTGTTGTGTATGCAGCCTAAGTCTGAAAATTCAGGGTATTGCATCCAAGAGAACTGGTGCTGCACAAGTCTTGGAGACAGGAGTGAAGGGTTCAGAATATAGAAGATGTTAGTTTTAAATTAGCAGAGAGGAGAGAAAATGGAAATAAAATGACAAAATTGTATTTGCTTCTTTTATTCTGTTCTCCCCAAATAAAAGTTAATCAATAAGATACACTCATTGACAAAAAATAATGCACCCAGATGGAAATGTCAGGTTGCTGCATAACTCTTCATGTGGTTATGCATCAGGCAGATATTTAAAGGTTACAGGTGTGCTCTGGTTAGACACTGGATCTTGCCACAAGAGGGCATAAAGTGCTTCCCTTGCTGCTCTACATAAAGGCTCTCAGAGGCTACTTTTGGGTAGTGTACTTCATGGTGAGAGATTGACTGCTAGACATACCCTACAACACACTCAAAGACATTCGAAAAGCAGTATGGATGTTTTGACAAACTGCCAGCCGTCAAGTCCTTTTGACCAAGCTGTTCGGAAGTGTTGGGAGCAGTTGTTATATGAGAACACACACAGTGAACAGGCTCCGGAAGGTCCAGACAGATCACCAGTAGAGGGGATCATTTCATCTGTCCCATGAGCAACTCTTTGGCTGGGTTCACATATATGTCTGGCATAGTTTCCTTCGAGCATGCACTGAACGGAAAATTATGCTAGAACTGATTCCATTCATTTGAATGGGACAGTTCACAATAATTCAGGGTCTCAATTTTGACACCGGATGGTTGGAAACGCTGGACAGCACCCTGTCAGGCATCCAGAAACAATGGACACTAGATGCCATACAACTGATGTACGTCCTCATCAGTTATGGCAGCGTCTCCCAACCAGGGTGCATCCAGCTGTTGCAAAACTGCAACTCCCAGCATGCCCGGACAGCCATTGGCTGTCCGGGTATGCTGGGAGTTGTAGTTTTGCAATAGCTGGAAGCACCCTGGTTGGGAAACACCGAGTTATGGCGAGATCTAAGCTGAGTTCACCTATGGCGGACATACGTGAACCCAGACTTACAGTTTCCTTGTCCACTATCCAGAAACAGGTGGCACCTTCATTACACCTCCCTTCTCTTCATTACACCCCCCTCTTCTCTCTTCATTACACCCCCCCCCCTTTCTCCCTTCATTACACCCCCCCCCCCTTTCTCCCTTCATTACACCCCCCCCCCTTTCTCCCTTCATTACACCCCCCCCCCTTTCTCCCTTCATTACACCCCCCCCTTTCTCCCTTCATTACACCCCCCCCCCTTTCTCCCTTCATTACACCCCCCCCCTTTCTCCCTTCATTACACCCCCCCCCTCTTCTCTCTTCATTACACCCCCCCCCTCTTCTCTCTTCATTACACCCTCCCCCTTCTCTCTTCATTACACCCCCCCCCCCTTCTCTCTTCATTACACCCCCCCCCTTTCTCCCTTCATTACACCCCCCCCCTTTCTCCCTTCATTACACCCCCCCCCCCCTTTCTCCCTTCATTACACCCCCCCCCCTTTCTCCCTTCATTACACCCCCCCCCTTTCTCCCTTCATTACACCCCCCCCCCTTTCTCCCTTCATTACACCCCCCCCTCTTCTCTCTTCATTACACCCCCCCTCTTCTCTCTTCATTACACCCTCCCCCTTCTCTCTTCATTACACCCTCCCCCTTCTCTCTTCATTACACCCTCCCCCTTCTCTCTTCATTACACCCTCCCCCTTCTCTCTTCATTACACCCCCCCCTTCTCTCTTCATTACACACCCCCCCTTCTCTCTTCATTACACACACACCCATCATTACACCCCCCCCCATCATTACACCCCCTAGTCTCATTATTACGTCGATTCATTACATACCCCTAATTTCCTCATTACACCCCCTCATAATCTCACTCCCCTCCCTTTAACATACAGTCCCATATAAATAACATCACTATCATCTCTCCAACATACAGTCCCATGTAAATATCGTTCCCCTCCAAAACATTCAGTCCCATGTAAATAATATCACTCCCCTCCCCAACATACAGCACCATATACACATCACTGCCTACTTGGAAGATCTCCATGGTGCAGTGTCTACCAACTAGTGTACCTCCGGCTTTTACAAAACTACAACTCCCAGCATGCCCAGACAGCCTTTGGTTGTCAACAACTGGAGGCACACTGGTTGTCAGACACTGCCAGAGAGCGTTTCCGCCAATACAGCGGTGAGAACTACACTTCCCACAATGCAGCAGCACGTCATCTCTCCCGGACGTGACTGACCACTGGCGCCACGTGACCGCTTCACGTCACTCCCATTCTATGCTCTTACCTGAGCCACCTCCACACTGTGATACCCGGGCCGCTTCACCTGTACAGCTCGGCCGGTGAAGCCCCGCCCACGTGACCCAGCCAAATGTCGGCCGCGGCTCCACACGGTTACCGGACAGAAGATGACCGGGTGTGAGAGGACTCGACCATGAACCTACCGCGGCTGCTGTGTCGCCACAAGACGGCGCTGGGTTTGGCCGCTCTGTCCCTCTTCGCCATAATCCTGCTTTACCTGGCCAAATGTACCTCCGAGAACCTGAAGCCTATGCCCGCCTGGGGTCTCCCTCACCAGCAGGGTTCTCTATTCGGCCACAATGGCCTTCAGCCCGCGCTGCCCGACAAGAGCGTCTCCACATTCCTGGCCGTCCTCATAGCCAGTGGGCCTAAGTACACGGAGCGCCGCAGCATCATCCGCAGCACCTGGCTGTCCGCCGCCTCCGCCCACCAGGGGTCGCTGTGGTGCCGCTTTGTCATAGGAACAGCGGGGCTGGGAGAGGAGGAAGCGGTTTCCTTGGAGATGGAGCAGCGGAGACATGGCGACCTGCTGCTGCTACCTGACCTGCGCGACTCCTACGACAACCTGACGGCCAAGCTGCTGCTCATGTACGTGTGGCTGGACCGCCATGTGGACTATAAGTTCGTCCTGAAGGCCGACGATGACACCTTCGCCCGGCTGGACGTCCTGCTGGATGAGCTGAAGGCTCAGGATCCCCGGCGGTATTACTGGGGCTTCTTCTCGGGCAGAGGACGGGTGAAGTCGGCGGGGAAGTGGAGGGAGAGCGCCTGGGAGCTGTGTGACTACTACCTGCCCTATGCCCTGGGCGGGGGGTATGTGCTGTCCTGGGACCTGGTGCATTACCTCAGCCTCACCAAGGACTACCTGGCACACTGGCAGAGTGAGGACGTGTCCCTGGGGGCCTGGCTGGCGCCCCTGGAGGTCCGGAGGCTCCACGACCCAAGGTTCGACACCGAATACAAGTCCAGAGGCTGCAACAATAAGTATATAGTCACCCATAAGCAAAGCATTGAGGACATGCTGGAGAAGCACCAGACCCTGGCCAGGGAGGGGAAACTGTGCAAAGAAGAGATCAAACTGCGCTTATCGTACATCTACGACTGGGGCGTGCCCCCCTCCCAGTGCTGCCAGAGGAAAGATGGCATCCCATGAATGCCCAAAGACTACTAATCTAGGGACCACCTACTCAGAAGACTTAAAGGATTCTGAAGACTCTGAAAGGAGTGGATATCTCCTTTAAATAATGCTCTAAGGCAGTGTTTCCCAACCAGGGGGTGCCTCCAGCTGTTGCAAAACTACAACTCCCAGCATGCCCGGACAGCCGAAGGCTGTCCGGGCATGCTGGGAGTTGTAGTTTCACAACAGCTGGTGGCACCCTGGTTGGGAAACATTGCTCTAAGGTGACCACCAGAAAGCCCCGGAGGTGGTCTTAAAGCCACCAGTTACGCTATATTGTGTAAAACTCTGATTCCCTGGTGAATGGATGTGGCTGGATACCAAACTATTGGTCTGAGCTGAGAAACCTCCATTGATATGACTAGTCAGAATAACTATGATATCAATATGATATGAAGACTTCTTCTTGTAATGGAAGGCAAGGGAGGAGTGATGACTTTAATTCCCCGTCTCCTTTATAGTTATGCATGCAGGAAGCTGACAAATATGTTGATCCCAATGTGGAAAGGGGAATAAATGGCTGACTGATACTTTAAGCCGGTGTCCCCCAACTTGTGGCTCTTAAGCTGTCGCATAACACCCCAAGGCTGTCGAGCATGCTGACATTCATAGTTTTGCAACAGCTGGAGTCACAGGTTTAAGAACGTTGCTTTAAGCAGTGCTGTTGGGTACTACAGAAACAAAGGATCAGATCGGTTACATACAAGTTTTTTCTTTGCTTCAGTATCTGTCATCGAGGAATAGTCGATAAACGCACATTAGGGTTATCTGAAGTAATTTTAAGTGTGCAAGTGAATGGCTTCAGCCTTGTATATGGCAGACCACTTCACAGATTGCTGTTCAAGAAGGCAATGGCTTAAACAGTGTTTCCCAACCCTTGGCTCTCCATATGTTGCAAAACTACAATTCCTGTCATACATTAGTGTGCCCTCACTTTATATAAAAAAAAAGTACTTGCCTCCGTTCGCACGCTGATCCCTGATCTATTCGGTATTCATTAGCAAATTTCTTGGGTTGGCCTTCTGGTATTATATGAACAGCAGATGTCACATGACCACTGCAGCCAATCACCAGCCTCATTAATCGATCCTGAGTATGGAGAGTGACAGCCGAGGTCGCTGATTGGCAGCGGTGGTCACCTGTTGTCCACTGCTCAGTTAACGTTGGAGAATCAGCCACACACAGAAGGGGATAAGCGTGGGAACTGAGGTGCAGGTTGTAAATGTATATTTTATTTTTTTTTCTTATAAAAAAAAAAAAAAAATTGACCTCCCTATTGGAAAGGGCTGGCAAAAACCTAGGCTCTACAACAAACTTCTTGGTTGGCTTGGTGACCTGGGATTTGTCAAGCCCTTGGCCACTACTCGATTCCTAGTACTCTGATATCCTTAGCATTTCAATAAACATGAGTGGAGTGGAAATCAAGTCTGGCACTACCTTTCCATTCTGGAAGGATTTTTCTACCTTTTAAAGAAATATTGTAGATCTTGGGGGGGTCTTCTGTGATCTTCTGTACAGGGGCGCGCCAGTCCGCAAGAGGGGGGCGTTCAGTCCCCACATGACGCGGCGGGACATGCCCCCTCCATGTATCCCATAGAGATGGCGGGGGCCCCAGTGGATAGGGGATAAGTTTATATTCCATTACAGTACTCCTTTAAGGTGGTTACTCACCAACAAGTGTTTTCAGCCAAAGGCTCATTTGGCAAGAAACAATTACTATATATCTCTCCCATACACATGAGTGCTGAGTTCATCTTAGTGTGCATGTCTTCTCAGTGGGAGCAGGGGAGTAAGCAATTGCCACATACACCTGGTGGTGGATTATTTCCCTTCAAAAGGCTATATCCTTCTCTACGTTATCTGCCAAACACATAAATGGAAACACCCAATTTTACCCTAATCAGTATGTTCACCTTTACAGTGGTTACTACATTAAAGCTATATTGTCCAGTCTGCTACTTGTCCACCATTCCTGACCTTTCAAGTGGTGGTATATGAACCTCCATTCTTCTAGGTCTCTGGGCACATTTACAGATCCTAATGCTTTTGTTTCTGACAACTTGATCAGTGGACTTGTACAGTGTAGGAGCCCTTTTTAGACCGCATTGCAGCAGTAAACAAGTCATCCCTTTTATGCTGCTTGAACCATGAATCATTTGGGTGGTCCCTGGTGGGTTCTGCCTCAACAGCCTTGGATGGGTCTTTAGTTACAGTGAAAGATTTACAAATCAAGGACAGAGGGGCAGGGAGAAGCCACCAGAGAATCTCAATAGCATGAAAGTGATGACTGGTTCATCTTAAATATTTGTATTACTGCTAAGTTTACAATATGTGTGTGTATAAAAAATATATTAGCCACTATTTTCCTCTACAATCACATGATCAAGGGCATAGTCATCCCCTTTTTTTCTCTCCAATTCTTCAGTAGAGCAACAGTTTCTGAATCCACACAATGGGCTTTTTTTTTTTTTTTTTTTTTTTTTATGGAAATCTTCCTGGCATGGGCCCCTATGGTGGTGGCATAGCCTGAAAAGTACTTGGCTTTAATGGTTTGGCTGCAGGCTCGATCTCCGATGTACCTCAGTATTAAGACAACTAGTTTTTCCTGATTTTTAATGTTCTCTTCAGAGCTCCCATATTTATAAATAAAAAGTAATCCTATATACATCTTTATTTATTACAATTTTTTTTTTTTTTTTTTTACACCTTTTTGTTTTAAAAATGATGCTATTGTGATGTGCGTAAATTTCTAGCTGGTCTCAAATTGTAGCATACGGTGGTAGACATATGACTTGCAATACATAGATGACATGCTACATTCATAAATAAAATCCTTTTGTGGAAGACGATCTCTTGTTAGTTTTCTCTCATATATATATATATATATATATATATTATATAATTTTTTTTTTTTATATCAGTCATATATATGCAAAATAGAATGTTGCAGAATTTTGTCATACCTTTTTTATTGGGCTAACAGTATTTTTGTATTTCCGAATATTTGTTTAGAATGCTGGCTTTGTGCAGCTGTGATCGTGATGTCACGCCATGACCCCTCCATGCATGTCTATGGGAGGGGGCGTGATGGCTGTGGCTATCGCACCCCCTTCCCATAGACACGAATGCACAACCATGGCCGCTCAAAGCGACCCAGAGACATCTTAAGATGTCTAGGGGAAAAGTACCCCTTTTAACTTAACCCTAACCCACCCCCATTTGCCAGGGTTGGGGTTTTTGTCTGAAGTCCCATGCAAGTCCATGGTCCTGACTGCGTTACTCTTGAGCTTCAGAGATTGCCCGTGACTTTTAAACATCCTGCCGACTGGCAGGCAGGTGCACAGAATAGTTAGCGCGTGGGGCAGCATATGAAGAAAAGTGTCAATGTTTCCTTTCCTCTCCAACCAAGTTTAGGTTGGAAGACAAGGCAATGCTAGTTATCTTTTATTAATAAGCTAAAAAAAAACAACTAGGGCAGCGTATAGAGCGCCCTACCAGACTCTAATCTTAATTTGGAAACCTAAAATGTTAAATGCTGTTCATGAGGCTCTTCCTTTGCTTTATCACAATATTTTGGATTAGAAAGTATCCCACAATACAGGAGGTGTTTGTATTTCTACAAATTCTAAAACATGACATGAATTGCTTAGTCATGTATTATCTCCAGATATACTATAGATTCCGAAACTCTTTTAGACCCTTTCCCTTTTTTCTCATTTTATGTTAAGGCCTTGTGCTAAAATCTGCACATAATGGCAAAGTGAAAACATAATGTTAGAAATCTTTGCTAATCTATTGAAAAGGAAAAACTAAAATATTGAGTTGACATAAGTATTCAGACCCTTTACTCAGTACTTAGTTGAAGCCTCTTTAGCGGTAATTCCAGCCTCCAGTCTTCTTGGGTTGATGCCACAAGGTTTGCACTCCTAGATTTGGTGATTTTCTGCAGCTCCTTTTAAAGGGGGTACTCCGCACCCCTAGACATCTTATCCCCTATCCAAAGGATAGGGGATAAGATGTCAGATCACCGAGGTCCCGCTGCTGTGGGCCCCCGGGATCTCTGCTTCTGCACCCACCTGTATGGCTTCCACCTCACGCCGGCAACGCTGGAGGCTTCGGAGCCCGACCACCATGGCGGACGAGCGTGACGTCATGACTCCGCCCTGTTTGACGTCACACCCCGCCCCCTCAATGCAAGTCTATGGGAGGGGGCAGGGCATGACGTCACACGGGGCAGGGCATGATGTCACACGGGGCAGAGTCATGACGTCACGTTCGTCCGACATTGTGGTCGGGCTCCGAAGCCTCCAGCGTTGCCGGTGTGAGGTGGAAGCTATACAGGTGGGTGCAGAAGCCGAGATCCCGGGGACCCACAGCAGCGGGACCCTGGCGATCTGACATCTTATCCCCTATCCTTTGGATAGGGGATAAGAGGTCTAGGGGTGCGGAGTACCTCTTTAAGGTCTGTCAGATTGGATGGGACTATTGGTGGAAGCCACTTTCAGGTCTCCCCATTGGGCTCAAATCAGAGCTTTGGCTGGGTTACTCAAGGACATTCACAGAGTTGTCCCTAAGCCGCTCTTGTGTTGTCTTGGCTGTGTGCTTAGGGTTGTTGTCTTTTTGGAAGCTGAACCTTCATTCTGAGGTCCAGAGCAATAAGAATATCTCTGTACTTTTCTTTGTTCTGATTTCCTTAAACCCTCACCAGTCTCCTTTTCACAACTTTAATAAACACCCTTGCAGCATAATGCTGCCCCCACCATGCTTAACTGTAGACATTATCCTCAGAATTCAGGCCAGAAAAGTCAATCCTGGTTTTATTAGACCAGAATCTTGTTTCTTAGTCTAAAAAGTCTTAGGGCACATTCCCACTTGTCGTATATCCAGCGTGTTTCACGCTGCACATAATCTTCAGCAGTGGGAAATACGCTGCGTATCCCTCGCTCACCATACACAGCTTTCAGGCGGGAGCCCTATGTGTGCAGTGAGTTTTGGAGGGGGAGCTTTGCGTCACGGTCACACCGGCGATTTGCCGTTATTCCGGGTCAATCGAGTCTCTGGTGACCCACAAAAAGCCCCATTCACCCTTACCCAGCAGGAGTGAGGTGGAACGGGTGCCGCCTCACGATCACGGGATTGATCGGTCGGAACGACCGACCAATCACGACCCTGCTGGGCGGCGATCGGGGCCGGCGGGGGTCTCCTACCTTGGCTGGGTCCGGCGGGTGTCCCCTCGGGATCAGTGGTGGCGACAGGAGCAGTAGAATCGGCAGCGGTCCCGGCGGCAGGATACAGAAGGAGGTAAGGACTGTTCACCTCCTGCTGTTGCTTAGCAACAACTCTCAGTATGCACAGCCAAAGGGCATGCTGGGAGTTGTAGTTTTGCAACAGCTGGAGTTCCAACTAGAACTCCCAGCATGCCCTTTGGTAGTCTGTGCATAGTGGCTGGGGGCACATTTTTTTCAATTAAAAAGTGTGCATCCAGCTGTTGCATAACTACAACTCCCAGCATGCAGAGACTACCAAAGGGCATGCTGGGAGTTGTAGCAGTGTGCCTCCAGCTATTGCAAAACTAAAACTCTCAGCATGCCCTTCGACTGTCAATGCATGCTGATTGTTGCAGTTTTGCAACAGCTGGAGACACATTGGTTGTGAAACAGAGTTTGTTACCTAACTCCGTGTTTTGCAACCAGTGTGCCTCCAGCTGTTGCAAAAATACAACTTCAGTTCTAGTTTTGCAACAGCTGGAGGCACACTGGTTGCAAAACAGAGTTAAGTGACAAACTGTGTTTCGCAACCAATGTGCCTCCAGCTGTTGCATAACTACAACTCCCAGCATGTATGGTCTGTCAGTGCATGCTGGGAGTTGTAGTTTTGCAACAGCTGGAGGTATGCCCCCTCCCATGTGAATGTACAGGGTACATTTACACGGGCGGGTTTACAGCGAGTTCTGCTGCAAGTTTGAGATGTGGCAAATTTTCCGCCGCAGCTCAAACTCCCCGCAAGAAACTCACTGTAAATCCGACCATGTGAATGTACCCTAAAAACACTACACTACCACAAAATAAAAAGTAAAACACTACATATACACATACCCCTACACAGTCTCCCCCCCCCCCCCCCCCTCCAAATAAACAAAAAAAGTCTTGTAAGGCACTGTTTTCAAAACGAAGCCTCCAGCTGTTGAAAAAAACTACTCACAGTATTGCCGGACAGCCACTGACTGTCATGACATGCTGGGAGTTTTGCAACAGCTGGAGGCACCCTGTTTGGGAAACACTGCCGTAGGGAATTTTTGTGGCGGATTCAAATCCCCAGTTTAGTCCCCAAATGCGCATGGCGCTCTCTCACTTCAGAGCCCTGTCGTATTTCAAGGAAACAGTTTAGGGCCACATATGGGGTATCTCTGTACTCGGAAGAAATTGCTTTACAAATTTTGGGGGGCTTTTTCTCCTTTTACCCCTTATGAAAAGGTAAAGTTGGGGTCTACACCAGCATGTTAGTGTAAAAAAAAATTTATTTTTACACTAACATGCTGGTGTTGCCCCATACTTTTAATTTTCATAAGCTGTAAAAGGAAAAAAAGACCCCAAAATTTGTAACGCAATTTCTCCTGAGTACGGAAGTACCCCACATGTGGGTGTAAATTGGTGATTTGCACAGGGGTGGCTGATTTTACAGCGGTTCTGACATAAACGCAAAACAATAAATACCCAGATGTGATCTCATTTTGGAAACTACACCCCTCATGGAATGTAACAAGGGGTATAGTGAGCCTTAACACCCCACAGGTGTTTGACAAATTTCCGTTAAAGTTGGATGTGAAAATGAAGAAAAAAAATTTTTTCACTAAAATACTGAGGCTACCCGACATTTTTCATTTTTACATGGGAGAATAGGAATAAAGCCCCCCAAAATTTGTAACCCCATTCCCTCTGAGTAAGAACATACCCCATATGTGGATGTAAAGTGCTCTGCGGGCAAACTACAATGCTCAGAAGAGAAGCAGCGCCATTGGGCTTCAGGAGAGAGAATGTGTCCGAAATTGAAGGTGTTTACAAAGCCCCCCCCCCCCCCCCGTGGTGCCAGAACAGTGGACCCCCCACACGTGACCCCATTTTGGAAACTACACCCCTCACGTAATGTTATAAGGGGTGCAGTGAGCATTTACGCCAGGTGTCTGACAGATTTTTGGAACAGTGGTCCGTGAAAATGAAAAATTTAATTTTTCATTTGCACAGCCCACTGTTCCAAAGATCTGTCAAACGCCAGTGGGGTGTAAATGTTCACTGCACCCCTTATAAAATTCTGTGAGGGGTGTAGTTTCAAAAATGGGGTCACATGTGGGGGGTCCACTGTTCTGGCACCACGGGGGGCTCCCACTTCTATTCCAACAAATTCTCTCACCAAAAGCTCAATGGCGCCCCTTCTCTTCTGAGCATTGTAGTTCGCCCACAGAGCAATTTATGGGGTATTTTCACACTCAGAAGAAATGGGGTTACAAATTTTGGGAGGCTTTTTCTCCATTTACCCCTTGTGAAAATGAAAAATTTGGGGTAAAACCAACATTTTAGTGAAAAAAAAATCACATTTTTCATTTTCACATCCAACTTTAGCAGAAATTTGTCAAGCACCTGTGGGGTGTTAAGGCTCACTGTATGCCTTGTTACGTTCCTTGAGCGGTGTAGCTTCCAAAATAGTATGGCATGTGTGTTTTTTTTGTTTTTTTTTGCTGTTCTGGCACTAAATGCGACATGCCCCTCAAAAACCATTTCAGCAAAATTTGCTTTCCAAAAGCCAAATGTGACTTCTTCTCTTCTGAGAGTTGTAGTACGCCCGTAGTGCACTTGATGTCCACACATGGGGTATTTCCATACTCAGAAGAGATGGGGTTACAAATTCTGGGGGGCATTTTCTCCTATAACCCCTTGTAAAAATGTATAAATTGGGGGGAAAAAACTGAATTTTTGTGAAAACAAAAATCCTCAAACATCTGTGGGGTGTTAAGGCTCAGCGGACCCCTTTTTACGTTCCCTGAGGGGTGTAGTTTCCAAAATAGTATGCCATGTTGTATTTTTTTGGCTGTTCTGGCACCATAGGGATTTTCTAAATGTGACATGCCCCCTAAAAAGCCATTTGAGAAAAACTCACTCTCCAAAATCCCATCGTCGCTCATTCCCTTCTGAGGCCTCTAGTGCACCCACAGAGTACTTGACATCCACATATGAGGTATTTCCTTACTCGAGAGAAATTGGCTTACAAATTTTGGTGGGCTTTTTCTCCTTTTACCCCTTGTAAAATTTCAAAAACTGGTTCTACAAGAACATGCGAGTGTAAAAAATGAAGATTTTGAATTTTCTCCTTTACCTTGCTGCTATTCCTGTGAAACACCTAAAGGGTTAACACACTTTCTGAATGTCATTTTGAATACTTTGGGGGGTGCAGTTTTTATAATGGAGTCATTTATGAGGTATTTCTAATATGAAGACTCCTCAAATCCACTTCAAAACTGAACTGGTCCCTGAAAAATTCAGAATTTGAAAATTTTGTGAAAAATTGGAAAATTGCTGCTGAACTTTGAACCCCTCTGATGTCTTCCAAAAGTAAAAACACGTCAACTTTATGATGCAAACATAAAGTAGACATATTGTATATGTGAATCAATATATAATTTATTTGGAGTTTCAAAGTTAGAAAAATGCTAAATTTTAAAAATTTTCATGAAATTTGGGGATTTTTCACCAAGAAAGGATGCAAGTAACGACGAAAATTTACCCCTGTGTTAAAGTAGAATATGTCACGAAAAAACAATCTCGGAATCAGAATAATCGGTAAAAGCATCCAGAGTTATTAATGCATAAAGTGACAGTGGTCAGAATTGCAAAAAAAGGCTCAGCCCTTAAGGTTAAAAAGGGTTCAGTCCTTAAAGGGGTACTCCACCCCTAGACATCTTATCCCCTATCCAAAGGATAGGGGATAAGATGTCTGATCGCGGGGGTTCCGCCACTGGGGACCCCCGCAATATAGCATACAGCACCCACCTGTTACTGCTACGGAAGCGCTGGAGGGTCTGGTTCCCGACCACGGGAATGGAAGATCGTGACGTCACAACTCCTCCCCGTGTGACGTCACGCCCCGCCCCCTCAATGCAAGTCTATGGGAGGGGGCATGACCGAGGATTGCTAGCCCATCCTCACTTACTGGACTTTGTCCATGCCTGTGATTTCTATAAAAAGGAAAATAAAATTTTATCAAAGTTGTCTACGTCCCGCATTAATATAGACCAAACTACAGAGGGTTAGGCCGGTCTATTGTGCGCCTAATTTATCAAAAGGCGCACGGCTCTTGATAAATTCTGCGCACAGACTTCGGGATCTATGCTTTAGACTGTATTTAAACCTGCTCCAGCATGGTCTGACATTTCGGCGTACTTTCAGCCGATGCGACTTGTAGCTGAAAAGTCGCTTTTGATAATTTCAGCACCAATGCATTTTCCAATGCATTTCCGTCTAAAATAGACTAGAATGCATCATGTTCTAAAAATCCTCTAGAGCAAAAGTCGCAAAAGAGTCTCACATATTTAGACTGCGACTTTCTGTGCGAGAAATATAGGCAGGAAAAACCAGTCTAAATCCTTTGATAAATCTCCCCCATTGTTTTCACTATGACGGAATATTGGGTTAAGTGTCAGTTGGGATTCAATTGTTTCCTGATTTGTACAGCGGTAGAATTATTTCCTTGTCGTGGGCATCTATGCCCCTTTTAATGAACCACAACCTATAACTATAAGGATGACCCCAAGAAACCCCCTGACCACATGCACCCTGGGCTAAAATGTGATGTGATACACAGTGACCCCCCCGACCTACGATGGCCCCGACATACGATCATTTCAACATGTGATGGCCTCTCAGAGGCCATCGCATGTTGAAGGCAGCATCAACATACGATGCTTTTGTATATCGGGGCTGACAATCACTTACCTGTCCTCGGGGCTCCGGCGCGTCCTCTCCGGGATCCCCTGCATCGTCGGTGCTCTCCATCGTCGTCATCACGTCGCTGTGCACGCCGTCCCGTCATCCAATAGGAGCGGCGTGCGTAGCGACGTGATGGCGGCGACGGAGAGCGAGGATGTCGGGGAAGCAGAGGCCTTACCGGAGCATCGGGGACACCCCTGGGACGCGGCGACAGCGATGAAAGGCGACATCCAGGGCAGCGGTGACGAGCGGTGATGGTCCGGAGCGGTGGGGACAGGTGAGTACAACTTCCTCTACTAGTGGTCTTCAACCTGCGGACCTCCAGATGTTGCAAAACTACAACTCCCAGCATGCCCGGACAGCCGTTGGCTGTCCGGGCATGCTGGGTGTTGTAGTTTTGCAACATCTGGAGGTCTGCAGGTTGAAGACCACTGTCCTATACTTTACATTGCACGGATCCCTCAACATATGATGGTTTCAACAAACGATGGTCCATTTGGAACGGATTACCATCGTATGTTGAGGGACCACTGTACAGTAATGTCTCCTCCTCTGGCTCTTGAAGGACTAGAACTCCCAGCATGTCCAGGGTGTCTGGCATGCTGGGCGTAGTAGTACTGCAACAACTGGCGGCACACTGCTTGGGAAAAACGGAAATAAAGTAATGTAATCTCTGAGAGGAAATCACGAGCTGGTCCCTGAGGTGAAGAAAAAAAAAAACACTGATTGTGCAAGACTTGTGCAGAAGATGGGAACTACACGTCCCATGATGCACCGGAAGCACTAGGCCAGCCCTGTGTGCGGAGCTCAGACACGGCTACCGGGCAACGGGGCGCGGGTATCGGCTGTAGCCGGGCACCATTGTGTCTGTGCAGGTGACGGAGCGGAGCACCGAGCGGAGGAGCGGCATCTCCCGGGGACACGGTTTTCAGCATGGAAGACCACAGGTATTGTCAGCCCATATACCGGCCATGTTATGTCATATACAGGAGGGTGGGGGGGTATGCACGCCTCTATATTTATAAACCAAGTTACTATGGACTGTCAGTAAAAGTGGACTACAAGTCCCAGCATGCATTACTGGGAAAGGCATAGCTTCTCATTGCTGTAAGCCAGTGTTACCCCAAACCTGTGTCTCCCCAGCTGTTTGCAAAACTCCAACTCCCATCATGCCAGGACTGCTACATGCTCTCAGGGCATGATGGGAGTTGGAGTTTTGCAATAGCTAGGAAGGCAACAATACTCTAGGGCAGTGGTCTTCAACCTGCGGACCTCCAGATGTTTCAAAACTACAACTCCCAGCATGTCTGGGCAGGCTGGGAGTTGTAGTTTTGCCACATCTGGAGGGCCGCAGGTTGGAGTCCGCTGCTCTAGGGCAATGCTTTCAAACAAGTGTGCCTCCAGCTGTTGCAAAACTACAACTCCTATCATGCCCGGACAGCTGTTGCAACAGCTGGAGGCACCCTAGTTGGGAAACAATGCTTTCGACAAATAGAGCTTATGGGGTTTACATACTACTACTACTACTACTCCACTTGTCCAGGGGGTGAGAAGGCATGATGGGAGTCATAGTTTTGCAACGGTTAGCGAGCCACAGGTTGGGGAACAATTCTGTAGACCAGTGGTCTCCAAATGTTGCAAAACTAAAGCTGTCAGCATGCCCGGACGGCCTTGTGTGGCAAAACTACAACTCCCATCATGTCTTGGGAGTTGTAGTTTCACATCATCTGGAAGTCCACAGTTTGGAGATGACTGCTGTAGACGATAAAAGGAAGCTTATGGGGTCAGCTTACTACTAATGTTGTCCAATGGTTACAAATGCACACTGGGAGTTGTAGTTTTTGCAATGGTTGGGAAGAACACTGCTGTAGATAATAATGGGGTGAAATAGCATAATGGGAGTTGTAGTATTGTAATAACTAGAGAGCCACAGGTTGGGGAACAAAGCTGGCGACCAGTGTTTCCTAACCAAGGGTGCCTCCAGCTGTTGCAGAACTTTAACTTCTGGGCATGCTGTGAGTTGTCGTTTTGAATCACCGAAAATTGCACAGTCGTGATAATAAAAAGGTATACGTCTTATTGGTATTAAAATGATAAAACAATAACAAGGGGACATACATCCCAAACAAAGACTCCACAAGTCCCAGTGCAAGTTACCAGCTATACACTATGAATATAAGGTCCTAGTGGATGGATCCTGCCAGCGGTGACCCCACCCTGCAAGGTGAAAAGTGTCATCAGATATAAAGAAAACAAAATAAATAAAAAAAATCAGCCATATATCAATACAGAACAGACATGTGGAGTACCCCCGACGCACGTTTCACCCACTTCCTTCGCTTCTTCAGGGGGAATGGCTAACTGGGGAACAGAATGGTATTTATATAATGGCCAACCAATCACATTTGAGACTTGCAAAATGCATAATATTATGTAACACCTTGTTGACAACAGCTGGAGGCATCCTAGTCGGGGAAACACTGCTATAGACAATGAAAGGGGCATATGGGGTCTAATACTCATCTTGTCCAGAGGTTGAAATGATGGGAGTTGTAGTTTTGAAACAGATGGCGAGTCACAGGTTAGAGAGCACTGCTTTAGACCAGTGTTTCCCAACCAGGGGGCCTACAGCTGTTGCAAAACTACAACTCCCAGCATGCCCAGACAGCCAAAGATAGAGAGGTACAGGTTGGAGGACACTGCTTTAGACCTGTGTTTCCCCAACAAAGGTGCCTCCAGCTGTTGCAAAACTACAACTCCCAGCATGCCCGGACAGCCAAAGGCTGTCCGGGCATGCAAGGAGTTGTAGTTTTGCAACAGCTGGAGGCACCCTGGTTGTGGAACACTGCTTTAGACAATAATTGGGGATTATGAAGTCAACTTACTACATCACCCTTGTCCAGGAGATAAAAGAGTAAGATGGGATTTGTAGCTTTGCAACATCTAGAGAGCCACTAGCTGTAAAGAGGGATTATAGGGTTTTAAGAGTACCCGTCATCAAACCATATTTTCTAAACTAACTCAGAATATATTCCCTAACTACTCCTAACACCCCTCCTGCCCTAAAAAAAAAATTCCAAGCTTTAAAAAGCTGTGTATCATACCTTTCCTCTTGCTCACATTGTTTGAGCTCCCGGCAGGAGAAAGTGGGTGTTCCCCAGCAGGCGTGATGTCACTTAAAGGGGTACTACCGTGCTGACAACTTATCCCCTATCTAAAGGATAGGGGATAAGTTGCCTGATCGCGCAGGGTCCCGTCACTGGCGACCCCCTAGATCTCGCACGCAGCACCCCGCTCTCATCAGGCCCCGGAGCGAACATTCACTCCGGGTCTTATGACTTGGCCGGTGATCGTGACGTCACAGCTCCGCCCCCATGTGACGCCACGCTCCGCCCCCTCAATGCAAGTCTATGGCAGGGGCGAGACAGCTGTCTCGTCCCCTGCCATAGAGTTACATTGAGGGGGCGGAGTGTGACATCACTTGGGGGCGGAGCCGTGACATCATGATACTCCGGCCCCGTGATCGGCAGTCATTAGACCCGGAGCGATGTTCACTCCATGGCCTGATGAGAGCGGGGTGCTGCGTGCGGGATCGCGGGGGTCCCCAGCGGCAGGATCCCGCGCGATCAGGCATCTTATCCCCTATCCTTTAGATAGGGGATAAGTTGTCAGCACGGTAGTACCCCTTTAAGCCTGTGAGATCTGTGCCTCTCCATACCCCACATGCACTTCCTGAGTTTGGACTTCTGCAAGTCCGGGGGGAGACCAAATTAACTGTTTGGGAATCTCAACAGCAAGTAAATAGGAACAATATATTAAATGTTTAGTTTGTCCAGGGGTTGGAAGTTCTGCAGCCTCAGCTGTGCTATTTATCAGTCTAGGACAGTGACATCCTATGTTTGTGTCCTTTTATAAAGCTATGATAGCTGAGGCCCCTTCATGTTACTAAAATAATTGGCCAGTGTAAAAGGGTCTGTTCCAGGCTGGATAACAATGTGCTCACAGTCACACAATGCAGCCATGCCATGCTTTAAAGGGGTACTCCGCTGGAAAACATTTTCATTTAAATCAACCAGTGCCAGAAAGTTAAACAGATTTGTAAATTACTTCTGTTTAAAAATCTTAATCCTTCCAGTATTTATCAGCTGCTGTATACTACAGAGGAAGTTGTTTTCTTCTTGGATTTCCTTTCTGTCTGACCACAGTGCTCTCTGCTGACACCTCTGTCCATTTTAGGAACTGTCCAGAGTAGGAGAAAATCCCCATAACAAACCTCTCCTACTCTGGACAGTTCCTAAAATGGACAGAGGTGTCAGCAGAGAGCACTGGGGTCAGACAGAAAGGAAATGCAAAAAGAAAAGAACTTCCTGTGGAGCAGATAGCAGCTGATAAGTAATGGAAGGATTAAGATTTTTAAATAGAAGTAATTTACAAATCTGTTTAACTTTCTGGCATAGGTTAAAAAAAAAAAAAAGCGGAGTACCCCTTTTAATGCAAGTATACATCGGGATATTGGATAGTAAGATAACCTTACTAGGAGATTGTATATTTCTTTTATCTTATTTTCGCAGGCCTAGTGATGCCAGCGACCTGCCCTTGCCCAACCTGCAACCACGGCACCAGGAGCTCATCCCTACACCATTTGGCCCTGTAAGTACAATACATGGTTTAAAGTGATGAATATTGGTCATTTAAGCTAAGGCCAGATGTGGTGGATGCAGATTTTGCTGATGATTTTGGTGTGAAAATTCACAAACATTCTTTAACATAATGTGAGTTCTGCAGTTTTAACAATACGTTTAACGTAGAAATTAGGCCTCGTTCACATTGCTGTGGGACTCAGCTATTCAGAGTTCAGTCGGCAATTCCATCAGAATGTTGGGAGTTTTTTTCTCTGCTAAACTACCGGATTGGCGACGGACCCCATTCAAGATAATGGGGTCTGTCGGGACCCAGCAGTGTCTGTTATGTTCCTACCCGTTTCAGGGTCCGTTCTGCTAAAGGAAAAAAAAGCGAAACGGACCCTGAACGGGACGGATGACAAGACAACATTAATGTGAACCTTGCTTCTTATCCTCCTAAAATATAGTTTGTGATAGATCCGTACAGATTGCTTATTGGATTATATTTGGATTTGATTGCTTATTCAGAATTTAGACGTACCCATTCATTTTTTTCTGAGTATACAGTAAGTGCCCATTAACATTATGGAATATCAGAGCGGAATTCCGCTTGGAACTTCGGGTGCACAACCTCCCATTGTTTTTCATGGGATTCTGCTGCACCCCGCATATTACAGAATTTCCCTCCGGACCCACTACATGTCCGTGCAGAGATGTAGTCTGAATGCAACCTAAAAGACCTCTGAATATTAAAGCTGGAATATGGTTGCTATGGGTAACTACTGCTTCACTTTTCCTCTGCTCAGGTTTTTTTTTATTTCCCCCTATGACTCCTGCCTTTGACTTGAGGCCCTGCCCTTGTACGCCATTCACCCAAAATGATTCCCCAAAAAATTACAGTTTTGGGCGAAATCGTTCACTCCTCTCTAGTAGCCGCTGTGGATTCTGTGCATGATTTCTCCCATGTGTGGACAGGGTTTATAATCTCCATCCTAATTCTTATTTATTTTACTGTAAATTAAAGTGGTACTCCAGTACTTTAAAATCTATCCCCCTATATACAGGATATTGGATAAGTGTTTGATCTTGGGGGGGGGGTCCAACCACTGGGATTCCCCTGGCTCTCTTCTGCATGCAACGGTGGGGTCGTCAACCGCTGTCTATGGGTGCATCGGAGATACTTTGAAGGGGTACTCCGCTGCTCAGCGTTTGGAACAAACTGTTCCGAATTCTGGAGCCGGCGACGGGAGCTCGTGATGTGTTAGCCCCGCCCCCTCAATGCAAATCTATGGGATGGGGCGTGATGGCTTTTGGAGGGGGCATGATGTCATGAGGAGGCGGGGCTATGACGTCACGAGCTCCAGTGTTCGGAACAGTTTGTTCCAAACGCTGAGCAGCGGAGTACCCCTTTAAGTACTGTACTGGAGTACGTGGAGACTAAACCCATCTACTCAGGGAGAGATGGTGCCCTGCTTCTAGATCTGAAATCAGACATTTATGTCCTAGCCTGTAGGATTGACCCTGAAAGTCAGCAACAATTCTGCCGTGTCTGAACTCTTTGTAGTATAGATTAACCTACCTAGTGAACCTACATTATTAGATTAGGACATCAGCTAAATGCTAATACATATACTGTATGTTCTGTTTCCTTTGCAATCAGCACTTTTCTGATTATAATTTTAAGGCAAGGCTGGGAAATTCCTATTAACTTCCCTATTGTAGGGGGGGGCGGGGGGGGGGGGGGGCGGGGGGGGGGGGGTCAGAGGAGGGATTTATTATGTGCACAGTTTCTTGTGCTTATGTTCCTAAAGCTAATAATAGGCTGGTTGTCTGTTTGTTACTTACCATTAGTTGATGGCCTGTTTGCTGATTGTGTAATACACCTTCCCTTCATTTAAAGTGTGACAGCAGCATCTTTTGCACTAACTGATAATACAGGGTATAAGTGATACTGATTCTAATGCTGGTAACTGCTTCCAAACCTGTTGCGCTGTTCCTGAAATATGTAGCAAAATCCTGAAATGCATAAAATCTTCTTGGTGCACGGGGCGTTCCCCAGCCTCTTGGTGCACGGTTCTGCCCGCCCGAACCGGCCCTATGATACAGCCCCCCCTGATAAATTTTAATTATCATTGCTGTCGATACGCGCTTTGATATTAGCCTTACGTAAGGCCTGTTGCCACCAGTGCACATGCACCGCATTAATACAGCACGTATTGGTGACATCCTGAAGCAAGGAAAAGTAATATTTAACCGGTGGGGTCATATTACAGGGCCGATACAGGCGCCAGAACGGTGCACCAAAGGCTGAGGGATTCCCCCAGTGCACCAAGATTATTTATTATTATTATTATTATTATAAAATTATAAAAAATTATTATATATCCAATAAACCCTCCCCTGTGTGGCATCAGAATGCAACTTTTTTTTGTGTTTAAAACTTGAAAAGTTACATTTACTAAGTTCAGCACCTATTCTACACACTGCCAGAAGGTGAAAGTCAGCAAGAGTTGTGTATGCAGTCATGGCCGTAAATGTTGAGACCCCTGAAATTTTTCAAGAAAATGAAGTACCGTATTTATCTGTGTATAACACGCATTTTTTAGGCTAAAATTTTTAGCCTAAAGTCTATCTACGTGTTATATGCCGATAAGCCTCTGCAGTTCCAGGGATGTGGAATTCCTATCGCCCGACGCCCGGGACTAGCAGTTTTGGGCGCCGGGCAGGTGAATTTGTTTGGCCCTTAGCCCGGCTTTGGGCAAGCAGGGCCGGACCTGACAAGTGCGGCGGCAATCTGCAGTCTGTATGGAGCGGGCTCCCGACTCCTGCCCGCTCCATATTCTGCCGCCTCCGACAATAAAAAACTGTATCCTCGGAAGCAGAGCAGGGGAGATGAGAAGCTGTGTATGTCTTCTCTCCCCTGCTCTGCAGACGTGCGGGGGGAGATGAGAAGCTGTGTATGTCTTCTCTCCCCTGCTCTGCAGACGTGCGAGGGGAGATGAGAAGCTGTGTATTTGTCTTCTCTCCCCTGCTCTGCAGACGTGCGAGGGGAGATGAGAAGCTGTGTATTTGTCTTCTCTCCCCTGCTCTGCAGACATGCGGGGGGAGATGAGGGGGCATGGCTTCTTGCTCCCCGTGCAGACCTGCGTCCTCTGCCTTCACTCCCCCCAGCTGTAGCTTCGGAGAGCTGAGGGGAGGAGGCGCGTCTGCATGGGGAGACTGTATGCGGCGCTCACAGGGGAGTATGGAGCGGGCTCGGGATTCCTGCCCGCTCCATACTTTGCAGCCCCCGGCTGTTCACAGTAGCCGGGGGCCGCCGCTAATAGCCAGCATGCGGCGATCGCCGCGGCTGGCTATTAACCCTTTAGATCGCCGCTGTCAAAGCTGACAGCGGCGTCTAAAGGGAGATGTGAATGCTCCCTGGTGGGCTAGTGGGGTGGATCGCCCCCCCGGAGCGCGATCGCAGGGGGGCGATCCACTATAGAGGTAGCCGGAGGACTTACCTCTGCTTCCTCCTGTCCCGGCTCTGTCATTGATAGATTCTGGCTGGACTAGGCTCTATCAATGGATCACAGAGCACACAGATTAATAGAGTTCAATAGAACTATATTCATCTGTCTGAGGAATTTAATGATTCCTCATAAGTCTAATAAAGTGTAAAAAAAAAATAAAAAAGTTTTAATAAAAGTTTGAAAGACACAATAACCTAGTGGTCTTCAAACTGTGCCCCTCCAGATGTTACAAAACTACAATTCCCAGCATGCCAGGACAGCCGTTGGCTGTCCGGGCATGCTGGGAGTTGTAGTTTTGCAACATCTGGAGGGCCACAGTTTGAAGACCGCTGCATTAACCCCTTCCATGTTAAAAGTTCAAATCACCCCCTTTTCCTATATAAAAACATGCAAACATAATAAAAATACACATATTTGGTATCGCTTCGTGCGTAATTGTACAACCTATTAAAATATAACGTTATGTATCCCGTACGGTAAATGTAAAAAAATACCAAACCACAGATTTGCTATTTTTATAATATCCCATAAAAAAAGTAAAAAAGCGATTAAAAAGTCAGATCAATGCCAAAATGGTACCAATACAAAAACAGATTATGGCTCAAAAAATGAGCCCTCATACAGCCTGGTATGCGGAAAAAAAATAAAGCTACAGGGGTTAAAAAATGGCAATTAAAAAAATTAGAAAACGTTCAGAATTAATAAAACATGACGTAAACGATACAAATCTGGTATTGCTGTAATCAGGCGGCCTAAAGTATAAAACTAACATGTTACCTCAACCACAAGGTAAATGGCGCAGAAAAGAAAAACCACCAAATCTGCAAAATTATCTTTGACTATTTCAATTTCACTTCCCCAAATAAACATATATTTTTTGGTTCAGAGAATAAGTTATTGAAAAATTAAAAGGTATCATTATAGTAGGTAGTTATGGCTATTATAGGGCGAGGAGGAAAAAATGAGTGCGTAAAAGCGAAAATTGGCCGGACAAGTGGATCGTCATGAGGGACAAGTAGATTTTGCTCCATTTTAGTCCCGTGGACAAGTAGTTTTTTATAAAATTTCCACACCCCTGAGTTCAATGATTTAAAGCGGGCGCTTTAAATCAATGAACTGCAGTGGCTTTTGCAGGTGCAGAGACAGCCAGCGCTGCCAGCTTCTCTGCCCCTGCCTGCCATGGGGTCTAGAGCCCTGCTGCCGCCGCTTCTCTCCCCCGGCTATTGGCACCGTTGCCCCTTCTCTCCCCCTGGCTATCGGTCCACGCTGCTTCTGGCCTGCGGTGTGGCGTCCCCTGCGTCGTTGCTATGCGCTGCGAGACGCAATGACGAGTGACGTCACTCGTCATTGCGCCGTGCAGCGCATAGCAACGACGCAGAGGACGCACACCGGAGGCCAGAAGCAGCGCGGACCCGACCCCGGCAACAGGTAATTATACAACCAGGGATGGGGAGGCAACGGGGCAACAGCGCTGGCAATGGGTGCCGCTGCCCCTTCTCTCCCCCTGGCTATCGATGCCGCTGCCCCATCGCCGGCGCCGCTTCTCTACCCCTGGCTATCGGCACTGGCAATGGGGCAGCAGCACCGATAGCCAGGGGGAGAGAAGGGGCAGCGGCACGATAGACAGGGGGGGGGGGGGGAGAAGGGGCAGCAGCGCCGATAGCCAGGGGGAGAGAAGCAGCGGCAGCAGGGCTCTAGACCCCAGGAAAGGAAGGGGGAGAGAAGCGGGCAGCGACGGCTTCTCTCCCCCTGCCTTTCCTTGGGGCTTCTGCGGGGTCAGAAACAGTGTATCGGGGTATACACGTGCACACACACACGCACCCTCATTTTACCAAGGATATTTGGGTAAAAAACTTTTTTTACCCAAATATCCTTGGTAAAATGAGGCTGCGTGTTATAGGCCGGTGCGTGGTATACCCTGATAAATTACGGTATTTCTCACAGAAAAGGATTGCAGTAACACATGTTTTGCTATATACACGTTTATTCCCTTTGTGTGTATTGGAACTAAACCAAAAAAGGAGGAAAAAAAGCTAATTGGACATAATGTCACCAAACTCCAAAAATGGGCTGGACAAAATTATTGGCACCTTTAACTTTAATATTTGTTTCCCACCCTTTGGAAAAAATAACTGAAATCAATAAGCTTCTTACACCTCTCAGCCGGAATGTTGGACCACTCTTCCTTTACAAACTGCTCCTGGTCTCTCTTATTGGAAGGCGCCTTTTCCGAACAGCAATTTTAAGATCTCTCCACAGGTGTTCAATGGGATTTAGATCTGGACTCATTGCTGCCACTTTAGAACTCTCCAGCGCTTTGTTGCCATCCACTTCTGGGGGCTTTTTGACGTATGTTTGGGGTCATTGTCCTGCTGGAACACGATCTCAGATGCAAACCCAACTTTCTGACACTGGGCTGTACAGTGCGACCCAAAATCCTTTGGTAATCCTCAGATTTCATGATGCCTTACACACATTCAAGGCACCCAGTGCCAGAGGCAGCAAAACAACCCCAAAATATCATTGAACCTCCACCATATTTCACTGTAGGTACTGTGTTCTTTTCTTTACTGTTTTAGATAAACAGTAGAATGATTTGATTCACCAAAAAGCTCTATCTTGGTATCATCTGTCCACAAGATGTTTTCCCAGAAGGATTTTGGCTTACTCAAGTTCATTTTGGCAAATTGTAGTCTTGCTTTTTTATGTCTCTGTGTCAGCAGTGGGGTCCTCCTGGGTCTCCTGCCATAGCGTTTCATTTCATTTAAATGTCGATGGATGGTTCGCACTGACACTGATGCTCCCTGAGACTGCAGGGCAGTTTGAATATCTTTGGAACTTGTTTGGGGCTGCTTATCCACCATCCGGACTATCCTGCGTTGACACCTTTCATCAATTTTTCTCTTCCGTCCACTCCCAGGGAGATTAGCTACAGTGCCATGGGTTGCAAACTTCTTGATAATGTTGCGCACATGGACAAAGGCAAATCTAGATCTCTGGAGATGGACTTGTAACCTTGAGATTGTTGATATTTTTCCACAATTTTGGTTCTCGATGTCCTCAGACAGTTCTCTTCTCCGCTTTCTGTTGCCCATTCTTAGTGTGGCACACACAGACACAATGCAACTTCTCTCCTTTTTGGTGTAATTTTTTTTTTAATATTTCCCACACCTGTTACTTTCCCCAGGTGAGTTTAAGGGTACGTTCCCACACGGCGTATTTGCTGCGTATTTGCTGCTGCGTATTTTATTTTCCCTGTTGAAGTCAATGGGTAGGAAAATACGCAGCACCAAATACGCAGCAAATACGCAGCAAAATACGCCGTGTGGGAACGCACCCTAAAGGAGCATCACATGCGTGAAACAATCTTATTTTTCCACAATTTTGAAAGGGTGCCAATAATTTTGTCCAGCCCATTTTTGGAGTTAGGTGTGACATTATGTCCAATTAGCTTTTTTTCCTCCTTTTTTTGGTTTTGTTCAAATACACACACAAAGGGAATAAACATGTGTATAGCAAATCATGTGTTACTGCAATCCTTTTCTGTGAGAAATACTTCATTTTCTTGAAAAAAATTTCAGGGGTGCCAACATTTACGGCCATGACTGTATCTCTAAAAAGTTGCTTATTTTTGTGCAGTTTGCTGGCTGCTCAAACTTTTGTGACAATTTGGATCGCTATACACAGCATATGTCCATTTTACTATCCTTTTTATCATATTTTTATATTTGCAGTAAACAGCTGATTGCAGGGGTTGTTTTATTTATTTTATTTCAGATGAACCCATTAAAGGGGTACTTCGCTGCCCTGCTTCCGGAGCTCCGCTTCCCATAGACTTTCGTTGAGGGGGCGGGCATGATGTCACGAGGGGCGGCCCGGAACACGGAAGCCCGCACAGTGTTCGGAACAATAAACTTCCGGACGCTAGGGAGTGGAGCTCCGGAAGCAGGGCAGCGGAGTACCCCTTTAAGGAATCCAAAGGCCTTTAATAGGGCATCTGTTGCTTTAAAAGTGTCCGTTTGTGTCTGTTTGCCGGGATTATTTCAGGATATTGCAACAAAATGCCACAGGGTAGGCGTCTTGTTGCATCATTTTGCTCTATCCTGTATGAAATTCAAGTTTTTCTTAGTAAAACTTACAATTTACTTCCACACTACTAAGAAAAAGGCACAAAAAGGCACTAAGGTCATGTCCACGACTAAAACTTAACCACTAATATACAACATATACCACAATCCACTCACACCAGATTTATTGAGTTTAAAGGATCAAACTTAATAGCAACAATGTTCAGTCCGGGCTACATAGGTAATGTAGACGCATTTTACTGTGATAGCACAGCGCTTCTTTAGGCATCAAAAGCGTTTCTTTGTGGGAAAATAACCTTTTTTTTTATTAAATCAACTGGTGCCAGAAAGTTAAACAGATTTGTAAATTACTTCTATTAAAAAATCTTAATCCTTCCAGTACTTATTAGCTGCTGAATACTACAGAGGAAATTATTTTCTTTTTGGAAAACAGTGCTCTCTGCTGACATGTCTGTCCATTTTAGGAACTGTCCAGAGCAGCATATGTTTTCTATGGGGTTTTTCTCCTACTCTGGACAGTTCTTAAAATGTACAGAGATGTCAGCAGAGAGCACTGTGGTCATGATGTCAGCACAGAGCTCTGTGTTCCAAAAAGAAAACCATTTACTCTGTAGTATTCAGCACCTAATAAGTACAGGAATGATTAAGATTTTTTAAAAGAAGTAATTTACAAATCTGTTTAACTTTCTGGAACCAGTTGATTTAAAAAAGTTTTCCACCGGAGTACCCCTTTAATCTTGCTTATACCCCTATCGTGGGGATGTCTGGTCATCCCTGCATAAAAACCAGCTATCCTTAGAAGAATTTGTTGTTTCTTCTGTTTCGGGAGCAGCTGCGGGTGGACACTTGTAATCTGATGCCCTACGAAGTGTTAAGCCCGGATTGCACAACACATTCTGGTAATCGCACATTTACATGTAGCGCTTAACCACACTTGAGATATCTGAACTGTGATGGGCTTTCCATTCTTCTTTTAGTTTCATTGGCTGTCAGGGCATGATGGAAGTTGTATATATATATATATTTTTTTTTCAACTGTAAGTTTTTATTAAAGTATTTTCACATTACAAAAAAGAAAATCAATAAGGCAAACCACCGTATAAGTATCCAAGGACCAAATAAGGCAAGACGCAGGTGACATAATAAGCATTATACATAATAAAGAACAGCGGCATTATCCTCCCAGTAGGGAAGTTGTCGTTTTGAAGCATCTGAAAGTCCACAGTTTGGATTCCACAGCCTTAAAGGACAAGTATCATGTAAAAAAAAAACGTATCCTCTATCTGAAGGTTATGGGATGAGTTATAGATTGCAGGGGATCCGAGTGCTGCCCCCCCCCCCCCCCCACGATCTCCTGTTAAGAGCCCTGGCTCTCCTTCACAGCGGCCCCCCCACACCCCCTCTATATAGTTCTATGGGAGAGCCCAAGATTGCCGAACGGCTCTCCCATAGAGCTATATGGAGGGGGCGTGGAATACAGGCATAAAATAGTATTTATTACCAAAAGCCTCTCCATTAGCAAAACCCAAACATTATACTACATGGTATACATTTAAAGGGGTACTCCGGTGATAAACTATTTTTTTTTTTTTTTATCAACTGGTGCCAGAAAGTTAAACAGATTTGTATATTTCCTATTTAAAAATCTTAGCCCTTCCAGTACTTATCAGCTGCTGTTTGCCCCACAGGAAATTTTCTTTTTTAAATTACTTTTCTGTCTGACCACAGTGCTCTCTGCTGACACCTGTCAGGAACTGTTCAGAGCAGGAGCAAATCCCCATAGCAAACCTCTCCTGCTCTGGACAGTTCCTGACATGGACAGAGGTGTCAGCAGAGAGCACTGTAGTCAGACTGGAAAGAAATTTTAAAAGAAAACAACTTCCTGTGGAGCATACAGCAGCTGATAAGTACTGTAAGGGTTAAGATTTTTTAATAGAAGTAATTTACACATCTGTTTAACTTTCTGGCACCAGTTGATTTAAAATTATTTTTTTTTTTTTACCCGAGTACCCCTTTAATACTGAATGCTACTTTATGTAGTAGAGCATTGAAGTTATGTAGTAGACCTATGAAGGCAAAACTGACCCTAGTAGGGTGAGTGGTAGCCAATGGATGTGTTTGGATGCTTTCCCAGCACACATGGTTAATATACAATGCAAATGCAGCCTGTAAGTGATCTTACTTTTAGATAGTTGCTAGATTAATTTTATTTTAAAAGGGTAGTCTCATCACCTAGAAGGGGGCCTAAGCCAGTGTTTCCCAATCAGTGTGCCTCCAGCTGTTGCAAAACTACAACTCCCAGCATGCCTGGACAGCCTTTGCTGGGAGCTGTAGTTTTGCAGCAGCTAGAGGCACACTGGTTGGAAAGCACTAACCTAAGCTATAGCCTAAGTTAACTCATCACTTTGCTTCACAGCACAGAGCCAGTGCACTTGGAGTGACACTTGGTGTCTATTTGAAAACTAATAAGTCTTTGAGTGTGACATCTCTATATTTTAACCGGTTGCATTGATCATATTCTGCCATCTGCTGGCGATGGGGGTATACAGCAAGAAGAGATCAGAAAACTAACAAACAGCCTAGTGGGAGACGTTTTATCATAACTTTAAGCCTATTGTTTTGTAGGAGTAATTCTTTAGAACTTAATGGCCTATTCAAGGGATATGCCTTAAAGGGGTACTCCGGTGGAAAATACATATTTTTTTTAATTTCATGTTTTTTATTAATTTTATTCAAAACACAAACAGATATGAATAAGTATCAAATACAACAATAAGAAAAGAGTAGAAAAAGCGGACCCCATGCAAAGGGTCGGGAAACCCACTCAGGGGGCATCAGGGTAAGTATGCCCCTGTGTGGCATAAGTACTAAATATTTTTTTAAATCAACTGGTGCCAGAAAGTTAAACAGATTTGTAAATTACTTCTATTAAAAAAATCTTTACCCTTCCAGTAGTTTTTAGCAGCTGTATGCTACAGAGAAAATTATTTTCTTTTTTAATTTCTTTTTTGTCTTGTCCACAGTGCTCTCTGCTGACACCTGATGCCCGTATCAGGAACTTTCCAGAAAAGCATAGGTTTGCAATGGGAATTTTCTCCTGCTCTGGACAGTTCCTGATACGGGCATCAGGTGTCAGCAGAGAGCACTGTGGACAGGACCAAAAAAGAAATTCAAAATGAACAGAATTTCCTCTGTAGTATACAGCTGCTAAAAAGTACTGGAAGGGTAAAGATTTTTGTAATATAAGTCATTTACAAATCTGTATACCGTAACTTTCTGGCACCAGTTGATTTAAAAAAAAAAAAAAAAAGAGTACCCCTTTAAATGTCTGAATGCTTCAGAGACTCACACCTATCCTTTTAGAAGGGTTGCGTGACCGAAACAGAAAATATCGTTACGTTCCCCTCTCGACCCCTGTATAGGAATGTCAACAGTTTCGAAGGTTCAGAACTGCTGACAAATTCCATTTAAGGCATGAAGGAATGCAAATACTGTGCAGTAAATTTACACAGCAGTAGAAAAAAAAAAGATTTAAAAGGGCACAAATCTTTTTTTATTTTTTATTTATTTTTTATTTTTTCCTCTTTGCTCCTGTTTTGTATCATATTGCGATTATTACGTATATAAAGAAATCACTGGGTCGCTTTTGCAAGAGATCGGCCATATTCATCCTCCCTCTGTGTCTGATTTGAAAGACAATCTGCTGCAGCATGATCCTCCCCCCTCTGCCCTTTCAGCTGTAGGGCAAAAACAGGAAAATAAGCGTGTTCTATGTGAACGTGCAGAAAAACTTGCAGACTGACAAACTGAAAATAACCTTTTTACTTCTATGTTCCTTTGAAGTCCCTCTACGTTGGCCAGTCGAATATTGTGGAGTTTTGTTGGTTTCCAAAGGATAGGGGATAAGATGTCTGATCACGGGAGTCCTGCCGCTGGAAACCCCCTGCGATCTCTCCTGCAGCACCCCATGTCATCTTGTGCACAGAGCAAAGTTCCCTTCGTGCCTGATGATGGGCGATACAGGTGCCGGAGGATTGTGACATCATGGCCCCTCCCCCTCGTGATGTCACACCCCACCTTTCATGACATCATGCCTCGCCCCCTCAATGCATGTCTATGGGAGGGGCGTGGTGGCTGCCACGCCCCCTCCCATAGACTTGCATTTGGGGACGGGGACGTAGCGTCATGATCCTCTGGCCCCCTGTATTGCCCGTCATCAGGCACGTAAGGAACTTCGCTCCATGCAAAATATGACATGGGGTGCTGCAGTGGGAACCCTTGCGATCAGACATCTTATCCCCTATCCCCTGTACTTATTAGCTGCTGAATACTACAGTGGAAATTCTTTTCCGTTTGAAACACAGAGCTGTCTGCTGACATCACGAGCACAGTGCTCTCTGCTGACATCTCTGTCCATTTTAGGAACTGCCAGCGTAAAAGGAAATCCCCATAGCAAATATATGCTGTTCTGGACAGTTCATAAAATGGACAGAGATGTCAGCAGAGAGCACTGTGCTCGTGATGTCAGCAGACAGTTCTGTGTTTCAAAAAGAAAAGAATTTCCACTGTAGTATTCAGCAGCTAATAAGTACAGGAAGGATTAAGATTTTTTAATAGAAGTAATTTACAAATCTGTTTAACTTTCTGGCACCAGTTGATTTAAAAAAAAAAAGTTTTTCAGCGGAGTACCAGGTGAAAAGCACCAGGCCAATTTTATTTTTGCATTTTCGTTTTTTCCTCCTCGCATTCTAAAAATCATAACTCTCTTATATTTTTATCCACAGACCCACATGAGGGCTTGTTTTTTGCAGGACTAATTTTATGTTGTAATGACATCACTCATTTTACCATAAAATGTAGGTAGCAACCAAAAAAAATATAATTTATGTGGGGATATTTTAAAGAAAATAGCAATTTAGCAAATTTTGGAAGATTTTGTGTTCACACTGTACACTTTGCTGTAAAATTGACTTGTTCTTTATTCTGTGGGTCAATATGATTAAAATGATACCCACGAGTACATACTTTTCTATTACTGTATTGCTTTAGACAAAATCTCAGACTATTTTAACAAAATTAGTATGTTTGAAATTGCCCTATTTTGACCACCTATTACTTTCAAAATTTTCCTTATATGGGGCGGGATGAGGGCTCACTTTTTGCGATGTGATCTGTAGTTTTTATCAGTACCACTTTTGCTTATATTTAACTTTTTAATCACTTTTTTTATTCAATTTTTTTGGAACAAAAAGTGAAAAAAAACATCAATTGTGGACTTTTTCTTAATTTTTTTTTTTTATGTTTATGCCGTTCACCATATAGGATAATTAACATTTTTTGATAGTTCGGACATTTACACATGTGGCAATACCAAATATGTTTGTAATTTTTTTATTTTTTTAATGCTTTTTTTGGGGGTAAAATGGGGAAAACGGGCGATTTACAATTTTATTGGGGGGGGGGGGGAGAGATGATTTTTCAATTTTTTTTATTTTTCTTACACTTTTTATGTCCCAATAGGGACTATTTATTGCAATCATTTGATTGCTAATACTGTTCAGTACTATGCATAGGCATAGCATTGATCAGTGTTATCGGTCATCTTCTGCTCTGGTCTGCTTGATCTCAGACAAGAGCAGGAGACCCCAAGAGACAGACAGAGGCAGGTGAGGGGCTACTATAGATGATCGGCTCCCCGTGGCAGCATAATCGCTGATGTCCGCCATTACCGGTGGGTCCCTGGCTGCTGACTGCGAGCACCATGTCCCACCTCACCATGACGCACATTTACGTCCACTGTCGTTAAGGGGTTAATGTGCACAAGTAGAACACATTTTTGTAAAGGCCGGGTTCACACTGCTCTTGTTTTTACATTTAACGTGCGCATAGAGGTACTAAATGTAGACGTACCAGTCTAGGGTAGAGTGGGAATATGTTCAGTTATTCACAGAGGAATCACAAAAAACGTTTCCATTAGATATTTATTGATTGTTCACACAAAGCAAATAATTCAAACGGTTCAAGACATGAGGCTATGTACAGTATATATAGGTATATTAAAGCAGCCCCAATAAGGTAATGGGTAGGTAACCGGACCTGTTCTTGCCTTAGTCTGGATTTCCTGCCTACGAGTAGTAGGTTCCCCTGTCCTTGTGACCTGGGCCCACACCGGAACCTCCTTGTTGTCCCTAAGCTAGGTCAGGGATACAGAGAGAGCAGGGCTGGTATACCGGTACAGTATGGCTGCAAAGAGAGTAGTCCCATATGAGAACAGAATACATACAAACCGCAATGGGAGATTCTTAATTAACGTGTTATAATAGCAAACAGAATCCGTGGGGGTGCCCCAGGGGTAAGATTCAGTATTCAATAGTATATACCAGTAAGTCATTATAGATGTGCATAACAAAGGATATGTTTATGCATATACAGATGTATATTTTTCCTTTTTATGTACCTGACTAATACAATTATTATATTATTTATGTCGAAAAAAAATCTCCCTTTAAAAAAAAGGAACACACTAAAAACAAAATAAAGTTTTCCCGTAAAAAAAAAAATGAGCTCAAACTTAAAAAGGGGTACTCCGCCCCTAGACATCTTATCCCCTATCCAAAGGAGAGGGGATAAGATGTCTGATCGCGGGGGTCTCGCCGCTGGGAACTCCTGCAATCTCTCCTGCAGCGCTCTGTGTCATCTGCTGCACGGAGCGAACTTTGCTCCATGCCTGATGATGGGCGATACAGGGGCCGGAGTATAGTCACGTCCCTGCCCCCTTGTGACATCGCACCTCGCCCCTTCAATTCAAATCTATGGGAGGGGGTGTGGCGACCGTCACGCCCACTCCCATAAACTTGCATTGAGATCGCGAAGGTTCCCAGCGGGGGGGACCCCCCACGATCAGACATCTTATCCCCTATCCAAAGATGTATAGGGTCAGAGTAACCCTTTAAGGCTGTCGGGTGAAAAAGAAAATATTTGTGGATCTTGTAATGTGGCAACATTAATAATTATCTTTTAATGTTTCTATTATGGCAATGTAGTAAAAAAAAAAAATCATATCAATTTGGTATCACTGTAATCATATGGACCAGCAGAATAAATGTTATTTTTACCATACGGATTATGGTAATGTGAAAAATAAATTACAAAATTGCTTTTTTTTTTTTTTTCTTTGACCATCAAAAAGGAGTTAATAAAAATTAGCCAATAAAATATATACGGTAAATCTCAAAGTCCTAGGATCCACTAGAAACTGATCATAAATCCTAAATAAGTTGCTGTCAGTGATATAGAAGTGTGGAGACTAAACAAAACTACGAAGAGAAGGAACACCTCAAGCTCAGGTACAGGCAGCAGCATCTTCTGTATTTGTACATGTTCCAGAGTCCAAAGTTCAGCACCTGTGCACAAGCGGACCGAACAGGGGCGGCTCATGACTTAAACCATCCTATGCCCTGTAGATGTTGAGGCTGAAGGACATCCTGCAAAAGACTGAAACCACCACTAGGAGGAGTCGGCTGCATATATTTACATTGTTACTTCAGTTGTGAATTTAGTGACTCCTTAAATGGAATCACTACAGTGATCCCTCAACTTACAATGGCCTCAACATACAATAGTTTCAACATACAATGGTCTTTTCTGGACCATTGTAACTTGAAACCAGACTCAACATACAATGCTACGGACAGTCCAGATCTGTGAAACATGTCAATGGCTGGAAGAACTGACCAATCAGAATGGGAAATTTACTGGTAAAACCCCTGTATTACTGAAGCGTATGCACTGACTGATGTCTGATACCGCCCCCTACAGTACAGGGAGGTATTACATGTTCTGTACACTTTACCTGTACCAGGGTTACCTGCTCCTTTGGACACCAGGTGAGGGTGACTCCATGTTACTTTTTTAGGACACTGTGTGTACTGTGCAGGACCCTGAAGAAGCTCCTTTCCTCTACATAGACCAGTGTTTCCCAAGCAAGGTGCCCCCAACTGTTGCAAAACTACAACTCCCAGCATGCCCGGACAGCCAAAGGCTGTCCGGGCATGCTGGGAGTTGTAGTTTTGCAATAGCTGGAGGCTCCCTGCTTGGGAAACATTGAGATAGACAGTAATTTACAGCTCCCAGCAGATCTTTCTTACTTTTATATGTAAGGAATTTGCTTTATCTGTATTAGTTAAATACTTATTTTTCTTTAATCCTCACTTTTTCCTATTTTTGGATGACATTTTATGGCTTGAGAACCAATTACCAGGTTTCCATAGAGTTATGGTCTCAACATACAATGGTCGTCCTGGAACCGATTAATATTGTAACTTGAGGGACCACTGTATTGTCAGGGGGGCAGTCTGCTAGATGTATAGTTTATGTGTGTGCACTGTTAGCTGTATTTTTAATCGGAGGGCAGTTTGTTGGCAGTATTGTTTATGGTAGGTTGGTCAGTCTGCTGACAGTATTGTTTATATGGGGGCAGTTTGTTGACAGTATCCCAGGGGGTGTGGAAATAAAATAAAAAATAAAAAAAAATTGTCAAAGGGACTAAAACGGGAGCACAATCTACTTGTCCCTCATGACAATCCACAGGTAGAGAGGTTAAACATGCTGCCGTGCAGGAGAAGTCGCGCCTAGTGCAGCAAGAGAGGGAGCGCTGCGTCTGGTAGTCCCGGGCACCTCAGTCCTGATGGAGGTGCGCGCACTGAGTGACGTCATCGCACCGCCTATGCCGGGACGCTGACATCTTGAGCGGCTCGCTATAGTCTGCAGCATACAGCTGCGGTCTATAGGAGTTCAGTAACTGGGCAAGACTGATTTCCCTGTCATATATGTAAATTTTTCAGGCATTTAGACCTACTTGCCCAAAACAAGACTAACACCCGGAAATGCTTGTCCTAAGCATTGGGCGATAACATTTCCACACCCCTGTATTGGGTGGCATCCTGTAGATGGAATATCATAGTCTACTATGCTTTTTCATACTTAATATTTTTACATTCTACTAACATGCTAATCATAAATGTAAAATGTGATGTGAACAGGACCTAGTTAACGTCCTATGTTTTTACATGCAGACTTGTGGTTTTGCTGTAATTTTTTTATTCATTTTTTACTTTCCTATTGAAATTAATTGGGAAAATGCACAACAAATCTACAGCAGACCCGCGATGTGTGAACATACCCTGTCAGATACAAAAACTTTTTATATGTTGTACATCTTGGCAAAACATTAACCTTTCTAATATACTTCATAAGAAAATGTGATTTTCTTTTTATAGAAATCATGGCTTTGTCCAAGCAGAAGCACAGGCATTGACAAAGTCCAGTAAGTAAGGGTGGGCTGATAGGACTCTTTTGTGCTCTCTCCTGTCTGATAGGACTCCTCTGTGCTCTCTCCTGTCTGATAGGACAGGAGAGAGCACAGAGGAGTCCTATCAGACAGGAGAGAGCACAGAGGAGTCCTCTCAGACAGGAGAGAGCACAGAGGATTACTATCAGACAGGAGCGAGCACAGAGGATTACTATCAGACAGGAGCGAGCACAGAGAATTACTATTAGACAGCAGAGAGCACAGAAGAGTACTATTAAACCGGAGAGAGCACAGAAGAGTCCGATCAGACAGAAGAGAGCACAGAGAAGTCCTATCAGACAGAAGAGAGCACAGAGAAGTCCTATCAGAAAGGAGAGAGCACAGAGAAGTCCTATATCAGAAAGGAGAGAGCACAGAGGAGTGCTATCAGACAGGCGGGAGCACAGAGGAGTGCTATCAGACAGGAGAGAGCTCAGAGGATTACTATCAGGCAGGCGAGAGAACAGAGGAGTGTTATCAGACAGGCGAGAGCACAGGGAAGTGTTATCAGACAGGCGACAGCACAGAGGAGTGCTAGCCCACCATCATTTACTGGACTTTGTCCATGCCTGTGCTTCAGTTTGGACAAAGCCATGATTTTATAAGCCATGATTTCTATAAAAAGGAAATACAATTTTCTTATGAAGTATATTAGAAAGGTTAATGTTTTGCCAAGATGTACAACATATAAAAGATTTGTATCTGACAGTGCCCGTTTCAGGTGCTTTTTGGCCAACTTTTTCTTTAACACAATTAGAGAAATGATGTATCTTAGCTTGTATTGCTTTCTTCACCAGCAATCATTTCCGGTGCCAGAGCTTCTTGCAATGCCCTATGCTGTTCTCAATGTTTAGAATACTATTTGTGTATTGCTTATTTTATCCAAATCAAACACATCACATATGTAATAAAGAGATATGCAGGACATGATACTCTAGTTGTGCATATAGAAAAAATTACATTTTATTTTGGTTTTATTTTAACAGATCAAGCCCTGGGCAGAGCTTCCATGGCCAATAAAAACGTACTTCTGCCTGGCCATCATCTCACTGCTGTGTGTTCTTGGCTTAACCATCTCTAACCTGGTGCAGCAGAGCAATGAAGATTCCACCGTGTCTCTTATACAGCTCATAGGAGTCGGTAAGTGCACAGGGAGTGGTGGTACTTAGATCCCAGACTCTCACGTCCAGTTTAATCACACTGTAGATACACTAGCTCTTTTGAAAAATGGCTATTATGCACTTTGAGAGAACAATACCTAAAAAAAATATTTTGAAATGCCCATAAAAGGACTTGCTGCCTAGGCTGAAAACTCCTGCTGGTGGCTCCTATTGTCGGGGAATGGAGTAGCTGCGGTCCCCTTCTGCTGCAACTAGTGTCTGCCTGTGGACCCTCTCTTTTGCCATCAATCTCAGATTGCCTGCTGCTGCCCTGCCAACACCCAGTGGTGCTTCACTGGTGCTCTCCTTTGCCTGCTTGGAGTGCATTGCCTGGACTTTCAGCTGCCTTGCCATCTGTGAGTGCCTTGAGGGAGACCTCTGTGATTGTTGGGACTTGTGGTGCCTTGCCCATTTGCTAAGGACATTTGTGAGTCGAGCAGAGTGTCTTTCTACCCTGACTTTTCTGTGGAGTTCACCAAGCAGCGGGTGCAGTTCACTGAGGTCCGGTTGAAGCTGCATGCCTAGGTCTACCGCTACTGGATGCTTTATCCTGCTCGCCTGAGAGTGGTGGATGGAACATCAACTAAGTTCTTCACCTCCCAACTGAGGCTCTTCATTGGGTGGATGCGACCCCTCCTGTCAGACCTCCGGACCGAGCTGTCATGGACTGTCCTACTCTTGGCTGTTCTCCCCTATTGTTCTTTAGGTAGTGGTGAGGAAGTTAGCATTCCTTAGGAAGGGGTGTGGAAATTTAATAAAAAACTACTTGTCCACTGTACTAAAATGGTTGCGTTTGTCGGATAGGGAAGCGGCCCTTTTTGCGTTTGGGCATAAGAATGGGAATTTGTTGGCCTATTTGACAAGGGCTAGTCATCCTGCTGCCTCTATCCCTTTGTATTTGGGGCAGGGATGCTTCTGAGGTGTCTGACCCCTAGTTGATTAACTCTGTCTTCAGGGATTTTTACTCCTCTCTGTATTCTGCACCTTCTGAGTCCTGTCAGAGGGAAATTCTGTTTTTTCTACAAGAGCTATCTCTTCCCATGCCCCTTTTATGGTTGAGGAGGTGGAGCAGGCTATTCAGGATCTTCCTCATGGTAAGACCCCGGGTTTAGATGGGATGATTGGCGATTGGTATAGGATGAATTGGGAGCCACTGGCCCCTATACTCCTTAAACTGTTTCACTTGATAGCTGCCGCAGATTCTCTTCCAGACTCTATGAGGGAGGCGTTGATTTGTTGTGCTTCCCAAGCCTGGAAAGGACCCGTTGCTGTCTGATTCATATAGACCTATTTCCCATTTGAATGTTGATATTAAGATCATTAACACTATCATTCATCCTGACCAAACTGGGTAGGGCTACTGATGTTAATGTGAAGCGCCTGCAGCTTAACATCGCAGCGGTTGGGGAGGGCTTTCCTACTGGAGTGGTGGTTAGTCTGGACATTTATAAGACCTTTTGACTCGGTGCTGTGGCCATATCTGTGGGAGGTCCTGGGTGCGTTTGGGTTTGGTCTCTGATTCTGTGTTTGGGTTCGCTTGTTATACGATAGCCCCAGGGTTCGTATTCGCACTAACTTGGATGTTTTTTGCTCCCATCCTCCTGGGTCGAGGGACGAGGCAGGGGTGCCCTCTATCTCCCTTCCTTTTTGCGCTAGTAGTTGAGCCTTTGGCGGCCATCCGTAAAGATCCCACTATCTGTGGTATCCCCAGGGGGTCTATTGTAGAGAAGGTTTCCCTTTATGCGGATGACACATTGTTGTACTTAGTGGATGCAGGGAGTTCTGTAGTCTCTTATCAAGCTGCTTGACCGGTTTAGCTCAATTTCAGGCTTGCGGGTCAACTGGGCTTAGTCCTCTCTAATGGTGCTCTCGCCTGGAGTCCCCCTCCCCTCCTCTCTTCCGGCAGGGGTGAAAGTGGTTCCCCGTTTAAGATACCCAGGGGTGGAGGTTACTGCGTCCTTGGTGGAATATCTGTCCATGAATTTGGAGCCGCTCTTGTGCTCCACTGTAGAGCGGTTGACTGCCTGGTCCTCACTCTCTCTCTAGCCAGAAGGGTCAATATACAGTATTTAAAAGGATTTACCTCCCTAAATTCCTTTACCTTTTTCATTTGGCTCCCGTGACAGTCCGTTGCACAACTGACACCAACAAGACCCAACTGGTCCCATTGACTTTGAATGGTTTCCATTGTTTATTAGGTGTTTAGCAGAGAAAAATTACTGCTTGCGGTATTTTTTTCTTTACTCAAGTCCCTTAATTAAAATGGACTCGGCAAACTGAGTTCTGAATGGAGCTCAATGCTGATCTGAACCCAACCTTAGCTGTGCTGCATCTGTAAACAAGAACGTGCATTAATTTGCCTAACTTATGCCATTGTTTGAGGTTTATACATGGTGCAGTATTTGCCCGCTGTCCGGAGTGTTTTGCCATTGCTTTGTGCAATAATGATCCTTTGCTGAAGAGACGTCCTAAAATGATCTTGTATGTACAAGAAACAAATATGTATATTAATTGTCTTCTTGTCTATTAAAGGACCTTCTAACTCAATTATTTTCTATTGATATGTTACCACTTAGTTGGCCTGGTATCTGGGTTGTAAAAGAGCTCTGGGGCACATCAAGGATCATAACAAAAAATCTAGAATCCAACAAGTTGTGGATTTTTATTTATAAGCCTCCAGTGCTGTCATGTGTCCTGAACAATAAGTTCTAGAGACAGAACATCCTCCAGGTATAGGGTTTATTAATCTTTCAAAATTGAAAACATCATGTGTTTGAGAGGTTATGTCAGGGAGCGCATGCTAAAAAGAAAAAGACAAAAAAAATAACCCAAAACACCAGAGCCATGTCTAAAGAGGTACAAAGCAGCAGCGGGGCCCAATTTGTAAAATATTTGTGGGTGGTTTTATGCATATAGGAACTTTAGAACTTCTAGGTTGAAAGTTGCAGGGCTTTAAAGCTATGTGCGCACATTCATTTGAGACTCATTATGAAGGTTTAAAACATAAAGAACATCCATTTGCATCAAAAGTCCAAGAAGTTCCCAATGAATTCTATGCATCTATCAACTCATAAGAAAAAAGCTCACACGCACTGTTTCACCGCATCAATTTCTTCATTCTTTATATGGATAATTTTCCAAACACATCACAAAGTAAGGAAAGCAGAAAATAATCACCCAGTGTGGATATAATAAGTCCGCAAGACGTATCATGGAGAAATAGCCGGCTTCTTTATGTTTTCACGTGCAGCTCCACTGCTGAACTTCTCCGTCCGTCTCCTTTCACACGAAGGACAGGTGAAAACAATAACTATGTTAGCAACGCCTCCTTTGTCAAGCCTAGTGTGCAATTCACATCACCAACATACATAGTATCAAACTCTCGCAAGATTTTAGTTCTACAAAAATACAAAACGTACAATAAATTACAATACTACTAAAAACAATGTATATCAACCTAAATTGAAAATATCCTACAAAAAGACGTTAAAATTACAACACTCCTTGATCCCATGGGGCTGCAGCGTACACAATTTTTGAATCCATCGTACCTCACTCCTAATTAACTTCATCTTAACCTGCTCTTTATTGTCTCCTTCTATATTCTCCAATATTTGCCACCTTAATTCATTGATATTGTGTCCTCTTTCAAAGAAGTGCCTTGCTACACTAGTCTCATATTTTTGCTTTTGAATATTTTCCTCTAATTCTTTTTTTATACGTGCGAATCGCACTCTTATGTTTGTTAATTCTTTGCTTTTATTGGTCTCATCGTTTGTCCTACGTAGCCCATCCCACAGGGACACTTCAATAAGTATATAACTTGGCTACTGTTACAGGAGGGCATCCATCAACTCGCATCTTGTTTAATTTTATGTAAAATTAAGTGCAGTGGACTTTTTTTTGGGACATTTTTCATCATAAAGACTAGTATTTTTGAAAGTATGTTTATTGTTGCAAAACGGCTGGTTTGTAAACTGTCCATTAACATCTGTAAAACAGACAAGATGTAGTTGATAAAGGGTTCAAAAATGCCATAAAAAGTCTAAAGTCTAGATTTATTTTTTCAGTAAAAACTTATTTGGCTCAAAATAAGTCTCAAAATATTGTGTGCACATAGGGGGAGATTTATCAAAACCTGTCCAGAGGAAAAGTTGCGGAGTTGCCCATAGCAACCAAACAGATTGCTTCTTTCATTTTTTAAAAGGACTCTGTAGAATGAAAGCCATCAGATTGGTTGCTATGGGCAACTCAGCATCTTTACCTCTATACAGGTTTTGATAAATCTCCCCCGTAGTGTATTAGTGCTCCTTTTTAGGGTACGTTTACTCTGCAGAATTCCGCGAGTTTAATTCCGCGCAGCGAACCTTTACCATCAGTGTGAATGGGTATTCCGCCGCTGATTGTTGTTCTGCACAAAGAAGGAACATGTTCATGCTTTGCGCGGAAGTCCACGAGCACTGCAAATCCGTCAAAGTATTTTCGGTGGCAGCCGGCAGACGGAATCTCTGCTCGCGGAATTCTGCAAGCGGAGATTCCGCAGTGTGAACATACCCTTTAAAGGGTATTTTAAGAGGATCCGTGGCCAGCCCCCCAAATATTTAGATTTTACAGTCATTAAACAGCTTAGGGTACCCTGATCACTTGTTATTATTATTTTTTTTATACACCCTTCCGTTCCTGATATATGAGGTTTTATAGATGGGCAGGAATTTAATTTAAAAAATTGGACCAACCAGATGAGGGGCTGTGAATGATATACATTGCACCTGTCATTAGCTATTATACAGTCGGCGTTGACCACAGATCCTCTTTAAACAGTTAAATAGACAGAAATTGAGATCACTCTTTCCCCACTGTTAGAAGCTGCTGCCTGCTCTAGACACTCTTAGGGTAGAGTCACACACAACGCATCTGCAGCGTATTTCATAATGTGGATGCACCGCTGTCAGGGGAAAATGCATATGAAATGACAGGGACACTTAAAGGGGTACTCTGCCCCTAAACATCTTTGGATAGGGGATAAGAAATAATTATGGGTGTCCGGTTGCAATCTCCAGTGCGGCACACTAGTCATCTGGTGCACAGAATGGAGTGAATTCTGCTCCATGCGGGATGATGGGCGACCATAGCGTCACGCCCCCTCCATTGATGTCTATGGCAGGAGGCGTAATGACGTAATATGTACTAGCCGTCACCCCCCCCCTCCCATAGACATGAAAGGAGGAGGCAAGGTATGATATCATGAACACAGGAGCTCCAAGCTTCCATGTTCAGAATGCCACAGTGCCAGCCTGTAGATCTCGGGGGTCCCAGCGGCCTGCCCCCGCATGATCGGACATCTTATCCCTATCCTTTGAATAAGGGATAGGATGTCTATGAGTGTAGTACCCCTTTGACCACAGCTCTGTACTTGGCTGTCTTTGGAACTCCAATAGACAGTGAAAAGAGCATGGATTCAGTCAGTGCACTACCCCTTTATTCAAAGTCCTGTTCCTAAGATTGGGGAGGGTCTCAAAAGTCCTGTGCACTGCAGTCAGTGTCTGTGGTGGTTAAACCCATGTAAATTCCACAAGATCAGTGACTGGATGAATTCCTCAGTTTTGTGGCCTCTCCTCTTTGCCTCTCATAAGTGATTTTCTTAGGACAAGAAGGCCTTCTGTGTAGCTCTAAATCTTGGGTCTTGTTGGTGCCTGGAAATATTTGAAGACCGGATACAAGACCGGGAGCGATGTAGAAAGCCTTCTCTTTAAAGCTGAGGCTGTGCATCCTATCATGGTGTTGAGATGGCATAGAGATTCCCTTGGAGTTTCTAATTGTGTTCTTACTCCAATTCACTAAAAACATTGTATTTACAGCTCATTTCTAACTTGTGGCTCAGTGAACATAGTAGCGTTCTATGGGCCAGATTTATTAAACTGTATGAGGGAAAAACAGCTCAGCTTTCCTATCTTAACCCTATAATGGAAACAAATGTATGTCCTGATGCCCTGGTACTTCGCGTACCAGGACGTACATGAATGTCCTGTACATGAAGGGAGCGAAGCAGCCGCGCTCTGTTCATGCATGGCAGGTCACGGCTGCTATTAGTTTAAACATACTCATTTTGTATGTGTGATATATATATATATATATATATATATATATATTTATTTCATTTTGTTTTTTTCAAAAAGCAGTACAATAATAGAAAAGTATATAAACAATTGTATTGACTCAAAGAATAAAGAGAACAAGTACTTATTACCATAAAGTGTACAAGCGTGAAAACAAACCCCGTATGGTAACTCTGAAGAAGCTGCAAAGGTGGGAAAATCTGTCCACAGGGAAACTATTTGTTGTGTACTCTACATATCAGGAGTGGCAAGAAGAAGGCCATTTTGGAGTTTGACACAAGCCATGTCTGAGACACAGCAAACATGTGGAATAAGGTGCTTTGGTCAGATTAAAGGGGTACTCCACCCCTAGACATCTTGTCTGATGGCGGGGGTCCCGCCGCTAGGGACCCCCGCATTCTACCATGCGGCACCCACCTGTAACGGCTTCCGGAACCGCTGGAGACCCTCAGGCTAATACCATCCCAACCACGAGAACAGAAGATTGTGACGTCATGACTTCGCCCCCGTGTGACGTCACACCCGCCCCCTCAATGCAAGTCTATGGGAGGGGGCATGACCTAATAATAAACCCTCCGGAAGGGGTGGAGTACCCCTTTAAACCAAAATTTAACTTTTTGGTCTCAGTGTGGTAGCATCATGCTGTGGGGATGCTTCTTTTCAGCAGGCAAACGGAAACTAGTCAGAATTAGTCAGAAAGATGGATGGCGCCAAATAAATTTTAAAGTTCCATGTATGTTTTGTTGATCAAAAGAAATGTCTATTAAGGTTAATTTGAATTCCAGTTTGTAATGGTAGAAAAGTAGTCAAAAACTCCACCAAGAGGGGAGATGCTTATGAAAAGTACTGTACCAGCTATAAGCAGAGACGTCTTACATCTCTTTCTGTTGTTGTTGAATCTTTTCATGTTTAGGATCACATAACAGATAATGGCGTAAGTGGATTAGTACATGTGTAGTTTACCAGTCATTTAAGGTTTTTAATCTTTTTTATCAGTGTTCTGCATCTACTACGTGACTCGGGGCATCCTGCAAGAGAACCGCCAGGAACTTATTGTGTTCGTGCTCTCCATCCTACTGGAAATGATTCGATCAATCGTCAACTTCAGTGTACTCTCTAAAGATGCCAAACCTGATATACAGGTGAGTATTTTTCTTCTGTATTCCACCCAAAGCCAAAGATATTGATCTATATTGCCGATTTTTATCTGAAATGAAAATGGTCATCCCACACTAAACCCAATACACCAGGTTATAGTGCAGGAGACCAATGCGGGGTCTCTGACTCATATACATACCTACAGTCCAGCGCCCGATCCCTCTGAAGATCCTCTTCTTTCTGCGCTGAATTGCAAGCTGAAGGCGGGCCCACCGGCTGGATTTGAGTATTCATGGTCTCTGGTCATGTGAGCGCTTGTGCCTACTAACCGCTCACGCGACCAGCGACCATCAATATTCAAATCTAGCCGGCGGGCCCGCCTCCAGGGTGCAATTTAGCGCAGATAGAAGAAGATCTATAGAGGGATCGGGTATCGGACTGCAGGTATGTATATGAGTCAGAGACCCCGCATCGGTCTCCTGTTCACCTGCACTATAACCCGGTGTATTGGGTTTAGTGTGGGTGAACGGGATGACCATTTTCCTTTAACACTAGTCGTATGAACACTTTTAGACTGTGCATGCCCTGAAATGTTTCTTACGAGAGAACGCTACGCAGAAGTAAATATTGTTACTTCTATGATTTACTTTGTTCGAATGGGAAAAGTTATTATACCCTGTTAATGTAACTGCAAACTATGCTGGTGAACGGCATTTTGGGTGACAAATCCTAGTTACCTTTTCCATTGAAATTGAAGGCAGTGGTAGAAGAGAAAAGCACAGTCTGCATGTCACCATCTGCCGTAATACTTACCATCCTCTAGTTGGGTTGGTTGTTAAATATAGTTACCATATATACTCGAGTATAAGCCTAGTTTTTCAGCACGATTTTTCGTGCTGAAAACGCCCCCCTCGGCTTATACTCGAGTGAACAAAAAAAAAAAAAAAAAACGTTTTTGGCTTTAGCTGTGAGGGGATGGTCCCGGCCTGTCCACCTGTCAATCCCTTATCAGTGGTCTTCAACCTGCGGACCTCCAGATGTTTCAAAACTACAACTCCCAGCATGCCCGGACAGCCATCGGCTGTCCGGGCATGCTGGGAGTTGTAGCTTTGAAACATCTGGAGGTCCGCAGGTTTAAGACCACTGAGAAGGGATTGACAGGCGGTGATGATGAAGGGGGTGTTAATGACGGGGGTCTGGATGATGACATGGGGGGGATGATGTATTTCCCACCCTAGGCTTATAGTCGAGTGAATAACTTTTCCTGGGTTTTTGGGGTGAAATTAGGGGCCTCGGCTTATTTTCGGGTCGGCTTATACTCGAGTATATACGGTATGTGGATTTTGTGTATAGTGCAAAGAGTACCTATAACATGTGATAAAATTTTAGTACAGAAAAGTAAAAAAAAATCAGTGTAGAAAAATATACTATTCTGTATTTTAGCATCTGTAAGGGCCCGGCGGTTCGCATTATATATTATAGTATAAGTTCATATAAATAAATATTATATTGATACTGATTGAATCGAGAGCACAATATTTTTGTAATATTTTAGCATGTTACCACTATTTTTATTAAAACAATTATTAATATTTCAATTTTTATTTCCATCTTTTGTCATTTATATTTATTTATTTAATATAATAAATATATACATTTAATTTTTTATTTTTTTATTTAGTCACATTATTATAGGTACTTTTTGACTTTTTGCACTATTCACAGCATCACACAAGAAGTAAGCAATTTTTTTTCGTTGGGATTCACACAAATTTGAGCTACCTGTTTTCTTTTACATATCCAGGTTAGATTTGAAGAGGTTTTCTGGAACTCCCAACATCCTCATGATCATCTGATTGAGGGGTACTGTCTGTACATTGTTTAGCAGGGCCCAGCTTTGTACATTTTTATTCTCCTAGATCAGTGTTTCCCAACCAGTCTGCTTCCAGCTGTTGCAAAACTACAACTCCCAGCATGCCCGGACAGCCAAAGGCTGTCCGGGCATGCTGGGGGTTGTAGTTTTGCAACAGCTGAGGGTACGCTGGTTGGGAAACACTGCTCTAAAGGATATGTAATGCCAGGCAGAAACCTGTTTCCTCTTCCATATGACTGTAGTCATGCATGCTCCGCTAATCCAGGTGTGCATTTTTGTAGTAAGGGTAATGACACACAGTGGTGGGCCAAAAACCACCAGGCGGTAGATCAGTGTGCTGTTGAGTGATGTACATAGCCAAGGGGGGGAGTGGAGTTGAGGGACATTAATGGAAGTGGAAATGACAAAAATCTTAGCATGGAATTAGCGGCAATTGTTAGATTCACAGCAACTTCACTTGCATATTGTTGTACTATATACCGTACTGACCTTTTATTTTTCAAATTGTCAGGTGGTCCTGGGGGTCAGATACTAACCAATCATGGATTAAAGCAGTACTTCAGAACTTATTCCCTATCCATAGGGGTTCCCAGCAGTCAGACCCACCCCTTGCAATCTCCAAAACAGTGCCCCATCTCTCCCAGTGCATCTCTCCCAGTTTGCACGCATTCCATGCACTGTCTATGGGAGCGCCGGAGATGCACAAGTACTGTAATTGGGTATCTCAGGTCCTCCCATATAGAATGCTGTCCCTGTCCACAGTAAAGGAGATAATCATCTGAAGTAATACTCCTTTAATTCTAGGATGGGCTATAATGTTTCTTTTAATTCCTCTCTATGTTCACCTCTGATATAATGATCTTTTGTTCTTATGTTTTTTTTAAATTTATTTTAGCCTCGATTCATAGTAATCCTGCTTGTCGGTCTTTTCCACGTGGTCTGTGCTTTGAGTCTTGTTCTGGGGCAAAATATGATGGCGTTCCGCGTGGGAGGTGCTTTGGAGAGTCTCCAGTTGCAGTACAGCATGTTGAGCCTTTGCTTCTCATTGCTTACCTTTGATTTGCAAGCACAGGTACAAAACTTATCATCATTATTATTGTTACTATTATATGATAACTATGGATTGCTTCATCTCTTATATCATCAAAATCGTGGTGCTATCACTTACTATGAAGTAAATCTTCCTTTATGGCAGGATGCATTTTTATGTATATAGGGTTTGTCTCCTTTATGTAGGCAGGATTCAGTTTAGGAAGCCAGAAGTCCCCTTAATGCATGTACTGACATTCATGTGTCGTCCTCAGGGGGACTTTTACATAATGTACTTGTAAAAGCCTTTGGCTGTCCGGGCATGCTGGGAGTTGTAGTTTTGCAACAGCTGGAGGCACCCTGGTTGAGAGACTCTGCATTACCCTGTAGAGATCTGTTGGGCTGCAGACAAACCTCGGGTGTGTAACATGTTTGTGTGCATTCCCCGGGCTAGAATGTGTCAGCTTGCCCTAGAAATGTGTATGTGTGTTGGCTTCCCACAGAATGGAATGCATTGGTTTCACGCTTTCTAAGAAGATACAGTCTTTCCAGTTATTTGGTCCCTTGAGAAGCCCAAAGGCCACTCATAAGAAGACACCAGTGTTCTGGGGGGCATATCCTCACATGGGGAGGGGGGGTTCTGTTACAGGTTTAGCATCCAGCTTTGTTTCTTCATCCAGCTTTCCCATGCTACCTCTGTAGTGCACCTCCCACTATCATACTATTATAATAATGTACTAAGCAGGTAGATATTCAGAATTCTATCAGCAGTAAGGCAGGCCATTTTTGTTGTCACTCAGCTTTCCCTGAGACTGATCACTTTTCATTTACTTGTCAGAAAGGAGCAACTTTTTCATTAAAATGCACTTAAAACCCAATACTTGTTAACATCCCTCCTATAAATATAATCTACAGGTGAAACTCGAGAAATTAGAATATCGTGCAAAAGTTCATTTATTTCCGTTGACCCTTGGCGTACCTGTCATGTATAAATGTATACATAACAAGTTCCTAAATGTATGTCTTTTTATTAAAACTGTCTATTTATGTTTTTGTTTTTTTCATTTGGGAAATCCCAACACTAGGGGTCTCCCTACATGTCCCGGCTGCTAGTCTTTTAGTGATTTCTGACTCATTCCGGCCTGGCATGAGTCCGAAATCTTAGCCTTCTGCCGTGACACATGACGAGCACAGCGCTGCTCCCGCCTCAATCAGACAGGCGGGAGCAGCGCTGTGCTCGGCAGGCCAGATGGCTGCTGTTCCTGCTACATGGAGCTCAGCCACCCCAAATTACAAGCCTGCCTGCAGCGCCCGACACCCCCCTTCTACCCCCCCCCCCCCCCCCAAGGCAGCCCACTGCCCGGCAACACCACAAGCTATAACTTCAGTGATGAAGAAGGGCGGAAGTGAGCCCAGGCAGGCTTCGGCTGGCGTCACGTCTGCCGGGCCACTCCCCCTTACTCTCTCACAGACGGCGGTGAATTGAGCCAGGGAAGAAGGGACTAGATGAGTTCATTATAGGTACTCTTTAATGAAGCACAGTGAACCAACACCAACAGATGACATGGCTCCCCAAATCACATAATATATTGGGGATTTGGGGTTTTCATGAGCTGTAACCATAATCATCACAATTATGACAAATCGTGGCTTGAACTATCTTGCTTTGTATGTAACGAGTCTCTCTCATATATTAGTTTCACCTTTTAAGTTGCATTACTAAAAGAAATGAACTTTTTGCACAATATTCTACTTTTTTGAGTTTCACCTGTATATTTCCATTACATTTCAGCTCCCTTCCCTAGTAATTGTGCGGTTTTCTGCTCTGCACAGATATTACCCCTTTTCTCTGCAGCCGTTGTCAATGTTCCATTGTATTACAATAAAATAAAAAAAATCCGAGTTTGAAAACTTTTACCGGACATCAGAAATGTGTTGGCGTTCATGGCCGGTGCTGTCGAATCTCCGACCTCTGAGGTGCCATAAAGTGGCGGAGGTTGTACCAGGCTGAAGGCCAAGGAAGTTGGACGAACACCATTACTGAGATTCAGCTCTGGGTTTGGTGTCAGAGAGGAACAGATTAGTTGAGCTAAAATGGAAAGAAAAAGCAGAAATAATAATGTGCTTTGCCATCTTATGAATAATTTATCCATATCTGTGAACAGCCGAGTGCTGCTATTCTGCAGCTTGTGACACCTTCCAGTGAATACCGTCAATATGAAATGTCCTGTTACATGTATCGCAGGATTAGTTCGGTCATAAATTCTCTATTCTATTATTAGATATAAGCTCTTCAAAAGAAATCTTTCTTCAGGTTCTTACATATACAGTGACCCCCCCCGACCTACGATGGCCCCGACATACGATCATTTCAACATACGATGACCTCTCAAGCAGGCAGCATCAACATTTGTATGTCGGGGCCATCGCATAAACGGCTATCCGGCAGCGCAGACTGCTTCAGCTGCCACCGGATAGCCGTTTACGGTGCCCTGTGTGGTCCGCTGACGATCACTTACCTGTCCTCAGGGCTCCGGCGCGTCCTCTTCGGGATCCCCTGCATCGTCGGCGCTCTCCATCGTCGTCATCACGTCGCTGCGCACACCGTCCCGTCATCCAATAGGAGCGGCGTGCGTAGTGACATGATGGCGGCGACGGAGAGCGAGGATGCTGGGGAAGCAGAGGCCTTGCTGGAGCGTCGGGGACACCTCGGGGACGTGGTGACAGCGATGGAAGGCGACATCCAGGACTGCGGTGACGGTCCGGAGCGGCGGGGACACGTGAGTATAACCTCCAATACCAGTGGTCTTCAACCTGCAGACCTCCAGATGTTGCAAAACTACAACTCCCAGCATGCCCGGACAGCCGATGGCTGTCCGGGCATGCTGGGTGTTGTAGTTTTGCAACATCTGGAGGTCCGCAGGTTGTAGACCACTGTCCTATACTTTACATTGCACAAACAATAGTCCATTTGGAACGGATTACCATCGTATGTTGAGGGACCACTGTATTTATAAAAATCATTGAGTTGCAATATATCGTGGTTCACATGAAATCGTGACACAGTTGTCCTCTCAGAGCTCAATACAAGAAGACCTTCTAGAGGCAGCCATATTGCTATTGTAGCCTGGATTCATTTTGCAGGTTTTAACCCTTTAAGTCGCAGGCAGTTTTCTTTTTTGCATCTACAGTTGTTTTTTCTTCACATTTTAATAGCCATTACTCTTTTTTATTATAAATTGTACTTTGTAATAAAAAATAAAAAAAAAGTTCTTTTGTAAATTGGTGTGTGTGTGTGTGTGTGTGGGGGGGGGGTGTTTGCGGTGGAGGGTCATGACGTCTCGGCCATGCCCCTTGTGACATTGTGACGACCATGCCACCCGCTCGAAGCGTTCGAAACAAAATGTTCCAAACACTGGGGCAATGGAGTACCCCTTTAACCTCTTAAGGACCCCATGACGTACCTGTACGTCATGAGTCCGCTCCCATTCTATAACAACGGCCGGGACCCGTGGCTAATAGAACGCAGCACTGATCATGGTGCCGCGCGCTATTAACCCTTTAGACGTGGCATTCAAAGTTGAACGCCGTTTCTAAAGTGCCGGTTAGCTGCGAAATCGCGGCATCCCGAACAGCTTACAAGACTGCCGGAGGATCCCTACCTGCCTCCATGCTGTCCGATCGCCGAATGACTGCTCGGTGGCTGAGATCCAGGCATGAGAAGTCAATCGGCAGAATCATCGATCAGGGGTTTCTTATGAGAAACCACTGATCAATGTAAAAGATCAGTGTGTGCAGTGTTATAGGTCCCTATGGGAGCTATAACACTGCGAAAAAAAAAGTAAAAAAAAAATGAAGATCATTTACCACCTCCCCTAATAAAAATTTGAATCACCCCCCTTTTCCCATTAAAAAAAAGTGTAAATAAAAATAAAGATATGTGGTATCGCTGCGTGCGGAAATGTCCGAATTATAAAAATATATCGTTAATTAACCTGCACGGTCAAAAAATCCAAAATAGTGCATTTTTGGTCACTTTTTATAACAATAAGTCCTATCAATGCAAAAATTATTCCGCTAAAAACTTCAGATCACAGCGCAAAAAATGAGCCCTCATACCGCCCTATACGCGGAAAAATAAAAAAGTTATAGGGGTCAGAAGATGACAATTTTAAACGTATACATTTTCCTGCATGTAGTTATGATTTTTTCCAGAAGTGCGACAAAATCAAACCTATATAAGTAGGGTATCATTTTAATCATATGGACCTACAGAATAATGATAAAGTGTCATTTTACCGAAAAATGTACTGTGTAGAAACGGAAGCCCCCAAAATCTACAAAATGGAGTTTTTTTTTTTCAATTTTGTCTCACAATTATTTTTTTTTCTGTTTCGCCGTAGATTTTTGGGTAAAATGACTAATGTCATTACAAAGTAGAATTGGTGGCGCATAAAATAAGCCATCACGGATTTTTAGGTGCAAAATTGAAAGAATTATGATTTTTTTAAAGGTAAGGAGGAAAAAACGAAAATGCAAAAACGGAAAAACTCCTGGTCCTTAATTTAAAATAAATATAAATGGTCAAAATAGCGGATTTGCTGGTAAAATAATGATCAGATGGCCACCCTATATCTACAGGATGGCTTAACAGAACAGTGTATGTGATATATCGTTCTTTCCAGCATCTATGTCCCTAGGTTTTACTAAATCATAAATCTACCTCAATTGTTCCAAATATTGGGCTTCATTTAAGAGTGACAAATCACAGATGGTTGCTATGTACAGTAAGGCCAGACACTTTTGTCTATCAGTCCCATCTGTTGACTATGCTGCAGTGATCCCCCCCCCCCCCCCTCCCATGGCTGCAGCAGAATATTGCGTCACTGCAGGCAAGTGAATACATGGGTAGTAAGACAGCAATGTTGAGGGACAAAAGATAAATGCTACGACATTGTGAAATAACTTGGCAAGTTCCCAGTAATGTTAAAGGGTACCTCTCATCAAATAAACTTTTGATATATTTTAGATTAATGAATGTTGAATAACTTTCCAATAGCATGTTAATGAAAAATATGCTTCTTTCTATTGTATTTTTCCCGATCAGTCCTGTCAGCAAGCATTTCTGACTCATGCTGGAGTCCTAAACACTCAGAGCTGCCAGCCTGCTTTGTTCACAGCCAAACAGGCTGTGAACAAAGCAGGCTGGCAGCTCTGAGTGTTCTCCTTTGTGATCAAAGCAGACTGGCAGCTCGTAGTGTTTAGGACTCCAGCATGAGTCTGAAATGCTTGCTGCCAGGACTGGTAGGGAGACCCCTAGTGGTCATTTCTTCAAAGTGGAAAATTAAATAGAAAGAAGCATATTTTTTAATAACATGCAATTGTAAAGTTATTCTGCATACATTAATCTATAATATATCAAAAGTTTTTTTGATGAGAGGTACCCTTTAACCCTCTATTGCAGTGTCTCCCAAACAGTGTGCAAAACTATGCCAAGGCATGCTGGGAGTCGTAGTTTTGCAACAGCCGGAGGCTCACTGGTTGGTAAACACTGCTGTGAAATAATGATATAATAGGACATGGGGGCTGCACTGCGATAATGGAAGCTGCATGACTTTTTTTGTTTTATTTTGTAGCTCTGCCTTACAGTCCTGGTCTTGTTTTCCGGCTTGTATGAAATCTCTACGCTTCACACCATCATACTTGTCATTGGGTTAGTGTGGGCCTTTCTTAAAGTTACTGTTGGCATCCTGGCAGTAAGTATTTATATATTTACATATATTCATTTTCTTAATGAAAAGCGTACATATGTTACCTATTGTAAGCAAGTTAATGTGTTGTGATAGTTTTACATCTTGCATTTCCTCTTAAAGATCAAAGGATTCATCAGAAGTATGAGCTATCATATTGTCCTCTTTTTTTTTTAAATCTCTTTTCCAGCTTTTTCTTAAAGGGGTACTCCGGTGAAAACCTTTTTTCTTTTAAATCAACTGGTGGCAGAAAGTTAAACATATTTGTAAATTACTTCTATTAAAAAATCTTAATCCTTCCTGTACTTATTAGCTGCTGAATACTACAGAGGAAATTCTTTTCTTTTTGGAATGCTCTCTGATGACATAACGAGCACAGTTCTCTCTGCTGACGTTATTATAATAATAATAACACTTTATTTATTGTTGTCCTTAGTGGGATTTGAACCTAAGTCCCCAGCACTGCAAGGCAGCACTGCTAACCACTGAGCCACCATGCTGCCCTTAGCATATATCTGCTATGCACGGTTGCTAAAATGGAAATGGAAAGGAATTTCCTCTGTAGCATTCAGCAGCTAATAAGTACTGGAAGGATTAAGATTTTTTAATAGAAGTAATTTACAAATATGTTTAACTTTCTGCCACCAGTTGATTCAAAAGGAAAAAGGTTTTCACCGGAGTACCCCTTTAAAGGGGTTCTCAAGTGAAAACCTTTTATTTTATTTTATTTTTTATTTTTTTATTTTTTTTAAATCAACTGGTGCCAGAAAGTTAAACAGATTTGTAAATGACTTCTATTAAAAAATCTTTACCCTTCCAGTACTTTTAAGCAGCTTTATGCTACAGAGGAAATTTTTTCTATTTGAATTTCTTTTTTGTCTTGTCCACAGTGCTCTCTGCTGACACCTGATGCACGTATCTGGAACTGTCCAGAGCAGCATATGTTTGGTACAGGAATTTTCTCCTGCCCTGGACAGTTCCTGATACGGGCATCAGGTGTCAGCAGAGAGCACTGTGGGCAAGGCAAAAAAGAAATTCAAAAAGAAAAGAATTTCCTCTGTAGCATACAGCTGCAAAATAGTACTGGAAGGATAAAGATTTTTTTAATAGAAGACGTTTACAAATCTGTTTAACTTTCTGGTACCAGTTGATTTAAAAAAAAAAAAATTCCACTAGAGTACCCCTTTAAAGTTTTTTTTTCTGGCTACATATTGATGGACTATGCTCAGGTGCCAACACCTGGCCCTCCTGCTGATCAGCTGTTCGCCTGAGCCACAGTTTTATCATACACAAAGATACAGAGCAGGAATCCCTTCCGTTTGTAATGACCATGCTGGGTTACTGCAACTCAACTGATTCACTTCGATGGGAGCTGATCTGCAGTAACCCAGCACACCCTACACCAGTGTTTCCCAACCAGGGTGCCTCCAGCTGTGGCCAAACTACAACTCTCAGCATGCCCGGACAGCCAAAGGCTGTCCGGTCATGCTGGGAGTTGTAGTTTGGCCACAGCTGGAGGCACCCTGGTTGGGAAACACTGCCCTACACAATGTACCGAGCTGTCTGCTTCTGGCTTTGTTTTCTGTATATGCCAGATGCTCCGCTCCGTCATTTAGCTGATGGTTGGGGTGCTGGTTTTGGCACACCACTGATCTCGATATATTAAAGGACAACTGCAGCGGCATTACACTTATCCTCTATCCACAGGATAGGGGATAAGTGTTTGATCGCGGGGGGTCCGACCGCTGGGACCCCCCCCCCCACCCCCCCGATCTCCCTAACGGGGCGCCGCCATAAGCACTCATGGTGATGTAGCGTTGACCTAGAGGTCGATGGTGACGCCCCGTCTCCTCCCCGTCCCCATACAGTTCTAAGGGGGATGCGGGGAGGCACGAACGCTGCCTCCCCGCCTCTCCCATAGAGATGTATGGAGGAGGCGTGCCGGCCACAACGTCATGCTGCGGCTGGCACGCCCCCTGCACGGGACAGCCGCGGCCCCGTACAGGAGATCGCCGGGGGCCCCAGCGTTCGGACCCCCCGCGATCAAACACTTATCCCCTATCTTGAGGATAGGGGATAAGTGTTTGTAACGCTGCAGATGTCCTTTAAAGACTAGAGGATAGGACATCCAATATGTTGCAAGTGGAAAACCCCTTTAATCTGGCAATAAACTTTACATAACTGTCCAGCTTCTTCCAGCCTTCTTCATACACTTGCACACTCTGCTTGCCATGTTGAAATCCATCTGCCCTATCTTTCCTTTCCCTGACATTTGCTATCAGGGTAGAGTCAAGAGCCCCCATACAAATTAGATCAGAGGTCCCCAACCTAGTCTTCAAGGCCCACCAACAGTTCATCATTTAAATTGTTCCCTGTTCTATTTCGATTAATTAACTGGTACCTTTCATCAAAAAAACTTTTGATATATTATAGATTAATGTATGCAGAATAACTTTCCAATAGCATGTTATCAAAAAATATGCTTCTTTCTATTTAATTTTCCACTTTGAAAAAATGACCACTGGCAGGGAGCAGTGCTGAGCTTGTCTGTGTTTTGGCTGCAGTCTGAGATTTAGGACTCCAGCTTGAGTCTGAAATCTATAATAAAAAAAAATAAAAAATAAAAAAAAAGGATTGCGGCCAGGACTAATAGGGAGACCCCTAGTGGTCATTTTTTCAAAATGGAAAATTAAAGAAAGAAGCATATTTTTTTAAAAGCATGCTATTGGAAAGTTATCCTGCATACATTAATCTATAATATATCAAAAGTTTTTTTTTTAATGAAAGGTACCCTTTAAAGGCTATCCAGGCATTCTGGGGGTTTTAGTTTTGCAACAGCTATAGGCCCCCTGCCTGGGAAACACTGACGTGATGATTTCAGTGTCTGGTCTAAGATAAATAGTAATTGTGAAACATAGCACAATAATAACTCAATTCCATTTATATGTCTTAACAGATTCTAAAAGAGCTGAAGCCTCTTGTGTGGATTTTTGTACTACAAAACCTTCCTGAAGTGGCTTATCTAGTGTATCTTCTGTACAAGGTACCTTGACCTATTTGTGATGTTCTTCATTTGGCATGTATCAATATTCTTTGCTAAATCATAAGACAACATGGAGATCCTTTTCCATCGCTGCTCCTGACATTTTCTAGCATGTAACACAGTTGACTTGTTTAAACACATTACTGGGTTCAGCTGACCATTTGTTAGGACGATATGAAGTCATGGTGTAAAAAGAAGAGTAAAAAGAAAAATGTCCCACCCCAGTCATTCTACCTTGGTATTATATTAAAATGACCATAATGGAAAGAAGTGATTTTAAGACAAAAATAATTTTTAAATGTGAAAATCTGACACTTTTTGCTGTATGCGAAGTGTTGCGCTACTTTTAAAGTTTATGCACACACACACATACACACACACACACACACACACACACACACACACACACACACTGGGGCAAAGAAGTATTTAGTCAGCCACCAATTGTGCAAGTTCTCCCACTTAAAATGATGAGAGAGGCCTGTAATTTTCATCATAGGTATACCTCAACTATGAGGTATCACATTGTCTGATTTTTTAATAATTTATTTGCAAATTATGGTGGAAAATAAGTATTTTGTCAATAGCAAAAGTTCATCTCAATACTTTGTTATACACCCTTTGTTGGCAATGACAGAGGTCAAACGTTTTTTGTAAGTATTCACAAGGTTTTCACACACTGTTGCTGGTATTTTGGCCCATTCCTCCATGCAGATTTCCTCTAGAGCAGTGATGTTTTGGGGTTGTCGCTGGGCAACGCAGAATTTCAACTCCCTCCAAAGGTTTTCTATGGGGTTGAGATCTGGAGACTGGCTAGGCCACTCCAGGACCTTGAAATGCTTCTTACAAAGACCACTCCAGGACCTTGAAATGCTTCTTACAAAGACCACTCGTTTGTTGCTTGGACGGTGTGTTTAAGATGATTGTCATGCTGAAAGACCCAGCCATGTTTCATCTTCAATGCCCTTGCTGATGGAAGGAGGTTTTCACTCAAAATCTCACTATACATGGCCCCATGCATTCTTTCCTTTACACAGATCAGTCATCCTGGTCCCTTAGCAGAAAAACAGCCCCAAAGCATGATGTTTCCACCCACCCATGCTTTACAGTAGGTATGGTGTTCTTTGGATGCAACGCAGCATTCTTTCTCCTCCAAATACGACGAGCTGAGTTTTTACCAAAATGTTCTACTTTGGTTTCATCTGACCATATGATAGTCTCCCAATCCTCTTCTTGATCATCCAAATTCTCTCTAGCAAACTTCAGACGGGCCCAGACATGTACTGGCTTAAGCAGGGGGACACGTCTGGGACTGCATGATTTGAGTCCCTTGAGGCGTGTGTTACTGATGGTAGCTCTTGTTACTTTGGTCCCAGCTCTCTGCAGGTCATTCACTAGGTCCCCACGTGTGGTTCTGGGATCTTGTAATCATTTTGACTCCACGGGGTGAGATCTGGTGTCCTCTTCGGTCTTGGCCATAGTGGAGTTTGGAGTGTGACTGAGGTTGTGGAAGGTGAAGGACAGAGGAGACTCTTAAAGAAGAAGTTAGAGGTCTGTGAGGGCCAGAAATCTTGTTGTAGGTCACCAAATACTTATTTTCCACCTTAATTTGCAAATAAATTCTTTAAAAATCAGACAATGTGATTTTATGGATTTTCATTACATAGTTGAGATATACCTATGATGAAAATGACAGGCCTCTCTCATCTTTTTAAGTGGGAGAACTTTCACATTTGGTGGCTGACTAAATACTTTTTTGCCCCACTGTGTGTGTGTGTGTGTGTGTGTGTGTGTGTGTGTGTGTATATATATATGTATGTTTTTGTTAATTGGTATTAAACTTAGACAGGAATATCATGAGCATCTCCTGTTCTAAAGTTTCACAGTTTAGTGTATTATTATAGAACTCAACCTATAACTCAAGGCTTCCCAAATATTTTCTACTTGGACCTTAAAAGGCAGTTTATATTTATGCTAAGGCTATTGAGCAGTTTGGTACTGCTGGAGAAGTATGTTGTGCTATGATATTTGGAACTGCTGGAGAAGTATACTGTGCTATGTCATGGACTTGCGTGTAAAACATGTAACTCCTTCAGTGCTGCTTTTTTGTATATGTTTTATCATGGCACACCATACTTCTCCGGCAGTGCCACTCACTACAGTACAGCACAACACACTTCTCCAGCAGTACCAAACATCATAACACACTATACTTTCCCAGCACCCAGCAGTGCCAATCACTACGGTACAGCACAACCTACTTCTCCAGCATAAACACCAACAAACAGAACCAATTATGTAAAATAGTAAAGGTTATTTAACATATGTCAAAAATATGACATACATTTAAAAGCATAGAATGGAAAGTTTAAAAGCGAGGCACTGTAGTGACAGATATAGAAAAGTAGAGCGAGGATGGGTATCAGCAGTACATGGATTACAGGGCACATAAAACGTCCATGATCGAATAGCAGTAAATAACTCAGCAAATGGTTTAGGAATCAGTAAACAATGTTACAACTAATAATACAACATGAAGGAGATATCCTTTGCATGGAGTGGACAGAGGACAGACAGCTAGAGATAAAGGAAAAAAAAGCTGAAAACATACAAATATCCTGCCAAGTGTGCTGCCACACCCCAATGTACGTTTCGCTGTGTGCTTCGTCGGGGAGTGTCTCACTAACACGCTCCCTGACGAAGCACTCCGCGAAACGTACATTGGGGTTGGAGCTGGTAGGTGGCAGCACACATGGCAGGATATTTGTATGTTTTCAGCTTTGGTTTTCCTTTGTCTCTAGCTGTGTGTCCTCTGTCCACTCCATGCAAATTATATCTCCTTCATTGTTGTATTATTAGTTGTAACATTATTTACTGATTCCTATACCATTTGCGGAGTTATTTACTGCTATCCGATCATGAACGTTTTATGTGCCCTGTAATCCATGTACTGCTGCTACCCTTCCTTGCTCCACTTTTCTGTATCTGTCACTACAGTGCCTCGCTTTTAACTTACCATTCTATGCTTTACAAGGTATGTCATATTTTTTTATGTGTTAAATAAAATTTACTATTTTGCATAATTGGTTCTATTTGTTGGTGTTTGTTTATGTGGTGTATTGAAACAATTGTGGCATCTTTCCGATTGCCTATTTTGGAGGTATAATACTTCTCCAGCAGTACCAAACATTCCAGCACACCATACTTTCCCAGCAGTGCCAATCACTAGGGTACAGCACAACATACTTCTCCAGCAGTACCAAACATAATAGCTCAGTATACTTCTCCGGCAGTACCAAATACCATAGTGCAGTCCTCTGAACGGTGGGAGCACGAAGAGTACCTACAGCTATAGTTCCCTCACCAACCAGTACAAACAGGTGTGACATGTCCTACATTACAATAAATAGGGTTTATCTAGCTTGCAGCATGTATTTTGTAATCCACAACATTTAGTATGTATGTTGAAACAAACACAAAAGCTGGCCATGTCTGAACAGGTGTTCCCATACATCTGCCATCATTTCTATGACAAGCTCGGATTTTCACATCCACTACAGAAAGAAGTTAAAAAAAAACGTATGCACTGGCCCCATAGCAAGCATATTCAGTATCTTTCCTGTGCTTGTCCTCCATGAAGTGTTTATTAGAGAGTCCTAGGGGCTGGCCTTCTCCACATTCATCTTGTTCTAGTACAGGCTGTTTACTTCTCTTGTGTTTCTCTATCAGGTAGCCATGGAATGGGGCATAGGCGGCTCCTACACACTGGAAGCTGCTGCTGTGACAGGCTCCTTTATCTCTGTGGTTATTAAATCTGTGCTGTTTTGGTCTCTGTACCGAGTGTATCGGAGCTTCGGCCAAGGACTGCGAGAGAGAAGTAAGTGCGCGCTGTCGTCTTGGTATGGGCATGAGCAGGTGTGAAGTATGAGAACTAGAGATGAGCGAACTTACAGTAAATTCGATTTGTCACGAACTTCTCGGCTCGGCAGTTGATGGCTTTTCCTGAGTAAATTAGTTCAGCCTTCTGGTGCTCCGGTGGGCTGCAAAAGGTGGATACAGTCCTAGGAAAGAGTCTCCTAGGACTGTATCCACCTTTTCCAGCCCACCGGAGCACCTGAAAGCTGAACTCATTTATGCAGGATAAGTCATCAACTGCCGAGCCGAGAAGTTCGTGACGAATCCAATCACTGTAAGTTCGCTCATCTCTAGTGAGAACAGTGGAGAAATGCATAGTGGCCCCTTTGTCTCGTCTACTACTTCCAGTCACAAAGCTGCCCACATGGAGTCTAAGAATTAGAATGGCTATACACATTATTTTATTTATTTACTTATTAATTTATCTTTTTAAACTGGCCAACAATATAATGCAATGGTCTCCAAACTGTGCACCTCCAGCTGTTGCAAAACTACAACTCCCAGCATGCCCGGACAGCCGTTGGCTGTCCGGGCATGCTGGGAGTTGTAGTTTTGCAACAGCTGGAAGTGCACAGTTTGGAGACCACTAGTATAAAGGACCCTTTCATTCCTTCCCCAGTAGATGTTATGAAAGAGGATTGAAACGTTAGATCTTAACGTGTTCCGATCCTTGTATTCTCATCTGCCACCCGAGGTGTCTGGCAGTGGCCCATGTGCAAGTGTATCTGCTTTTATCACCCCCCAAAAAATGTTTTTGATCGCAGCCACACAAAGTCGGATAGGCGTGGCACGAGGTACGCTATGCCCCGCCGCCGCCACGCCCACCCCTGTATGTCAGCACTGGGACCGCTGTGTGATTGACACACAGGTCCCAGCGCATGCGCCCCTCAGCTCAGCCAACGTGTGAGCCAAAAACAAGTTTATTCAGATATGCACCTTTTATCATTTATGTACTGTACTCCTTGCCTGCTATCCTCTTGCTTCTTCTTTCTTCTCTCCTGCAAAGGCGCGCAGGACAGTCCCCGTTACTAGAGGCAGAGAGGACGTGCGCGCTCTGCCTCTAGCACTACACAAAAAAAGAAAAAACAAAGGCGCTCCCTGTGGAGTAACGTAGGTGGTAAGGGTATGGGGAAATGAGGGATTCAATACCGCTTACCGAAAGGGGTTGTGCTACAACATACACAACAATGGTAAAGGTGTGTAGTTGAATAGGGGTCAGTCTGCAGCCTTCCTGGAGTTGTATTATCAGTAGAAAGAAAAGACTTCGTAATACCAGGATTTCGTGGCGCTAATCAGGACGCAGAACTCACAGATTAAAAGTAACGACCATCAGGTTTATTAACAATAATGCAACGCGTTTTGCTGCGCATGCGCAGCTTCCTCAGGCATCAACTTGATGCCTGAAGAAGCTGCGCATGCGCAGCGAAATGCGTTGCACTATGCTAACGTACAGGGGTGGCAGACCTAGCGTACCTCGTGCCACGCCTATCCGACTGTGTGTGGCTGGGATCAAAAGCATTTTTTAGGCTGATAAAAGCCGACATAAAGAAGGTAAAAAACTGTGCTGTACAAACCATCTGCACATTACAAAGGCTGTGTGTAGGTTACATAGCCCAGAGTTCAGGACAGTTGCGCTTTAAAGGGTTACTGTGTATGGAAATGTATCCCCTATCTCAGCAGTCTGAACCCCCCTCCCCCCCCCCCCCCCCCCTCACGATCTGCTGCACGGCACTCTGTCCCCTCAAGGTCAGAGCGGGAGTAGTCACGTTCCATTTACCCAGCTTTATGGGAGAGCCGTAATACACATATACATCGTTAGGGTATCTCGGGCTCCCCCATAGAGATGAATAAAGGGCACATTTTTATTTATTTATTTTTTTATTAACTGGTGCCAAAAAGTTTGTGAATTACTTCAATTTAAAAAAAATCTTAAATCTTCCAGATTTGTAAATTACTTCTATTTAAAAATCCTTAATCCTTCCAGTACTTATCAGCTGCTGTATACTACACAGGAAGTTATTTTCTTTTTGAATTTCCTTTCTGTCTGACCATAGTGCTCTCTGCTGACACCTCTGTCCATGTCAGGAACTGTTGAGAGCAGGAGCAAATCCCCAAAGCAAACCTCTCCTGCTCTGGACAGTTCCTAAAATGGACAGAGGTGTCAGCAGAGAGCACAGTGGTCAGACAGAAAAGAAATTAAAAAAGGAAAAGAACTTCCTGTGGAGCATACAGCTGCTCATAAGTACTGGAAGGATTAAGATTTTTAAACAGAAGTAATTCACAAACTTTCTGGCACCAATTGATTTACATTTTATTTTTTTTCCCAGTGGAATACCCCTTTAACATCTGAAAGCTTCTGTTGTTTGACGTTTGCTATCAATGTCCATTATTCATGTAGATCAGTACAGTAATAGTCACCTGTGTTTCATTCTTTACAGTGTTTTCTTCCTATGGAAGGATTGATTCCTAAAAGTTCTGAAAGGACATTATTGGAAGACTTTTAATACCTGCCTGGACGGACTGTTGTAATCCTGCCATTATTGAGATGGGGAGGTAAAGCGTAGCGCCGCTGCGCCCTCCGATGCCGACTGTCTAAGGGAAGAATTCAGCTTTTAATCGCCAAAACCCCTTGAGTATTCCTCTTTCCACTACCGCAGTACATTGCAGCCACTTTCTGTACGTCTTGTACTGTTTGCACTGGGCTCTGCCATAGATTTCTTTTTTTATCTATATGCAGCTCCACATTGGAACATTATTTTGCAGTCTGTACTCTACATGTAGCATTGGGTAACATCAATTTAAGTTGCTTATAGCTAATACATAATCCTCCATTTGCATTCACAGTAATGCCATCTGACGGGCGCCCTTTACCTGGTATCTCCTCTGCTGGACCCTTTTTATCTGTATACATGCATTGCAAGTGTTTCCCAACCAGGGTGCCTGCAGCTTTTGCAAAACTACAACTCCCAGCATGCCCGGACAGCCTTTGGCTGTCCGGGCATTCTAGGAGTTGTAGTTTTGCAACACCTGGAGGCACACTGGTTGGCGAAACACTGACCTACATGGACCTTTTACATGGGGTACTCCGGTTAAATTTTTTATTTATTTTTTGTAAATCAACTGGTGCCAGAAAGTTGAACAGATTTGTAAATTACTTCTATTTAAACATCTTAATCCCTCCAGTACTTATCCGCTGCTGTATGCTCCACCGGAAGTTCTTTTCTTTTTTTAACTCCTTTTCTGTCTGACCACAGTGCTCTCTGCTGACACCTCTGTTCATGTCAGGAAATGTCCAGAGCAGGAGCAAATCCCCATAGCAAACCGACAGAGGTGTCAGCAGAGAGCACTGTGATGAGACAGAATTAAATTCAAAAAGAAAAGAACTTCCTGTGGAGCATACAGCAGCTGATAAGTACTGGAAGGATTAAAGGAATATTCCGGGCAAAAACATCTTATCACCTATTGAAAAGATAGGGGATAAGATGTCTGATCGCAGGGGGGGCCCGCCGCTGGTACCCCCCGCGATCTCCCTGCAGCAGCCTGCATTCTATGCGTAGCTGCATCTGCAGTTTCGGAAACCGCCGAGCTTCCGAGACGTCACGCCACGCCCCTTCCATTCATTTCTATGGGAGGGGGCGTAACGGCCGCAACTCCCCCTCCCATAGACATGAATGGAGGGGGTGTGGTGTGACGTCACGTCCCCGTCTCAGAAGCTCGTGGTTTCCGAAACTGCAGATGCAGCTACGCATAGATTACAGGGAGATCGCGGGGGGTCCCAGTGGCAGGCCCCCCGCGATCAGACATCTTATCCCCTATCCCAGTGGTCTTCAGCCTGCGGACCTCCAGATGTTTCAAAACTGCAACTCCCAGCATACCCGGACAGCCATCGGCTGTCCGGGCATGCTGGGAGTTGTAGTTTTGAAACATTTGGAGGTCCGCAGGTTGAAGACCACTGCCCTATCCTTTCGATAAGGCATAAGATGTTTTTGCCTGGAATTCCCCTTTAAGATTTTTTATATAGAAGTAATTTACAAACCTGTTTAACTTTCTGGCACCAATCAAATAAAAAATAGGTTTCCACTGGAGTACTCCTTTAATGTAGTCACCATCAAGTCATTGCTAAATAGGCTCCGATCATTTCCACTATATAGCTTGAACATTCAGTATACATATAACCCCAGTGTCTTTTACCCTTTGGGATAATACATTCATATTGCCATTTCGTGTAGTTTAGATGTGCAGATTTGTACATACATCAGTTATAAGTCTTTTCCAGGAGCAGTCAAATGGTTTCCGCCCCGCCAAGTTTCCTATCTGGGTAGCTGGTGCCCAGGGGTCCCAGCAGCAGGCACCTCAGCAGTGAGCTCATTGTTGGGGGGATGCAGCTGCAGATCAGTGCACAAACCCCTTTTTCTTCCAGTAATTTTCCTCTGATTGGAGCAGAACATGTGCTGTTACCTGTAGCTATCACATGTAGCTTGGTACCGCTCATACATTTCCTCATTTGCAGCGTAATGTGACTAAATAAAGGGCTGGAGAACAATAGAGGTTGTATACATGCGGCTGTTCCGGATGCACGTCCTGTTTTTTATAAACTGAGCGCAGAGTACTATACACCTTCACATTGCAGCCTCCGATATATATATATAGGTTATAAAGGGATATATTGTATTTTTCCATATGGTGAATAGCACAGTCACTTAATCTTTGGTTTGAGAGAGAAGCTGAAAGTTTTTGTATTTGTGTCCTTTTACATTAAAGGGGTACTCCGTTCCCTTGCTTTCGGAGCTCCGCTCCCCAGCGTCCGGAAGTTATTGTTCCGAACGATGTGTGTGCGGGCTTCCATGTTCAGGGCCGCCCCTCGTGACATCATGCCCGCCCCCTCAACGAAAGTCTATGGGAAGGGGGCGTCACGCCCCCTTCCCATAGACTTTCGTTGAGGGGGCGGGCTTGACGTCACGAGGGGCGGCCCTGAACGTGGAAGCCCGCACACACATCGTTCGGAACAATAACTTCCGCGTGCTGGGGAGCGGAGCTCCGAAAGCAAGGGAACGGAGTACCCCTTTTAAACACGAACAAATGTTTCAAACCTAATAAATGAAGAATAGGAAAGCAACACAAGCGTTTTGTAGATTTGAGGTCAATTTGTCAGATGGTTTCATTGACAGGATGAGAAAGCAGACAAAATGGCCGCCGTCCTGGTGTTCAGAGATGTCTTGTCTACTTTAAGTTCCATTATTTTTATTATTATGTTTGTGTTTTATTGTCTCAATTAACATGTCTGTTTTAAAAAAAAATATATATATATATATATATATATATATATATATATATATATATATATATACTTTATTAAGAGGTTGTATGAAAAAAAGACAACAACTGAGTATTACCATTTCTCTATTATTTCTTCTTAAAAATAAAGTATGTGCTGAAACAGACATGTCAGAAGATCCACAGGAAAGATGCTCTTAAATCAGCATTTCTGTTAAAATAAATAAATAAATGTTACAAAAGATCCCTATTAAAGGGGTTGTCCAGTGACAGAAGCAACCTGTGTATGGTGTCAAAAAGTATAATAAAGCCACTTACTAATATAATGTTATTAGCCATAGTGAACAGATCTCTCCGTGTCGGCTGTGCTGTCTGGCTTGTAGCTGTGACATCCAGGCTGTCAATGCAGTCTGCCCTTCCTCCCCTCTTGTCCAGGACAAGACCGCTGCTGTGAAGAGGGAAGCTCATATTACTTCTCATTAGATTATAAGGCAGCAGGAAGGATTTCTTAGATAAGGCAGCAGTGAGCCTGTTCTTACTGAAACTACTGTGACTGGGAAAGGCTTCCATTTGCCTAAAATCAAATAAGCAGGAATATGAGCTCCCCCTTCACATTATTGGTCTCTCCCTAAGTAAACAGGAGGGGAGGGGGGAGCAGGAACAGGAGCTCTAAATATGACGTTATGTTACAACTACAAGGAAGAGAGAGCACTGCTCATATGGAGAATTCTGTGCCTGATAAAACGAACTGTACTTGTGTTTACTGTGATGGACATTCATAAATTTATGAACCGCTCCTTTCTTGTATAGCTATGGTGTTGGTGTTGAGCCGCCGCAGTACACCTACTCCCTTTTTTCTCCCCATCTTGCTTTTCTTGGTTGACGTTCAGCGCTCTGTGTTGGAAACAGGGACCTGTATCGGAATAAGGCGAGGAGTAGGTGTGCTGCTGCATCGGTGACACTTTAGCTATCCAAGAAGCAAGCTGTTTTCGAACTATATAAATGGCCGTGACAGTAAACACAAGTATAATCTGTTTTAGCTATGACCTAGCTGCTGGTGTCTGCACCTTCGTACCTCATACCCTTTATGTTCTGTTCAAACCACTACAATTGCAGATTTGCTGTGGACCCATTAAAGTCAACAGATAGCAAAATCTACAACAGATACCCTCATGTGAACGTACCCTCTAACTGATAATGCTGCAGATTTTCCACAAATATATACAGTACAAGTAATCTGCAGCATTTACACCTTGTTTGGACGTACCCTAAGGGCATGTTCACGTGTGGCGGACTTACTGCAAATTTGTTGCAGATTTTACCAACTAACTTCAAAAGGGAAGACAAAAAATTAAAAAATCTTCTGCATGTGAGCATACTTTAAAGCAGTGTTTCCCAACCAGGGTGCCTCCAGCTGTTGCAAAACTACAACTCCCAGCATGCCTGGACAGCCGAAGGCTGTCCAGGCATGCAGGGAGTTGTAGTTTAGCATTAGCTGGAGGCACACTGGTTGGGGAACACTACCCTAAAGGGGTTATCCAGCCTTGATTCAGACAATAGTGTAGTACGGAGGCTGCGGCACTCTCTTGAATGCCTTCGTCCTCTCGAACAGATGATCGATCCAATATGGATGCCCTTTTTTGAGGATTAGCCATCTGTTTTATAAGGCTAGATAATACCTTTTAAAGGGGTACTCCACTGGAAAATATATATATTTTTAAATCAACTGGTGCCAGAAAGTTAAACAGTTTTGTAAATTGCTTCTATTTAAAAAATCTTAATGCTTCCAGTACTTATCAGCTGCTGTATATTCCACAGGATTTGAATTTCCTTTGTCTGACCACAGTGCTCTCTGCTGACACCTCTGTCCATGTAAGGAACTGTCCATAGCAGGATAGGTTTTCTATGGTGAATTGCTCCTGCTCTGGACAGTTCCTAAAATGAACAGAGGTGTCAGCAGAGAGCAATGTGATCAGACAGAAAGGAAATTAAAAAAGAAAAGAAACTTCCTGTGGATCATAACAGCAGCTGATAAGTACTGGAAGGATTAAGATTTTTTTTTAATAGAAGTAATTTACAAATCTGTTTAACTTTCTGGCTACAGTTGATTTAGAAAAAAATATATACAAAAAAACTGTTTTCCAGTGGAGTACCCCTTTAAATATGAATGCTAGGTATCCTTTTCTGTAAGGTTGTTAAATTCCGGGTGGAAACAAATACTGGCGGAATCTCCGCAGTGCGGTTGGGCCCTAAAAGTACAGGGCAACTACTACATTGCTTATACTTATAGGTGACTTTTTTCAGGTGGACACACTCCAGAACTTACAATTGAAATTGTCCTATAAGAAGAACAGATAAAGGGACTGGTGTAAAGTAATACAGAATTATTACTATTCATGGTGACCAATCAGATCCTGCCTTTAATTATAGGGTGGTCACTTATACTGTAGATATTTTGACTCTGATTGGTTGCCCGGGCTCCTCCATTGTTCTTATTTGCACTAGTTTGTATTAATAATCTTTAGCGTTTTATGTGTCACATTATTGTCCTTATGAATTACAATTTGTTTATCGCCAAAGCTTTAACAGAACCCTAATGTCCAAACTGTGATTAATGGCTGTATGATGTAATGGGATATATATGCAGACATTTTTATACAATCTGTATGTTTTTAATAAAATTGCTGTTGTATTGCATGAGTTATATTGTCTGTATTTGTATCATCCAAAAATACTTTTGTCTAATATAATTATTTTTTTTCCTTATTAGTTCATTTATAAGTGTACCTGTCAAAATATGTTTTTTTTCCCCTTATTAGTTAATTTATTAGTATACCGGTCAATATCAGATATCCTGTGTGTGTGTATACGTGGGGAATAGCATTATTTCTGGCCACTATATTACCAGTTTTATCTCTGATTCAGCACCCTGATCTTCTGGATACAGCCTAGTCTCCATGATGTCCCTACAGCAGCACAGAAGGGATATTCCAGATCCCCGATCTCATCCCAGGACCGTCCCCTAGAATAAATACTAAGTAAACAATTAATTGCTGGGACGGGCCAGTGACCCTATAAAGGTACTCAGCACCCAAACCTCATTGTGTTTTTTTCCAGTCTGCCATGTCACAGGATCGTCCGTTCCACAGGACTAGCCTTGCGGGGTCCTGGCTACATTGGTCTAGCCTTTGCGGGGTCTCTGCCCTCTATCTACGTGGTATGTATGTAATGATACCGGTGCGGGGGCCCGGTTATGTCTAAACTTACTGTGCTGTTATCCGGAGCGGGGTCCGGTGTATATCTTGTATCTGCCTATCTGGTGCGGGGTCCCAGTGTATGGCTTATTGTTATGTTAAGGCCGGTGCGGGGTCCCGGTGTATTGTATTTTTCCTGGTGAGCCACAGTGGGGTCCGGCATGTTCAGGAAAGACGCTTTGTGCCGTCCTTGCTGGTGCGCAGTCCCGGCATAAGATTCGCCTACTTCTTCTTATTATTGTGCAGATAGTTGCCAGCAGCTTACGTACCTCCGCGGCCTCGTAGCTTGCTTCTATTACTGTGCGCCATGGTGTCTGTTCGGTGCTTACCTCTTCTGTCCTCACGCTTGCCGGCCAGGCTGCTCTCCGTCTGAAAGCATGGGCCATGCGCGCGGCCTCCAGCTGTTGTTGTAGTAGCTGGGCGCGCTCCGGTTCTGATTACTGTCGATCACGGGGCCGGAGCGTTGTGATGTCAAGGCTCCGCCCCGTGTGATGTCGCGCTCCGCCCCCTCAATGCAAGCCTATGGGAGGGGGCGTGACAGCTGTATGGAGGGGGCGGACATCACAACTCTCCAGCCCCGTGATCGACAGTAATCAGACCTGGAGCGAACATGTTCCGGGGACTGATTTTAACGGGGTGCGGCGTGCAAGATCACGGGGGTCCCCAGCGGCGGGACCCTTGCAATCAGGCATCTTATCCCCTATCCTTTGGATAGGGGATAAGATGTCTAAGCGCCGGAGTACCCCTTTAAGCATACTAGGAAGCATAATGTATCTTCTGTTTCTGCTAGTTCTTCTAGTCCTGCCCATACTAGAAAAAGGAAAAGGAGAGCTGTGGTAGAAACCGTGTCCGGTTCCTCTGCTTCCAAATCTTCTTCTACAGGACCTTCAAGGAGGGAAAGAAGGAAGCATCATGAGAGGCAATTGTCTTCCTCTTCAGGGTCTTCCTCCTCTTCAGGTTCATCCACTGAGTCTGAGATTATTTCTGAAGATTTTTATCTCTTTAAGAAGGAGGCTGCAGAGGGATTAATAAAGAAAGTCAAGCGTTGTGTTGAGCCTGGCAGACATGAGCGTTCCAGCCAGAATAAAGTGCTTTTTATTTATTTTTTCAAAAGAAAGAAATCGAGGGTTCTTCCCGGCCAACATGTCCTTTAAAAGCATTATGGACAAAGAAAGGAAGATACCCGATAAACGCCTAGATCTTGGATCAAGATTTAGGATGATGTATAGGTTGGATCCTTCAGCTTCTGAATCCTGGGATCAGCCTGTAGACCCTGTGAAATATTATGATAAATAGCATTTTTCGATATTATGAATATATGTATCAAAGTTATGGTAACCAAGTGTTGAAATAACGTGTTCACCAGTTTTCAAAGGATATCATAGCTATAGATAGACAACATGACACACTATATACTATTTCAGTATATATGTAGCAGGAGAATAGTCACGTAGTCACGTCAAGACTTCAGAGAAGAACCATATATGTAAGGTTAGTAGTATCCAATCAGATAACAATCTGGCAATGACATAATGCATACACCCATGAGATATATATATATTCAGCCAACCCACTAGGAGGAGATATATACTTTTCATAAGCTATATACAGAGGCGGCTCTAGACTTTTTGAGGCCTTAGGCGAAAATAAATCTGAGGCCTCCCAAGCGCGATAAAAAGAAGAAAAAAAAAGTCAGGAGGCGATATTAAAATTAACTGTATGAATTGCATATTTTAAGGCAAACTTTAATATATATCATAACCTCGCTATTCACAGCTTATTAACGGCTGTATACTACAGAGGATTTTTTTTTCTTTTTGGATTTCTGTTCTGTCACGACCACTGTGCTCTCTGCTGACACCTATGTCCATTTTAGGAAATGTCCAGTGCAGCATATGTTTGCTATGGGGAATTTCTCCTGCTCTGGACAGTTCCTGACATAGACAGAGGTGTCATTAGAGAGCACTGTGGTCATGACAGAAGAGAAATCCAAAAAGAAAAGAATTTCCTCTGTAGTATACAGCTGCTAATAAGTACTGGAAGGATTAAGATTTTTTTTAATAGAAGTAATTTACAAATCTGTTTAAACTTTCTGGCACCGGTTGATTAAAAAAAAAAAAAAAAAATGCCATCATATAGTGAGCGGTGAAAGGCAGGTAAAAAATAATAACTGGTCCATTTATAAGCCACACACTTTACCTTTTTTGCCCCCTGCTTGGGTGAGGCTGAGGCCTCTTAGATTTATTAAAGAAATAGCACAGCAGCACAGAGTATTTCTGGAGGGAACTGTGGTGACTCAGACTGTCTGAAATACTTTGTGCTGCTGGGAAGCCTACTCCATCTTCTACCTGCCTTTCACCGCCCCCTACATGACGGCACAGTCAGAGATATAAGTTATTTTTCACATATAACTCATAAGTCAGACTGTGCCATCATGTAGGGAGCGGTGAGAGGCAGGTAGAAGATACATACAACTATACAATTTGGGTGTCGCGGGCAATTAAAACATTTTTTATTTAATGTGACAGGCAGCGGACAGCGGGCCCTTTTCCCGGCCGGGCCTTTGGATTATGGCCGAATGGACCGGCCGGTCAGTCTGCCCCTGGGCTGAACAATTAAAAATGTTGATCGGGAAAGGCTGCTGACATATTTTTAATGACAGCAGCCTGCAGCTCTCTAATTACACCAGGGGTCTCAAACCCAAATTATCTGGAGGTAGCAGCTGGGTGAGGCTGGGCCGCATGCGTCCCTTACATATAATGCCCCCATCATGCGCCCCTCATCATCCACCAGCAACCCCCCCCCCATTCCCCCTACCCCCGTGTGGTAATAGCACGAGCTGACGGATGATGGGGGTGCTATTTCTGTGGGTTTCCCACATTAGGTAGCATTGTAGTCCCCCCCCCCCCCCCCCCAGACTCGCACACACACACACAGAGACAGATAAACAGAGACAGACAGACACCCACACATGCACACACACATAGACACACTTACCTGTCCTGCGCTGCGCTTCTCCTTTCCGCCGGCGGCCTGACGAGTGACGTCACTGACGTCCTCCTGTGCGGGTCTGCGGAGGGACGTCACATGCGCAACGTCCCTTATCAGACTCGGGCCGGCCAACCGGAGACTGGGAGGAGGAGGGCGGGGGTAAGTGAAGCCTTCCGGCATTTAGCACTGCTTGTCTGAAGCAGGGCTAAAATCTTTCAATTTTGCACCTAAAAATCCATATGATGACTTAATTTTTGTGCCAACAATTCTACTTTATAATGACATCAGTCATTTTACCCAAAAATCTACGGCGAAACAGAAAAAAAAAATGATTGTGCGACAAAATTGAAGAAAAAACCCCATTTTGTAACTTTTGATGGCTTCTGTTTCTACACAGTATATTCTTTGGTAAAAATGACACCTTATCTTTATTCTGTAGGTCCATACGATTAAAATGATACCCTACTTATATAGGTTTGATTTTGTCGTACTTCTGGAAAAAATCATAACTACATGCAGGAAAATTTATACATTTAAAATTGTTATCTTCTGACCCCTATAACTTTTTTTTATTTTACTGCGTATGGGGCGGTATGAGGGCTCATTTTGTTGCGCCGTGATCTGAAGTTTTTAGCGGTACCATTTATGTATTGATCAGACTTTTTGATCATTTTTTCATGATATAAAAATTGGCCAAAAATACGCTATTTTGGACTTTGTAATTTTTTTGTGTGTACTCCATTGACCGTGCGGTTTAATTAACTATATATTTTTATAATTCAGACATTTCCAAACGCGGCAATAAAACTTATTTTTACTTACACACTTTTTTTTTTATGGGAAAAGGGGGGTGATTCAAACTTTTATTAGGGAAGGGGTTAAATGATCTTTATTAACTTTTTGTTTTTTGATGTGTTATAGTCCCCTCTAGTGGCTATAATACTGAACTAACTGATCTTTTACATTGATCAATGGTATCTCCTAGGATAACATTGATCGATGATTCTGCTGCCTGACTGCTCATGCCTGGATCTCAGGTACTGAGCAGTCATTCAGCGATCGGCGAGGCAGGTAAGGACCCTCCTTGTGTCTGCCAGCTGTTCGGGATGCCGCAATTTCGCCGCGGCGGTCCTGAACAGCCCACTGAGCTAACTGGCAGTACTTTCACTTTAGACGCGGCGATCAACTTTGAACGCCGCGTCTAATGGGTTAATAGCTCGCTGCACCGCAATCAGTGCCGCGCGCTAATAGCCATGTGTCCCGGCCGAGCCCGACCCGCTATGAAGCGGGGCCATGCATTGTAGAAAGGGAGCGGACTCAGGACGTACAGGTATGCCCTGAGTCCTTAAGTGGTTAAAAGGTCTTCAAGATGGATACAGCACATTTCAAGATGTAGTACTAAGGAAGAAATCCCAGCTGGTGAGACAAATTTATGGACATGCCTACATAACCTTCTTTCATAATTTACTTATGCTAAGGACTGTCTTTACATGAAGATTTCTTGTTTTATGTACTGTCTGCCATGATGTCAAGAAGATTACACTAAATGTCTGTTTTTTTTCATACAAATAAGAACTCACTTTCTCTGGGTTATATTTTAGCGTTCCGGTTATATTTACCAGACCCTGCGGTGGCAAAATTATCCCAAAAATCTTTTTTTTTTTCCAGCAGACTAATCGGCCCTTTTAAGGCAGACTAATCAGCCCTTCTATGGATAGAAAGGCTGACACTTTTCTCAAGAGAACCCACATTAATCTGGCCTCCCTCAGCTAGGCAGCACTATCATCTGTACCTGTGTCCAGGGCTCTTAGGCAATGGCTAAGTAATCTGTCTCAAGACATACAGTCTGGAGTATCCAGGCAAGATTTTACTCGACAGCTGACATCTCTTAAATCCACAGCTGATTATCTGTGTAACTTTTCTCTCAATGTGCTCAAGGTGGCGGCAAAAACTATGGCAGTAGCAAATTCTACTCGTCGTTCTCTATGGTTGTACACTGCCCTTTGAACCTGGCAAACTGATTGGGAAGTGACTGGTTAAGGTTCTGAAGCAAAATGAGAAAGATAAAGAACTCTTGTTCCTTCAGCCCTTTCAGAAAGCATTCAGAAGCTTTTGAACTCAGAAGAACAGAGGGGGTGGTGGCAGAAGCCAGTTTCAAGAGAAGGAGAAAAAATACCAGCCAAATATCAGGACAAATGTAAAAAGAAGCACTCCAGTCCTGCCAATCCCAAAACTGAATTCTGATGCCAGGTGCAAAGGTCCGGTTGGGGCAAGATTGTTGAGATTTTTTTCCAGAATCGCAGATGGTAACCGCCGATCCCTGGGTTCTACATATTATTCGAGAAGGATATGGCCTAGAGTTTCTGCATCAGCCAAGAAGCTGCTTTCTTCTCGATTAAGATCGAGATCACAGACTTCGGCCGTTCCTGGCAGAATTTATTTAAAAGGGGTCTCTAGAACCAGTACCCCTCAAGGAAGAATTTTTAGTAGTTTACTCACATCTTTCCCATCCCCAAGCCGGACCAGAAGTGGCGTCTTATTATAGATCCGAGATACATCAACGGGTATTTGAAGAAGATCCCATTCAAGAGGGACAATATAAGATCACTGTACAGCATTGTTAGACCTGAAGATTTGATGGTGTGTCTCGACTTGAAAGATGCCTACCTCCATGTTCCCATCATGAAGGAAGACAGGTAGTTTTTGCGAGTGGCTGTACAAGGGAAACATCAGATCCACCATTATTAATTCAGAGATCTTCTGTTTGGATTATCTCCCGCCCCCCGGGATCTTTACAGAACTAGTCATTGTCCTAGTGGTAGCACTTAGTCTCCAAGAAATAAAGGTTGTGCCATACTTGGACGATTGGCAGATCATAGCCAGTGATGTGGACACCTTGAGAATCCATCTTCAAGTTTGTCTTCAGCTGCTACAAAAAGTTGGGTTCCTAGTGAATTTCCAGAAGTCCAAGCTGGTTCCTACTGCTCGTCTCCAATTTCTGGGACTCCTTGTGGATCTTCAAAAGATGGAGATTTACTTGCCGGAAGAAAAGATTGTACGCATAAAAGACAAGATCAGCAGGCTTCAGGGTTCACCAAAGATCTCAATCAGAGAGGCCATGAGTATCCTAGGGTTGTTAATAGCCACTATAGAGGCAGTTCCATGGGCAAAGGACCATTTCAGGAGTTTCCAACACGAGATTCTGAAACCTTGGAACAAGAAGTTGGCCTCTCTAAACTATTTCACGACGGTGTCTTCAATTGTCCGCCGAGATCTGTTATGGTGGACAATCGGTTTAAATCTGGATCAAGGGAAAAAGTTTGTCAGCGATCAAGTAATCATCACTATGGATACTTCTGCCACAGACTGGGGTGCCCATCTCAAGGAATACTGGATCCAAGGTTCCTGGTCGTCAGAGAGGAGATCAAAATCCTCCAATTTTCGGGAGTTAAAAGCCATCCAGCTAGCCCTGCTGCACTTTGAGTCCTTTGTCTTCAGGAAATCTGTTCTGCTGCAAACCAACAGGGGCCTATTTATATAAACAAGCAGGGGGCACTCTGTGTTCTACCCTAGAAAATTTGTGTGCCCAGATCATGTCCTGGGCAGAACAAGTGGTGACAGACCTGAAGGCCATCCACATCAAGGGAGTTTTGAGCAGTCAAGCAGATCTTCTAAGTCGTCAAACTCTGCTCTCCTACGAATGGTCCTTCAACATGAAGTATCTCAGGCCATTGTTTGTCGAATGGGGGTTTCCGCAAATAGACTTGATGGCAACCAAAGAGAACCGCAGGTTTAAGAAATTCGGATCCCTGAATGTGTGGGAGCAGCCGGAAGTCCTGGACGCTTTCTCCATCCCTTGGGACAAGAGGTTTGTCTACTTGTTTCCTCCACTGCCTGTCCTACCCAGGGTCCTGAGCAAGATCCTGAGGGAAGAACCTACAATCCTCCTAATAACCCTGTTCTGGCCACACAGAGTGTGGTTCCTTGTTGTCCTACAACTGGCAGAAGGGAGATTCTTCAAATTTCCAGCAGCGCCGGATCTTCTGCTCCAGAAGGAATTTCTACATCCTCAACCAGCCAGACTACTCCTAACTGCCTGGTTTCTGAAAGGGAAAGATTGATTGGCCTAGGATTATCCAACGAGGTTGTCAATACACTGTTATCCTCCAGAAGGCCGTCTACAAACTTTGTATACTCAAGGATGTGGAAGAAGTTCCTGAGCTGGCTGACTCAGTCTAAGCTTGAGTTTTTAGTAGAAGCCATTCTAAAGTTTCTCTAAGAAGGGTATAATAAAGGACTTAAAGCTAATACCCTAAGAGTGCACATGACTGCAATTAATGCTATGTCAGATGAGAAATTTGCTAATCACCTAATTATTTCCAGATTTTTTTAAGGCATTAAAGGGGTTCTCCGGTGCTTAGACATCTTATCCCCTATCCAAAGGATAGGGGATAAGATGCCTGATCGCGGGAGTCCCGCCACTGGGGACCCCCGTGATCTTGCACGCGGCACCCAGTTTGTAATCAGTCTGATTACCGGCGACCACAGGGCCGGCGGAGTGTGACGTCACGCTCCGCCCCTCAATGCAAGCCTAAGGGAGGGGGCGTGATAGCTGTCACGCCCCCTCCGATAGGCTTGCCTTGAGGGGCAGAGCGTGACGTCACACGGAGGCGGAGGCGTGACGTCACACGCCGCCGGCCCTGTGGTCGCCGGTAATCAGACCCGGAGCAAACACGCTCCGGGGACTGATTACAAATGGGGTGCCGCGTGCAAGATCATGGGGGTCCCCAGCGGCAGGACTCCCGCGATCAGGCATCTTATCCCCTATCCTTTGGATAGGGGATAAGATGTCTAAGCACTGGAGTACCCCTTTAAAGAAATTGAGACCAGTCGTATGACCTCCAGTGGCTTCATGGGATTTAACTAAATGTCCTAAATGCCCTCACGGAAGCTCCATTTGAACCCATTGTGGAAGTTAATTTAAAGTGGCTATCCATGAAACTTCTCTTTCTCATTGCAGTCACCTCAGCTAAAAGAGGAGAGTTGCAAGCACTCTCCTCCAGGGAACCATTTCTCAAGATTCTTCCGGAAACTGTAAGGCTCAGAACTGTTCCTTAATTTTTACCCAAAGTATCATCTGCGGTAAATATTAATACTTTATTATTTCTCTCCTTCTGACAGGGGGTGGGGGAGGGGGTAACTATGTGCCAGATTATTAATTTGTCTATTGTATTCTTTTGTGTGTGAAATTTGTAATAATAATAAAAATCTATTTAAAATAAAAAAAATATTAAGACTTTTTCTTCCGGTTTTCTTTCCCAATCCGGTATCAGAACAGAAAACGTTTAATCGCTTGGATGTTAAACGTGCTCTGTCTTGTTATTTAGACCGTGTCCAACAGTTTTGTAAAGAACAAAATCTGTTTATTCTTCCAGCAGGAGCCAGAATGGGCTACAAGGCTTCTAAAGACACACTTGCCGGATGGATCTGCTCTACCATAGTGGAAGCTTACCAGAAATACGGAAAGGAACCACCTAATTTCTTGAGAGCCCATTCAACGAGATCCGCATCCACTTCATGGAAATTTCCTTGTTGGAAATTTGCAACGCTGCTTCTTGGTCTTCATCTACTTTCGCCAGGCATTGCAGACTGGATTTTCAAACCCAGCCTTTAGCACCGGAGTGTTGTCTGCTGTTGGCAAGAGTTAACCCCCCTTTTGTTATCTATGTTAGATCTCTTCTGTGCTGCTATAGGGACGATGAGGAAAGTCGGTATTTGCTTACTGTAATTCTTCTTTCCTCGAGTCCCGAAGGCTCCCAATAAAGTTGTGTTTGGCATTATTTCGGTCTATTTTATTACACAATGAGGTTCGGGTGCGGAGTACCTTTATAGGGCCACTGGCCTGTCCCAGCAATCGGGGATCTGGAATACCCCTTCTGTGCTGCCTTCGGGACACAGGGAAAGAATAATTACGGTAAGTCAATACCGACTATACACTGCACACACAGAAGATAGGATCCTGCCCTCCTATGTCTCTGAAGCACACCCTCAGAAGCATGGAGGACATTATAGAGCAGTGTAGCGTGAAAATCTAGCACTGAGGTAAGATATAACACATGAGCATTCTGCAGCTTTATGTCTCTGCAACCACTGCCCCCCTCCTCTCTTAATAGACCTCAATGGGCAGCATGTAACCTTATACCTTGAGCTGATCTGCCTGGAGCTGATGAAGGGGGGGGGGGGAGGAGGTCAGGAGTTGGATAAGTGAAGAAAGAGGTATTTTTCTCTGATAAGAAATACTAAAAAGTGTCTTATAGTTGCTTGTAGGAATGGATTTAGCAATGTCTGTTGTCATAGGCGTGCGCACGGGGTGTGCCCAGGCACACCCTAATCAAGCCCTGGGAGGCATCCAAGGCCACCATGAGAAGCCTGCAGAGGACCCCCCCGTCACATTCGGGACATCCCTGTGTCCCGAAAGATCTTTTCGGGACACAAGGATGTCCCGGTTACCTTTCTACAGCGGCCCCCGTTGTTAACTTTCAAAACACAGGGGCCGCCGGGAAGTAGCGCACGCAGGGACATCATTGACGTCCCGTGCGTGCGCCCATAGCAACAGAGGAGTGGAGATTCAAGGAAGAGGATGCGCGCGCCGGCCGGAATGGTAAGTGACCAACACAAGCTGGTGTGGGGGAAACTATGTGGGGGAAACTATACTGCACCTAATGTGGGGGAAACTATACTGCACCTAATGTGGGGAGCTATACTGCACCTAATGTGGGGGAACTATACTGCACCAAATGTGGGGGAACTATACTGCACCAAATGTGGGGGAACTATACTGCACCTAATGTGGGGGAACTATACTGCACCTAATGTGGGGAAACTGTGCTGCACCTAATGTGGAAAGATATACTGCACCTAATGTGGGGAACTATACTGCACCTAATGTGGGGAAACTGTGCTGCACCTAATGTGGAAAGATATACTGCACCTAATGTGGGGAACTATACTGCACCTAATGTGGGGGAACTGTACAGCACCTAATGTGGGGAGCTATACTGCACCTAATGTGGGGGAGCTATACTGCACCTAATGTTGGGGAACTGTACTGCACCTAATGTTGGGGAACTGTACTGCACCTAATGTGGGGAAACTATACTGCATCTAATGTGGGGAAACTATACTGCACATAATGTGGGGAACTGTACTACACCTAATGTGGGGGAATTGTACTGCACTTAATGTGGGGGAACTGTACTGGTGCAGTACAGTTCCCCCACATTAGGTGCAGTACAGTTCCCCCGCATTAGGTGTAGTACAGTTCCCCCACATTAGGTGGCACCTAATGAACTGAACTGCACCTAATGTGGGGGAACTGTACTGCCAACCTAATGTGGGGGAACTGTACTGCCAACCTAATGTGGGGGAACTGTACTGCTAACCTAATGTGGGGGAACTGTACTGCCAACCTAATGTGGGGGAACTGTACTGCACCTAATGTTGGGGAACTGTACTGCACCTAATGTGGGGAAACTATACTGCACCTAATGTGGGGAAACTATACTGCACCTAATGTGGGGAACTGTACTACACCTAATGTGGGGGAATTGTACTGCACTTAATGTGGGGGAACTGTACTGGTGCAGTACAGTTCCCCCACATTAGGTGCAGTACAGTTCCCCCGCATTAGGTGTAGTACAGTTCCCCTTCATTAGGTGTAGTACAGTTCCCCCACATTAGGTGGCACCTAATGAACTGAACTGCACCTAATGTGGGGGAACTGTACTGCCAACCTAATGTGGGGGAACTGTACTGCCAACCTAATGTGGGGGAACTGTACTGCTAACCTAATGTGGGGGAACTGTACTGCCAACCTAATGTGGGGGAACTGTACTGCCAACCTAATGTGCGGGGACTTATACTGCCAACCTAATGTGGTGGGACTATACTGCACCTAATGTGGCGGGACTATACTGCACCTAATGTGGGGGAACTATACTAACTGTGTGTATGTGTGCATATATATATATATATATATATATATATATATATATATATATATATATATATGCATGCACGCGGCGTGAGTTTGTGCTTTAGTGTGCACACCCTAATGCAATAGGCTGCGCACGCCTATGTCTGTTGTAAGGTTAGTGACTATCAACCAACTAACATGACTTTTTACTATAGTTAAAAAGGGTGTTATGGCTACTTTTTATAACCTAGTTCAAAATATCTGCTTGCAGTCACTTTATAGGAAATTGATTCAGCTGTTTGTCAGGTCACTTGTCTCTATTGATCAATGCCTTCAGCTGTTGCAAAACTACAACTCACAGCATGCCCGGACAGCCTTTGGCTGTCCGGGCATGCTGGGAGTTGCAGTTTTGCAACCACTTAAGGCGATCTGGTTGGGATAAACTGCTATAGATCTCAAGTGCTGTGAAAAACATGTCTTTTTATACTGTTAATACACTGCAGGGGAGATTTTTTAAACTGTTCCCGTCATAATTTTTGCTTTAAAAAGGCACGTTGTTGCGCATTTTTTTGTAATTTGCGCATTTATTTTGCGCCTTTTGGTATATGCCATTTAAGCAAAAATGTGAGAAGCTGAATTCCATTTTGACTTAGGCCGTGGAAGATATTTACTATATGCGTCTTTTTAATTTAGGCGCAACAATTTGGTGCATATCCTTCAAAGAATGCGCAGATCTAGACCATGGGTGGAAGCAACCTTTCCAAAACATCGCCAAAACCATCATACACAGTTTAGTGCATTGATATGCTGGAATTACCCTAGGTTTGTGTGTGGGTGTTTTTTTTTTATTTACATTATCTCTATTTTTTTTCCCATTAAACTAATTAACATTTTTAACAAAATTTATGATGTACAGATATACATGTTCAAATTTGGAAATTAAACAATAAACTTACAAATGAGCCCAGACTGTTCATATTTTAACTTGAATATCATTTAATATTGTCCCATTCTTGCATTTCCTATTTTACTGTAATGTGTATTTTAGATTTTTTTACTCTTGCTTGGTTGTTTAAAAATTCAAAAAAGGGTTTATATTCTCTGTTAGAGATGAGCGAACTTACAGTAAATTTGATTCGTCACGAACTTCTCGGCTCGGCAGTTGATGGCTTTTCCTGCATAAATTAGTTCAGCTTTCCGGTGCTCCGGTGGGCTGGAAAAGGTGGATACAGTCCTAGGAGACTCTTTCCTAGGACTGTATCCACCTTTTCCAGCCCACCGGAGCACCTGAAAGCTGAACTAATTTATGCAGGAAAAGTCATCAACTGCCGAGCCGAGAAGTTCGTGACTAATCAAATTTACTGTAAGTTCGTTCATCTCTATAAGCAAAGTTCATTAACCCCTTTTACTCTTTAAATGTGCTATTTAACCTTTGTAAAATACAAAGTCAATTTTTAAATTAGATACCGATTCAATTTTTGTTTTACCGCATAGAAAAATGACCAAAATAACATACAGAAAGGTTAGCTAAACAACATAGTTGATTGCGTATACAAGTCAAATGAATATATTTGTCAATTTATTAATTTGGTTGACTTTAGCTTCCCTTACTCAATTTTTAATAATCATGTAAAAATGCAAATCGAAAGTAAAAATGTTTTGTTTTATTTAAAATAGAAAATTGTTCAAAAGTTTGATTTTATTTAACATTTAAACAAATATTGTTAAAATAAAACAACCAAATAATAGGGATTTAGAATTATAAAATAATTAATTTATCTCGAAGAGTAATGTGCAAAGCTGTTTGCTCCGTCGAAGCTGACTGTGTCACTGTGCAAGACAAACTGGTTTTGGTGGATTCCTGCGCGTCCCGAGGGTTAAAAAAAAAAAAAAAAAAAAAAGTGCGCAATATTTATCAAGTCCGTGCGCCTTTTTGATACATTTTGAGCAAGGATGTCAAAAACAATGCAGAAAAAAGGTCAGAAAAAGTGGCTTCTCAAAGACAATATTGATAAATCTCCCCCTGTAAGTCCAGTATGTTCCCACAGCCCATTGTGTATAGGAGCAGCTATTGGGAAACACAAGCGGCGGAACCTGCTGTATGCAATAGCGACTGTAGCAATTGTAAAATCCTCCTTCATACGCCGCTCCCTTATGATGATGTGCGGTCAGGTTCTGCATAACATTTCCTTCTTCTTGAATGTTCTTCCTCATTTTATTGTTATTCCTCTTTACACTCCCTCAATTAGGGAAATGGGGCAATATCTATCACTTCCCTGTATTAAGTTGTTGTACAGCGATCCCCACCGGAGGTATATTACAATCCAATCATCTAAGTAGTTTATAGCTCAGGACACCTCTGACCCCTCCTTTTGCTGCTCTGAAGACCCTAAAAAAGGGAGCAGGTAGTGTCCAGACTACACATGGTTTGTTAGTAATCAGTAACCATGAAGGTACATGAGTCTGCATAGGAACTGTATACATAAAATCGTCCATTTTCCTTTCATGAAAACATAACTCCAGTCACGCTCTGGTGACATTTATTTAAAGGGGAACTCAGGTACTTAATGTATCCCCTGTTCACAGAATTGGGGATACATTCCTGATGATGGGGGGGATTTGGTCTGATCACTGGGACTTCTGCGATCTCCTACTGGCGCCCCAGCTCTCCCCATGCAACCACCGCTCTGTGCACAAAGTTGTGTTGACCCCCACATGGGGCAGTTTCCCACCCCACCCCACCCCCTCCATGGGAGAGCCGGAGATACAGCACTCATATCTTGGGGTCTTCCATAGAGATGCATGGAGGGGGCATGTAGACCACGGCTCCGTGCATGGGGAGAGCTGGTGTGCCCGGCGCGAGATAGAGGGGAGTCCCAGCGGTCAGACACTTACCCCCTATTCTTTGAATAGGGGGTAAGTTGTTAAAAGGAGTATTGCAGTGAAATATAACTTATTCTCTATACAAAGAATATGGTATAAGGTATACATTGGAGGGGGGTCTGATCACTGGGACCCCCTGCAATCTCCTGAACGGGGCCCTGGCCATCTTCCAGAAGCAGCCGTTCTGCCCCCCACAGAAAGCTGCGGCCGACACCCCCCCCCTCCATGTGTCTCTATGGGATACATGGAGGGGTCGTGTTGGCAGCCGCTCCGTGCGTGGGTCGGCACCCCCCCTTCCAGCAGGCTGACAGGGCCCCATTCAGGAGGTCCCAGTGGTCGGACCCCCCACAAACTATACCTTATCCTCAATCTTTTGGATAGGGGATAAGTTATGTTTCACTACAGAACTCCTTTAAAAGGAAATCTCCATTATTAAAAAACTTATCCCCTATCCTAAGGATAGTGGATACAGTAAAGGTAAAGATTTGGGGGGGGGGGGGGGTCCGACCACTGGGACCTCCTGAATGGGGCTCTGGCAGCTACTGGAAGGGGGTGTGCTGACCCACCCCCGTGATTTCCCATACGGGACCCTGCGGGAAGGGAGCGTGTCGACCACCGCAGGAAGCAGCGGCTGACACACCCCCTCAATACAACTCTATGGGAATCTCCTGCTCTGCCATAGCCCTGTATTGAGGGGGTGTGTCAACACGCGCTATCTGGCCGGAGAGACAGGGCCCCTTACTGGAGATCGTGGGGGGTTCCTAGCGGTCTGACCCCCCCCCACCATATGAAACTTATCCCCAATCCTTAGGATTGGGGATACATTTTTCAATACTGGACTACTCCTTTTAAGGTCCGGAATCCCCCTTTAAATCTTCACTGCACCTTTGCAGCTGGAAACTACAGCAGTCAGAATACGGATTTGGTGAAAGGATATCCTATGCCAGTCTGTGGGACTTTCGCCAAACCCGTATCCCGATCGCTGTAGTCTCGGCCGAGCCTTATGCTACAAAATGTACCAGCAAACATTTAAAGGGGTATTCCAGGCAAAAACTTTTTTTTGTATATCAACTGGCTCCGGAAAGTTAAACAGATTTGTAAATTACTTCTATTAAAAAACCTTAATCCTTCCAATAGTTATTAGCTTCTGAAGTTTTCTGTCTAACTGCTCAATGATGATGTCACGTCCCGGGAGCTGTGCATGATGGGAGAATATCCCCATAGGAGCTGGACAGCTCCCGGGACGTGAGTCATCAGAAAGCAGTTGGACAGAAAACAGCAACTCAACTTCAGAAGCTAATAACTACTGGAAGGATTAAGATTTTTTAATAGAAGTAATTTACAAATCTCTTTAAACTTTCCGGAGCCAGTTGATCTATAAAAAAAAAAGTTTTTGCCTGGATATCCCCTTTAAACAGATATTCAGCCGCCAGAGCGTCACTGGAGTTGCGCTTTAAAGGGTCAAATGTGCCATATTTTGCTGCTGCGTATTTTCCTACCCACCGAAGTCAATGGGAAGCAAAATCAGCCGCATATTTTGTGACACATTGACTTCAATGGGTAGGAAAATACGCAGCAAAACACAACACGTGTGACCCTACCCGGTGGCTACTTGAAAAGCTAAATTTACTTATTGAATTAAGAAGCCCTGAAGTGGTCAAAATCAGAAAATCTATTCTACATTATACAAAGGTCTTTATCGGAAATGTATCAATGTTGGTGTGGGTGACTTTCTACAGGTCACACACACCTATAATTTGCGCCTTAATAAGAGTTTCTGAACAGACTTGTTTCTAGCTGTTGCAAAACTACAACACCCAGCATGCCCGGACAGCCATAGGCTGTCCGGGCATGCTGGGAGTTGTAGTTTTGCAACAGCTGGAGGAACCCTGGTTGGGAAACACTCACCTAAATGTAAAAAGGTACTTTCCTCAAAAGCACTTACAATTACAGCATATTTTAAAGCGCTATTTATTTATTTTTTTGTGCAATATAAGTTTTTACAAAATTTGCACCTAACTATTTTTTATCTAAAACTTTGTATGAACTCGGAATTCCGGAACTGGTATCTCTCCTGGGCCATAATTGGTCTTTTTCACTTGACACTGTAGTTGGACCCATGGATAAAAGGTTTTCAATCATTCTAAATAGAATCTACAAGAGAAATTGCGCAGCAAAAAAACTTCACAAATTTATGCAAATAGGATATGGAAGAATACAATAGATTCCATTGCAGACAGAACTGGTTCGGGAACAAAGAGGAACAAACAAAAATGAACATTGCAACAAGTAAAACTGTAGATTGTGTCAAATGCTACAAAACATAAGAAAAGAATAAGTAAAACAGCTGCAGGATTCGATCCGTGGGAAAACCTTGTCACAGAATTTACAACATTAATGACTGTAGGTCAGTGGCCTCCAAACTGTGAGCCTCCAGTTGTTGCAAAACTACAACTCCCAGTATGTATGTATATATATATATATATATATATATATATATATATATATATATATACATATATACACACACACACACATATACATACACTGGGAGTTGGAAGTTTTGCATATTATATATATATATATATATATATATATATATATATATATATATATACACACACATATACACACACACAGGGTGGGCCATTTATATGGATACACCATAATAAAATGGGAATGGTTGGTGATATTAACTTCCTGTTTGTGGCACATTAGTATATGTGAGGGGGGGAAACTTTACAAAATGGGTGGTGACCATGGGGGCCATTTTGAATCCAACTTTTGTTTTTTCAATAGGAAGAGGGTCATGTGACACATCAAACTCATTGGGAATTTCACAAGAAAAACAATGATGTGCTTGGTTTTAATGTAACTTTATTCTTTCATGAGTTATTTACAAGTTTCTGACCACTTATAAAATGTGTTCAATGTGCTGCCCATTGTGTTGGATTGACAATGTAACCCTCTTCTCCCACTCTTCACACACTGATAGCAACACCGCAGGAGGAATGCTAGCACAGGCTTCCAGTATCCGTATACACTGCTATATACTACTATATACACCGCAGGAGAAATGCTAGCACAGGCTTCCAGTATCCGTATACACTGCTATATACTACTATATACACCGCAGGAGAAATGCTAGCACAGGCTTCCAGTATCTGTATACACTGCTATATACTACTATATACACCGCAGGGGAAATGCTAGCACAGGCTTCCAGTATCCGTATACACTGCTATATACTACTATATACACCGCAGGAGAAATGCTAGCACAGGCTTCCAGTATCCATATACACTGCTATATACTACTATATACACCGCAGGAGAAATGCTAGCACAGGCTTCCAGTATCCGTATACACTGCTATATACTACTATATACACCGCAGGAGAAATTCTAGCACAGGCTTCCAGTATTCGTAGTTTCAGGTGCTGCACATCTCGTATCTTCACAACATAGACAATTGCCTTCAGATGACCCCAAAGATAAAAGTCTAAGGGGGTCAGATCGGGAGACCTTGGGGGCCATTCAACTGGCCCACGACGACCAATCCACTTTCCAGGAAACAGGTCCGAGCATTCCTAGATGAACAAACACCCATAATGTGGTGGTCACCATCTTGCTATGGGTGTCAGGTCCGAACATTCCTAGATGAACAGTTTCCGGGAAAGTGGATTGGTCGTCGTGGGCCAGTTGAATGTTTTTTCAGTTTTTTCCTCCTTACCTTTTAAAAATCATAACCCTTTCAGTTTTGCACCTAAGAATCCATATGATGGCTTATTGTTCTACTTTGTAATGACATCAGTCATTTTACCCAAAAATCTACACCGAAACGGAAAAAAAATAATTGTGCAACAAAATTTAAGAAAAAACACCATTTTGTAAATTTTGGGGGCTTCCGTTTCTACGCAGTAAATTTTTTTGGTAAAAATGACACCTTATCTTTATTCTGTAGGTCCATACGATTAAAATGATACCCTACTTATATAGGTTTGATTTTGTCATACTTTTGGAAAAAAATCATAACTCTGTAGGGACTCATTAGGGATATAGGTTGAACATGATGGACTCTGGTCTTTTTTCAACCTTATAAACTATATTACTACATGCACGAAAATTAATACATTTAAAATGGTCATCTTCTGACCCCCATAACTTTATTTTTCCGTGTACAGGGCGGTATGAGTGCTAATTTTTTGCACCATGATCTGAAGTTTTTATCGGTACCATTTTTGTATTGATCAGACTTTTTGATCACTTTTTATTCCTTTTTTTTATGGTATGAAAAGTGACCAAAAATACTCTATTTTGGACTTTGGAATTCCATGACCGTGCGGTTTAATTTACGATATATTTTTATAGTTTGGACATTTACACATGTGGCGATACCATATATGTTTATTTTTATTATGGTTATATATTTTTTTATGGAATTTGGGAAAAGGGGGGTGATTTAAACTTTTAATAAGGAAGGAGTTTGTGTGTGTGTGTTTTTAAACTTTTTTACATTTTTTTTTTTTCTTTCAAATTTTAGTCCCCTTATGGGACTTTTAGGAGGAATTATTTGATTCCTCATACAGATCAATGGGATTACATACAATCCCATTGATCTGTGTTCTCTGTCATTCTGAGCACCGGAGCCCCCGCAGCAGAAGAGGTAAGCCCTCAGGCTACCTCAGCAGTGGATCGCCCTCCTGCGATCGCGCTGCGGGGGGGGGGGGGGGGTTTGGGATCATTACGATCCACCCCACTGGACCACCAGGGTCAGGATACAGGCATCTTTAGGTGCCGCTGTCAACTTTGGGGTTAATAGCTGGCCGCGGCGATCACCGCATGTATGCTATTAACGCCGGCCCCCAGCTACAGGAATCCGCTGGGGGCCGTCCGGTATGACGCAGGATCGAGTCGAGGACGAGCATAGATGTCCATGGTTGTTATCAGGTTAAATGAACTGGTTCCAGAAAGTTAAACAGATTTGTAAATTACTTCTATAAAAAAATATTTATCCTTCCAGTACTTATTAGCATCTGTATGCTACAGAGGAAATTCTTTGCTTTTTGAATTTTTTTTTTTGTCTTGTCCACAATGCTCTCTGCTGACACCTCTGTCCGTATCAGGAACTGTCCAGAGCAGCATATGTTTGCTATTGCTCTGGACAGTTCCTGAAACTTGCATCTGGTGTCAGCACTGAGAGCACTGTGGACAAGACAAAAAACAAATTAAAAAAGAAAATAATTTCCTCTGTAGCATACAGCTACTAATAAGTACTGGAAGGATAAAGATTTTTTAATAGAAGTAGTTTACAAATCTGTAAAACTTTCTGGATCCAGTTTATTTTATTTTATTTTTAAGTTCTTCACTGGAGTACACATGGATTAGCTTGACTATGAAAAAAGAAAAAAACTGCATTGTATCCATCTGAAAAATGAGCAAGATGATGTAGATTAAGAGAGTTTTCAACAAAATGAATGGTTGAATTTCAACTGTGGATTTTGTAGATTCTACTGCAGAAACGGTATTAAAGGGGTACTCCGGTGGAAAACTTTTTTTTTTTTTTTTTTTTAATCAACTGGTGCAAGAACAGATTTGTAAATTACTTCTATTAACACAGTGCTCTCTGCTGACATCGCTGTCCATTTTAGGAACTGTCCAGAGCAGCATATGTTTGCTATGGGGATTTTCTCCTACTCTGGACAGTTCTTATAATGGACAGAGATGTCAGCAGAAAGCACTGTGATCACGATTCAGCAGAGAGCTCTGTGTTCCAAAAAGAAAACCCATTTCCTCAGTAGGATTCAGCAGCTAATAAGTACTGGAAGGATTAAGATTTTTTAATAGAAGTAATTTACAAATCTGTTTAACTTTCTGGAGCCAGTTGATTTAAAAAAAAATATATATAATTAATTAATTTAAAAAAAAAGTTTTCCACTGGAGTTTCCCTTTAAATGAGAGCAGCCCTGAAATCTGCATGTATTATTCTTCATTATACTGTGTTGTATCTGTGGCAAATATTCAGTGCAAAATGTGTATATGTGAGCACAGCAAAATATACTTTACCTTCCTTAGTGGATTCAGAAGGAGAGAGAGTATAAAAGATAAAACTAAGTAACCGTACAGAGTTGTCAGAGTATCTGTTGCAGAGTTGGGTGATGAAAAAGTCTATTTGATCATTTATAAGTACAAAAATTATAATATAAATGCACTAGATAGAAATCGGCTACACGTACCCTCCATTTTCTGCACAATGCTTAAAGGAGAACTTCGGGAAAAATGTACATTACCCCCAGGAGAGAGCCGGGTCCTGTCCTGGAGATGGCAGGGGGTCCCAGCGGGCAGCTACTTATCCCCAATCCTTCCTGCTGAATCCGCTTGGAAATACATGGAGGCAGCAGAATGTTCGCCCAGATTTCTTTCCGCCCAGTGAATGGGCCATAGGGGGCTTCCACACAGGACAGACATTATGTAAACCGCAGTAAATTTGCACTAAATAATGCAGACATGGAGATTCGAAATCTGTTTTCATGTGTATTTTTTCCTGCTGCATGTAAAAGAGATTTCTTGGGCTACGTTCACACAACGGAATTTCCCAAGCTCGGAAATTCCACTGCAGGAATATAACCTCCGTCTGAATGGGTTTTCTGTTGACCATTCCTGCTTAGGAAAATTTCTAGATTCCGGCCCTGCCAATAGAACGAACATGGCCATTTAATGGAAACCTCTGCAGACTGCATTGGCATAGGCGGTGATTATGCTTTCCTAGCGTCCGATGCACTTTGAATACCCACGGGCATATTCTATAGTGTGGACGTAACTTTAAAGACTCATTCACAAAGCTGGTAATAGGATAGGCTACACATTGTTCACATGCAAATCTGCAGCATATCCATCCAGTGTGAAAACACTCTTAAAAAGGAGGACTCGAGTGGCACAGGACAATAAATACTTTATTTGTGAAGCAGGGACAACGCGTTTCAGCATCCACTGATGCCTTCCTCAGGTCCAATTACAGTTCCCAGTTCTAGTAGTTGCTAAGTTCTGGGTTGCTGGAGTGGAGTCCTGTGTGTGCAGCCTTGCAGTCTCAAGACGGCAAGGCTGCACACACAGGACTCCATTCCAGCAACCCAGAACTTAGCAACTACTAGAACTGGGAACTGTAATTGGACCTGAGGAAGGCATCAGTGGATGCCGAAACACGTTGTCCCTGCTTCACCAATAAAGTATTTATTGTCCTGTGCCACTCGAGTACTCCTTTGCTGACTACACAGTGGGCAGCGCCTCACCAAAACCGTTTTTTTCCATTTTATTTTATTCCGCCACAAAAACTGGACACCATTTTGGTAATCCAGTACCGGTAAGAGAGCATCAGCCTATCACCCCGAAGCGCAGCACAGCTCAACTACTTTACAAGGTTGGTATATCACCCAGGTGTGGTGTAGGGTACACACTGGTTAGTATACCTCATCAGGGAGCGCCCCCTGTTTTCTACCAAGCAACTCTTAAAAAGGGGTATTCAAGCCCCTAATAAAAGTACCCCCTTTTCACAGGATATGGGATTCATGCCTGACCTCTGGGTCCTCTCAAGTTCTCTATAACAGGGACCTGACTCTCCTTGCTAAATGGAACAGCGGGTACATGCTTCAAATCCTTGTGTGTGGGAATACCAGAGTACAATGTTCAGGTGTCTCCGCTGCTTCCATAGACAATTAATCAAGCGTGTGCTGACCCCCACTCCATTTAACACAGAAAAATTAACACAAATAAACTTTATATAATTTAGATAATACCATTTTATATGTATATTTTCAATATACATTGGTGTAGATTTTTGGGTAAAAAGATGCTTTCCATGCATAGAAACATAGAATGTGTCGGCAGATAAGAACTAGAGATGAGCAAACTTACAGTAAATTTGATTCGTCACAAACTTCTCGGCTCGGCAGTTACAGACTTTATCCTGCATAAATTAGTTCAGCTTTCAGGTTCTCCCGTGGGCTGGAAAAGGTGGATACAATCCTAGGAGAGTCTTTCCTAGGACTGTATCCACCTTTTCCAGCCCACAGGAGCACCGGAAAGCTGAACTAATTTATGCAGGATAAGTCATCAACTGCCGAGCCGAGAAGTTCGTGAGGAATGGAATTTACTGTAAGTTCGCTCATCTCTAATAAGAACCATTTGGCCCATCTAGTCTGCCCAATAATCTGAATCCTATCAATAAACTAGGATTCAGCTATTGGTTCCAAATGGACCATTGTTTGTTGAAACCATCGTATGTTGAGGGATCCGTGCAATGTAAAGTATAGGACAGTGGTCTACAACCTACGGACCTCCAGATGTTGCAAAACTACAACACCCAGCATGCCCGGACAGCCAACGGCTGTCCGGGCATGCTGGGAGTTGTAGTTTTGCAACATCTGGAAGTCCGCAGGTTGAAGACCACTGGTATAGGAAGTTATACTCACGTGTCCCCGCCGCTCCGGACCGTCACCACTCGTCACCGCTGCCCTGGATGTCGCCTTCCATCTCTGTCACCACGTCCCCGGGGTGTCCCTGATTCTCCAGTGAGGCCTCTGCTTCCCCGGCATCCTCGCTCTCCGTCACCGCCATCACGTCGCTACATACGCCGCTCCTATTGGATGACGGGACGGCGTGCGCAGCGATGTGATGATGACGATGGAGAGCGCCGACGATGCAGGGGACCCCAAAGAGGACGCGCCGGAGCCCCGAGGACAGGTAAGTGATCGTCAGCGGACCACACGGGGCACCGTAAACGGCTATCCGGTGGCAGCTGAAGCAGTCTGCGCTGCCGGATAGCCGTTTATGCGATGGCCCCGACATACAAAAGCATCGTATGTTGATGCTGCCTTCAACATGCGATGGCCTCTGAGAGGCCATCGTATGTTGAAATGATCGTAGGGGGTCACTATATATTACAAATATACATATGTTATAATCTACATTATATAAGAAGTTTCTCCTAATGACAGGTACACTTTAAACTTCTGCCAGGAGACGGAGCCAGCAACATCCAGTACGTAATCTAAGGGGGGAATTTATCAGGGTTATTTGCAGTGTATTTCGCTTTGAACTGTTGGGGGGGGGGGTTGTAAGATGTATGTACAATATGTAAATCACAGATTCCACAAAATAGGCTCCGAAGATGTAAGAACAAATATATTTTTTATAGTATTTTTTCTGGTATGGGACAATTAATTATAAAATGTAAACAACTCTACATAACCACATGACCGCCGGCCTCCATAGTGTATACGGTGCAGGCCACAAGTGGTTATCTCATTTATTGTTTGAAGTTTCATTAATAAGAAACACAAATATAAACTTCTTTCTTAAAATCTTAAGAGAGAATGATAGTTTAGATAAATAAAGGAAGCTGGTTGTTGATTTTAACCAGTACTTGGTAGCTGGTGGCTTTAAAAAAAAAAAAAAGAAAAAAAAAAAAGCAGAAAAAAGAAAAAGCACTTTTGTCTGGTTTGGTCTATTATAGTCCATGACCGGGGCAGGTAATAGAAGAAAAAAAAAAAAAGATCAGAGTCATTGGAAAGCGGTGCGGCCCAGGGTTTGAGTCTCTGAGATCCGGCCATCACTAGTACTCCTCTTCCTCGTCACCTGTGAAATGGTTCTGTTTCTTTCGGACGTTCCAATGTAAACACTCGGCCAGGCTGTCAAACCAGTCATTCACCGGGTCTCGGAAACAGATGGAAGGGACTGGGTAACAAGAGGTAGTGATGCTGATACTGCAACAACAAAAAGGTAGGTAAGATGGTGTTTAGCAACAAGATAAAAAAAAGAAGAGGAGATTATCAGCACCAAACCCCATGCACTATGCCTGCAGAAGCTTGTCTGTACAGTACAGCTAGAATGGATATCAAAACTGTAATCTACATACACACTGCTTCCCACAGGTCCCCTACATGTGACCGCTGCAGATAATTGTCGGACGTAAGGCTGCATTCACACTGCGGTTGGAGCGTACGGCTGCCGGATCCGGCTGGGGGAGGGGAAAACCGTATGCTCCCGTACTCCAGCTGGACCGGTGCCAAACTCCACTGACTTTAATGAGCCGGCTGGAGTCAAATATTGACTTCGGTTGGTTCATTTTTGCCCCATTTCCAGTTTTGTGACCGGATCTAAAACCCTCGTTTACTGCGGTTTTAGGTCCGGTCACAAAACCAGATACGGACCAGAAACGAGTCGACCGGAGTCTCTGTTTAACTCCGGTTGGCTCATTAAAGTCAATGGAGTTTGGCGCCGGTCCGGCTGGGGTACGAGAGCGCATGGTTTTCCCCTCCCCCAGCCGGATCCGGCAGCCGTACGCTCCAACAGCAGTGTGAATGCAGCCTAACAGTGACTGACTGACTGCTGCGGTCACATGTTTGCATCCAGGGGGCTCAGGTAGAGAGGTATCTGCTGCTCCTGTTTCAAAGCTTTCCAGATCCTGACAGTTTTTGTACTTTCTGGTCTATGTGACTGCCACAGTAGGTCATCTCGGAATTGTGTTGCTAAGTAAAAGCATGTCAGAGGTATTACCATTTAAAAAGACAGGACAGATTTAAAAAATTGGGCCCGGTCATTAAGGGGTTAAAATAAAAATGTATAATCTTCTAGAGATACACATTGCAGGGAAAACCACAGCAGAGGACCTTTATTACAACAGGGATTTCCAGTTTATTTACTTGTTATAATAAAATATATATATATTAGGGATCGACCGATTATCGGTATGGCCGATATTATCGGCCGATAATCACGATTTTGGGCATTATCGGTATCGGCAATTATCTTGCCGATAAGCCGATAATGCCCCGCCCCCCGCACCGCCCCCACCGCACCGCGACCGCCACCCCCTCGACCCACCGCACCGCGTCGCACCCCCCACCGTGATGCTAGGCGGTATACCGGAATGGATTTTTTCCCATACCGCTATACCGGTCGGGCCCCTCCCCCACCCTCCGAGTCAATAAAAAAAAATTAAACTTACCCGTATTGGGGGTGGTCCAGGCCATCCATCCTTCCTGTAGTGTCCGGGGGCGTTCCGGGTGGAGGGTGGTCCGGGCTGTCCTTCTTCTCCCACGGTCTTCTTCTCCACTCCGGGCAGGCTCCGGCCTAGTACGCTGCATAGACGCCGCTACGCCGTGACGTCAGGTGCGTTGCTGCGCACGGGCGTCACTGCGCAGCAACGTCTATGCAGCGTACTAGGCCGGAGCCTGCCCGGAGTGGAGAAGATGACCGCCGGAGAAGAAGGACAGCCCGGACCGGACCACCCTCCACCCGGAACGCCCCCGGACACTACAGGAACGATGGATGGATGGCCCGGAGCACCCTGGCAGGTAGGGGGAGCGAAGCGGGCGGCGGCGGCGGTCTATGGCCCCACAAAAGCCACTGCAGATCATTGATTTAAAGCGCCTGCTTTAAATCAATGATCTGCAGCGGTGTCGCAGGGGGTTAAATAGCCGATAACTTATACCGGAATATCGGTATAAGTTATCGGCTATCTGCCCTAACCTCCACCGATTATCGGTATCGTTATCGTCCCTAAAAAAACTATATCGGTCGATCCCTAATATATATATATATATATATATATATATATATATATATATATATAATTTTCATACATGTAGTTTTCAGTTTTGTCTTTTAGGATCCATACAAGGATTTCCCAACCAGTGTGTCTCCAGCTGTTGCAATAATAAAACTCCCAGCATGCCCGGACACCATACTGGTTTGGGCAACACCATGTGCTGCTTTACCCCCTTACCTGTCGCCATGGCAGATCTCCTGTCTCTTCCTCCCATCAAACGAGACCCAAGCTGTGTTTCTTGCATCAGGAGAAAGCATTATCTGCGGGGGGAGACAAAACCAAAATATATGCAACTCATAAGAAAAACTACAGTAAAAGAAGCATTCTGGATGCAGCTGCGCTGGCATATAACAAATGTAAAAAACCCTGAAAACACTGGACCTTTGTATATTGAAAATTCACATATCATAATTAAAATGAGTGTTCCCAACTTTCTCTTAGGTCCCCCAATTCCTGGTCCCTGCATCCAGGTAGACATGGATAGATGTGCATTCAGACATTTAAAGGGGTACTCAACTCCCCAGCATTCAAAACATTTAGTTCCGAACGCTGGGAGCGGGCTTCGGGGGTTGCCCCACCCCCTTAATGTAAGTGTATGGGAGAGGGGGGGGGGGGTCGGCCGCTGGGGAGTGGAGTACCCCTTTAAATGGACTGTCATTAAAAAAAATTTACGTATATGATACAGCAGATAAAATAAATAAAATTTGTAATTTACTCCCTGTAAAAATAATTGCTATGGGCAACTCAAACTTTTCCTCTGGACAGGTTTTGATAAATCTCCCCAAATGTATTTTTATGTCACTTTCACTGCCTTATAAATCTGACCACTAGGGGGTCTCCCTTCTGGTCCAGACTGCATTCTGTCAGCTCCAAAGCACAGACTTTGGTCTCCTGGCAGGAGACCAAACTCAGGAAGTGCGGTCTGGCCATAGGCAGTGAATAGCGTTCACTCTCCCTGCTTCATACACAGGCAAAAATTATTTTAATGACAATATTGCTTTATTGTCTACACATGACCTGTGTCTTATGAACATTTTCACCTCTAGAGGGAGCAATTCCTATAACAATTCCACATTAGCACATATGCAGTGCCCTGGTTTACCAGTGTATGTGTAATGAGTAAAACGTGTGTATATATAATATATCACACTACATTTCAAGTCTACATTGCTTAAAAAGCAGTTGTCTTGCCTGCATGTCATCAATGCCCAAATCGCTGAAGGTCTGACCATGGCGGCCTATATCAATTACCGGAATAGATCCAGCATGAGAAAAGTGCACATAAAAGAGTATTCACAAAAAGCAGACAAAGTGTTCGGCACAGCTATCAGTCCTTGCTGACCTGTTCACACCTGGCGTTGGTGTGGAAATTCGTGCTGACCCCGGGTGCTCAGCCTGGACAGGGTGCAAATCCAAAACATCAAGAAAAATTAAAGGAGTACTCCGGTGAAAAACTATTTTTTTTTTTTTTTTTTTTATGAACTGGTGGCAGCAAGTTAAACAGACTTGTAAATTACTTCTATTAAAAAATCTTAATCCTTCCAGTACTTATTAGCTGCTGAATACTACAGAGAAAATTATTTTCTCTTGGGAACACAGTGTTCTCTGCTGACATCACGACCACAGTGCTCTCTGCTGACATCTCTGTCCATTTTAGGAACTGTCCAGAGCAGCATATGTTTGCTATGGGGATTTTCTCCTACTCTGGACAGTTCTTAAAATGGACAGAGGTGTCAGCAGAGAGTACTGTGCTCATGATGTCAGCAGAGAGCACTGTGCTCGTGATTCAGCGGAGAGCTCTGTGTTTCCAAAAGAAAATAATTTCCTCTGTAGTATTCAGCAGCTAATAAGTACTGGAAGGATTAATATTTTTTAATAGAAGTAATTTACAAGTCTGTTTAACTTTCTGACACCAGTTGATTTAAAGTTTTTCACCAGAGTACCCCTTTAAATGGAAGGCGGCACTCACCGGGTTTGTAGCAGCAAACCTTCTTTATTTCATTCATAAATGGTGCAGTGTCAGGCATTAAAATCAGGGAAACAGGAACGCCGGATCCCCCAGCGGAGTCGTGATGTCACAATACTCCGGACCCGTAGTTGTGAGGCTTCAGACTCTGAGCCTCCGGTGATGGCGTGCAGCTCACACAGGTGGGTGCTGCATGAGAGATTATGGGGGGTCCCCAGCGGCGGGACCCCCGCGATTAGACATCTTATCCTCTACCCTTTGGATAGGGTATAAGAGGTCTTAGGGCCGGAGTACCCCTTTTAGGTCAGTGGAGCAATGACTTTACTAGTTAGTAGCTTTGTGTGAACAAAATTTTAAGTAGTTTTTGAGAAGTTTTTAAAAAGATTATTTTTTTTTTCATTATTGACCTAATAACTCAAACTTTCTCTATGCAAAAAGAAAAAGTATTCATTTTTTATAACTAATATCTAAAATGGCACAAAATTCATAAACTTTTACTTACGAATAAATCTTATTTCAAACAGAAAAAAATAATAATAAATAATCATTATAATAATAAATAATAAAAAATATTATAATAAATAATAATTATAATAATAAATAATAATTATTATAATAAATAAATATATATATATCTTCGTTTTAAGAAAATATTCTTCATTGTTTTGGGTTATAAGATTTGTAAATCACCGCCGCCTATGGCAGTTCTCCAAGATTAATTCTTATTGGATTAAGCCTCCACCCCAAACTAGAGCATTTCAGCTTGAACCAGCTTGATTTGCTGGCATTACTCCGTATGGCATTTAGTGTGAATGGATTAATAACAAATACACACTGTAATGAAGAGTAGATGGGAACCTGCCCAAAGAAACTCACAACAAGCTACGGAAAGAGGCAATACTATGTATATTGGAGGGACCTACCTTTAACTCCACCCCAGCAGGAACTACGATTGGTCGGAAGGACAGAGAATGGGGACAGATTGGGGTGATCATAATGGCTGGTACATTTGGATGGATCATGGAGGCTCCAGCTGCAGCTGCATAGGCCGTACTGCCAGTTGGGGTGGACACAATGACTCCTGGGTGGGAGGAATAAAGTCTTGGGTTAATATACAGTATATAAAGTTTATTACATAAAATCTTCAACCTTAGATTAACATAAGGAGGAATCAATCAATTATTTTGCTGAAAGGCTTGTAGTAATCCCCAGAGGGCAGCGCAGGGGGAAACCACCTAATGACTAACGGTTCAGGCAGCATGAAAGTGACGACAAGTTTATTTATGACCAGACCAGTATAGGGAAGAGAGCAACACGTTTATACTAGAGGGAGACAGCTACCCTGTGTGTATGGCTGACTTGGGTAAATAGCCATCATTAGAAGTATTACCATCTCCTTGAACTGTAGTGATGAGATGTCCATCTAGGAAGATGTCTAGGTTGGATAGATAAGAAGAAGGTCCTCTGTCTACCACCACTTCATTCAGGACCTGCAATACCAAGGAAAGACAAGTTTAAAAAAAAAAAAAACATTTTAATATGGCAACAGCAAAAAAAAATAACTAAAAAATAAATAAATATATTTTTTTTAATAAATATATAGTGATCCCTCAACATACAATAGTATTGAAACCAGACTCAACATGCAATGCTACAGACAGTCCAGATCTGTGAAACGTGTCACAATTGGAGGAACTGACCAATCAGAATGGGCATTTTACTTGTAAATAACCTGTATTACTGAAGTGCATGCACTGACTGGCTGTCTGGTAGCGCCCCCTACAGTACAGGGAGGAACTACAAGTTCTGTACTACTCCTTACCTGTGCCAGGGTTAGTTGCTCCTTTGGACACCAAGTAAGGGGGGCTCCATTTGGGACACTGTGTGTACTGTATAGGACCCTGAAGAAGCTCCTGTCCTTTACATAAACCATTGTTTCCCAACCAGGGTGCCTCCAGCTGTTGCAAAACTACAACTCCCAGCATGCCCGGACAGCCAACGGCTGTCCGGGCATGCTGGGAGTTGTAGTTTTGCAACAGCTGGAGGCACCCTGGTTGGGAAACACTGACATATAAAGTAAGAAAAAGCTACTGGGAGCTGTAATCACTGTCTATGTAAGGACTTGCTTTATCTATATTAGTCATCTATTTATTTTTCTTTAATCCTCACTTTTTCCTATTTTTGGATGACATTTCGGGGGCTTCAGAACCAATTATCAGGTTTCCATAGAGTTAAGGTCTCAACATACAATGGTCGTCCTGGAACCAATTAATATTGTAACTTGAGGGACCACTATATTAATATATATATATATATATATATATATATATTTTTTTTTTTTATAATAAATAATATTTATAAATAATAAAAAATATTTATAAATAATTAATAAATAATATTAATAATAAATAATATGTATTCATAATAATAATAAAGAATATATATAAGCAGTGATACTGTAGTAACAATATATTATGAACAAAACTACGTCAATTACATTTTGAGATTCCATGAATTCTTTAAACAAAAAGGTAGAGATATCTACAATTACCACAGCAAAGGCAAAAAGCACTGATTCTCCCAGCAGAGAGAGTTATAAAAGAAAAGGTTATAAAGATGCATTACAGGTAAAATCTACTACACGGTGATCATGAACACGACCATCATCCTCAGGATAGACCATCAACAGGCCGGATCCAAGCACACACTATATGCAATTCTATTCTCTGCTGCCAAGCTGAGTGCTATAGAGAATTCCCAGAAGTCCCACAGACTTGCAATATAAATCTATAGGACTTTCAGCAATTCCGTATGGATGGAGTTTCCAGAAGTCTGTGCTTGGATTCTGCTCAAATGATAGGTACCCTTTAAAGGGGTTATCCAGGAAAAAAACATTTTTTTTATATAGATCAACTGGCTCCAGAAAGTTAAACAGATTTGTAAATTACTTCTATTAAAAAAAACTTAATCCTTTCAGTACTTATGAGCTTCTGAAGTTAAGGTTGTTCTTTTCTGCCTAAGTGATCTCTGATGACACGTGTCTCGGGAAATGCCCAGTTTAGAAGAGGTTTGCTACGGGGATTTGCTTCTAAACTGGGCGTTTCCCGAGACACGTGTCATCAGAGAGCACTTAGGCAGAAAAGAACAATCTTAACTTCAGAAGCTCATAAGTACTGAAAGGATTAAGATGTTTTAATAGAAGTAATTTACAAATCTGTTTAACTTTCTGAAGCCAGTTCATATATATATATATATATATATATATATATATATATATATAAAAAAGTTTTTTCCTGGAATACCCCTTTAAGTAACTACTGCTAAAATAGCCCACCTGATACTTTGTTTGCTTGACATGTTCCTTCTCTTGCTGGTTGACAATGAGACCGTTCTCTTCCATTCCATTCTGTACTATGGTCTTTTTCTCTCTGTGCTCCTTGTGCACCTTCACTTTTAGCCTGCTGCGGAGGACAAGTGCCGCATTACCTGCCCAAAGGCAAGTTTATATTAGATTTTACATTTAGTAACCAAACCAATCACTTTATATTTTAATATATAAATATGTATTTTCTTTGTTGGGCACACATGTTCTGGTTCCCCTGCATCAATCAAGTGAGCTGTCTCTACGCTTTCAGATGTTACGTTGTTCGTAGCAGGACGGCCATAAAGAGTGGGCGCTGCACCTAATAAACAGGGGGTCCCACCCAGGATAAGCTCCCTCTGTTAGGGAAGTCATCCAGAACATAAGATGTGCCCCACTGGAGGTATCATGGTAACATATGAGACTCCATGATGTAAAATTAAATCTAATTAGCAGTAATTGGCACGGATTTCTTTAAGAAGAGCAGACTGGCAGAGGCTTCTTTTTACCCTCTTGTGCTCAGACAAAGGGACATGCCACTTGTGCCCACCCCATTCAGTGGACGGTTCAGACAAAGGGACATGCCACTTGTGCCCACCCCATTCAGCGCGCATTCACTGGACGGTTCAGACACAAAGGCGATACAAGAAATTCACTTGCTGCTGAAGAGCTCTGTTGCCCGGGGTTTGACCTCAGCCATGTTCTTACCTTCTATAACCTGAGTGACTTGAGTCTGGAAGTTGTCAAAGCTAAAGGGGGTGAGAAACCCCAGTGATCCCAAGTGGAAAGCCATGACGGGAGGGACACTGTCCTATAGGAGAGAAAACAAAACATGGAAACCCCTTTAGAAATATGTGCGAGCAAACATTGAAGGACCAGGGATACAACTGAGAGGTCACTGACTAAATGAACAGATCAGAGATTCCTAGACAAACCTCAGAATAAAACAAGAGGGATAGATGTGGTATCCACTCCTTAAAGGGGTACTCCGGTGAAAAGCAATTATCCCCTATTGGAAGGATAGGAGATAAGATGTCTGATCGCGGGGGTCCACGCCGCTGGGGACCCCCTACGATCTCAGGCATGGCACCCCGGTCATCTGTGCATGCAGTGAACTCCGCTTCGTGCTGAATGACTGGCGACTACAGCCACCACGCCCCCTCCCATAGACATGAATGGAGGGGGCATTGTGTGATGTCACAAACACAGAAGCTCCAAGCTTCCGTGTTCCAGACGCCACCGCTGCCGGCCCAGTGGCGGGACCCCCGCGATCAGACATCTTATCCCCTATCCTTTGGATAGGGTATAAGATGTTTTTTGCTGGAGTACCCCTTTAAGAACACGTCTTTAAACATCAAAGCTCCTATGCCGTATTCTTTCAACTGAGAAAATTAAAAGTCAAATTTTCTCCTCCCCTCTTGTGGACCGCACCCCTTATATCTTGGCCTGTGTCTGTATTGCTGCATGTGAATGCAATAGCAGGCAAAATCCACAGACATGAGGGGCACTGTTTGTAGGAATAAAGCAGTCTCCTGAGCATTGCATACACATTAATGTTTGGCTTAGCTGAGCGTTATCTGTGCTCTGAATGGATAAAGAAGAGGTAAGCAGACTCCAGCCACACATCTGGTGCCGGTTTTCTCCCCAAAAAACAAAAAAAGGCCGGGCGGTTAAAAAAAATCAACCCCCAACACTCCCCCCAGAAATGGATATCAAGCTATGGTCTACGGGGAAGGAGGGGGTTAAGTTCATCCTTGAGGGTATCATGCGGGGGCCTTATAAGCCAAGCAATGCTCCACTGGGGGGGGAAAAAATTTGCAAACTAGCGCTACTCCTGGAGGGTGATAAGTCTGCTCTATGGTGCCACCTATTGGAAACAGCAGTCCTGCAATTCAATGGTTAAAAGTGGACCTCTCCCTGAAGACTTACCCAGACGGTATGTTCACACGGTAGGAAAAAGTGCAGCGGAAAACGCGGGGGCGAGCATTCAACATTTTTAAAAGTTCCACCGGGCGCTAGGACCGCTGGGAAATGCGCCGTCTCCTAGATGGCAATGAATTTCCAAGCAAAATCCACAGAAAGAATAGACCTATCTATTCATTGGCCCTCATTTACTATTGCAAACCCGACATGTTTCGTCAGGTTGTGCGTCAGGTTGTGCGCCAGATTCTGTCGCATTGCACCAGAAATTGTGTCTGCGCCAGAATTTGCGCCACAATTGAAAAAAAAAACCCTGACTAGCTCTCCATTTTGGTAAGAAAACCCGAAAAAGGGGCATGGCCGTTTGGGGGGGGGGGCGTGGTCACCGAAAAGGGGCGTTTTCCCGACATTGTCACAAAAATCCAACATATTTACTAAGGTTTTCACAGAAAATGTGGTGGATTTGAGCTGAGGAAAACCAGACAGATCAGAGCATGTGTAAAAAAAAAAAAGGAAAAAGTAGGGAAAGTAGAAAATGTAGAGAAACCTTAGTAAATACCATGGAAAATAAATTGTAGGGAATTAAAACCCACAAAGAAACCTACACAACACTCTTAGTAAATCAGGGCCATTCTGCGGATGCCGGAATCAGGATTTCCGTGGAAATTTCCACCATGTGTACAGTGAAGGAGAATCCCACTGAAATCAATGGGACTTTGCTTTAGCAGAATATCCGTGCGGAATATTCCCCCTAATGAAAATATGCCCCTAGTGCAGTATTATCCAGCCAGTGTGCCTCCAGATGTTGCAAAACTACAACTCCCAACATGCCCGGACAGCCAACGGCTGTCCGGGCATGTTGGGAGTTGTAGTTTTGCAACATCTGGGAGACCCACAGTTTGGGGCCCACTGACATAGGATATAAGTGGGGTCTACATTTGGGGTTTTGAACCTTTTGTTTGTTTTTATATAAGGAGGTATGCTAACAGCATCCCTGTTAAACCAAACCTACTGGGTGGAGGTCCCATTACAAGAACCATAATAGTTGATCACGTTTTGTACAGACAATTAAAACACGTGGCCAGAACTGACCTGGAAAAGTGAGGATGCGTACAGCAAGGTCCCATCTCCTCCGAGGCAAATGATGAAGTCAATCTGGTTGGATATGTCATCAAAATCTGGTAAATGATTAAACGTTCAGATGAGTATTCAGGAAGTCCCTCTGATTCTTTATTATATCAGGGAAGTATATAGCAGAAATGAAGAGCTGGGTGTGGAGGTATATACAATGCACAAAATAGGAGTGTTCTCCGGGGCCTCCACTATGAACCAGTCTAACAAGACATCTGTTTGCCAAATAGAGTAAGAGAGACCAAACCCAAAGAATCACAGCCCAATGTACAGTGCAACTTACACCCTCCTTACAAATATCACTCGTCCGGGGACTCATGAAGTTGTATATATCCCGTTATCTTTCTAGACCCCAGGGATTGTCCACTACAAGTAAAAAGCGTCTGCTGTTCCCCCATAACAGAGCCATGTTTGTCAAGAGGCAGTGTCTTCCATTACAGCTCATTTCCCATTCAAGTTAATGCAGCAGAACTGCAATACCAGACACAGTCCATGGACTGGTGTGGCACTATTTTGGAAGAACAGCAGACCCTTTTTTTCTACCATATACCCCATTTAACCAAAAAGCAAAGTGGACTCATGTTAAGGTTTTTTTTTTTCGTTGTTGTTGTTTCATACTAGTTATGGTGCAAAAACACTTTCTCCATAGGTGTTTATTAAAAATGTTGCTTTGTTTTATTTATGGAGTTTATACTCAGGTCAGTGCCTGTCCATTCTTTATTGGATTGCTATACAGTGACCCACCCGACATACGATAATTTCAACATGCGATGGTCTCTCAGAGGCCATAACATGTTGAAGGCAGCATCAACATACGATGCTTTTGTATGTCGGGGCCATCGCATAAACGGCTATCCGGCAACGCTGACTGCTTTAGCTGCCACCGGATAGCCATTTACGGTGCCCCGTGTGGTCCGCTGACGATCACTTACCTGTCCTCGGGGCTCCGGAGCGTCCTCTTCGGGATCTCCTCCATAGTCGGCGCTCTCCATCGTCGTCATCACGTCGCCGCGCACGCCGTCCCGTCATCCAATAGGAGTGGCGTGCATAGTGACGTGATGACGGAAACGTGAGAGCGACGATCCCGGGCAGCAGAGACGTTTTGGAGCATCGGGGACACCCGTGGTGACAGCGATGGAGGGCGACATCCAGGACAGCGGTGACGGTCCGGAGCGGCAGGGACAGGTGAGTACAACTTCCTATTCTTTACATTGCACGGATCCCTCAACATACGATGGTTTCAACAAACGATAGTTCATTTGGAACGGATTACCATCGTATGTTGAGGGACCACTGTACTTTTATTATACATGGTGTGGAGAGATGCTGGAGCTTTTATTGTCCTAAGGTGTCGGCTGCTGTTCACTGACTTTCACCATATACCCAATTCAGTTGTTTTCTTGTTGAGGTTTTTATACATTCTACTGTGTTCGGTCCATGCAGTCCTGCCTCTCCGGCACATAATCTGATTGTCTGCCATTGTCTTTATATTGAGGTGTGACTTTATCCATGTGCGGAAACTGCTCATGTTTATACATTGAGTGTATGGCTGATGGTTGTTATTTTTTCAATAAAACAAATTAAAAAAAAATAAAAAAATGTTGCTTAGTTTCTTTTCTCCGTCATGTAGGTTTTCACATATAGTTAAAGGAGAGCTGCAGTGTAAGACACTTATCCCCTATACGTAGGATGGGGGATAAGTGTCTGATCGCAGGGGTCTGAACGCTGGGACCTCACGGGATCTCTTGTACGGGGCACTGGCTCTGCTGCAGCCCTCACGTGCAGGAGTCGCCCCAGTGGTCGGACCCTCCCGCGATCAGACACAACCCCTATCTTGCAGATAGGAGATACGTTTCTAACACTGCAGATCTCCTTTAAGCAAAAAATAAAAGCAGCTCAGCTCACCACCCAGTGTGAACATGTTTCCAACTGTAGACGGAGTCCAAGGGGAGGGGATCATCCCTTACAAACAGTGAATAAGAAAGAAAGGGCATCCAGCTCTACCACAAGGTAAGTAATTCACCTAATCTGAATTGTATACCTTGTGGAAGAGCTGGACGCCCTTTCCTTCCTATTCATTCCACATGTAGTGCAAGCTGATGTGTCCTATTCCCAGTAAACTCCCTCAGAGAAGCTGCCTGATTGCTTGGACTCCAACCCTCATTTCTCCTCACCTGAACAATATTCCGCAGAAGAGAAACTAAGCTAATTTTTTAATAAAGACCTATATAGGATTTTTTGTTTTGTTTTGCACATTAATAAAATAATTATTGTAAGTATAAATAAGAAAAGCAGCAATCAAAGTTCACAGCCGTAAAGCACCGTCCGGGTGGGCAGTACTTTTCTACAATCATAGTGGACATTTTTTGAATCACTAAACAGGTGCACGTAAACCATGTTGGAAATACTATTGTAAACTGGAGCAGCAGGTTCTATTACATTATATTTAGGCTCCATCATCATCTCTAAACAAAGCATTATCAAAGTCTATACTAGAGATTGACTTTTGGAGACCAATTGCTATGGCTGCGGGATTTTTAGATTATCCGTTTTAACTCGTCATAGCCCGTTATTAATATCGTACCTTATTGGTGACTGGAGAAGAAAAACGGTACATGCCATATTTTTCTCCGTTATTATTAACTGGTTATGACGGGTTAAAACAGATCACGTAAAAATCCCATAGACTTTAATGAGATTTTGTAATGCCCGTTTAATGGCTGTTTTTTAAGGGTTTACATAACAGAACGTTATAACAGCTCTTTAAAACAGAAGAGCTTTATAGTGTGAAAGCAGCCTATGACATCAGGTCTAGTCGACACCGCATTCCAATGTCTAAAATATGGATATGGGGTTGTGCAAGTTGCAGATAGGTGCATTATATATTAGAATCTACTCAGCCAATATTATTCTATATGATAAAAGGCTATGAGCTCATGTATGTTGCAGATGCTTTCAGGGGACCGCAGAGATTTTTAAAGAACACATAAAAAAATAGGCAGGATCCCTTCCCCTTATAATCTCCTCCTTTATCTTCTTTGAAAAATAAATCAAGAACCTTTCTATATGTAATTTGGAGATCGTTCTCCCTCCTTCCCACTTTTACAATCCTGTGTCTGGCTATAAGGAAACAGGCTGCAGAAGGAGCCTCCCCCCACTGCTTTGTCTGCAATAGAAGACACAATGTTAATCCCTGCCCACAAGGCCAAGCCCCGCCCCCTTAACCCACTGTCAGCTAGAAAAGAAGAGCTTAATCCATGAGCTCCCTGTAGGATTTCTACAGGACAGTTTGTTTTAGGAACATAAAGTACAGTAACCCCCTGACATGCGATGGCCCCGACATATGATCAAATCGACATACGATGGCCTCTCAGAGGCCATCGCATGTCGATGTCAGCATCGACATACGATGCTTTTATATGTCGGGGCCATCGCATTAAGTGCTATACGACAGCGCAAAATGCTTAAGCCGCTGTCGGATAGCAGTTTAAGCATCCCGTTCAGGTTCTCTTACCTATCCCCGCTGCTCCGGGTCCACTTCGCGATCCTCCAGCGTCTTCTGCATCTTCTCCGGGGTCCGGGCCTCGCTTTCCGGCATCGTTATTATATCCTGCGCATGCCGTGCCGATGCAGCAACGTAATAACGTCACCAGAAAGCGAGGCCCGGACACCGGAGAAGATGCGAAAGAAGCCAGAGGATCCCGAAGAAGACGCCGGAGCAGCGGGACAGCATCGGGAGCGGTGAGGATGCGGTCCGGAGCGGCGAGGACAGGTGAGTATTAAATGCACTTTTTACATTGAACGAATCCCTCAACATACGATGGATTCGACAAACGATGGGTCGTTTGGAACGAATTACCATCGTATGTTGAGGGACCACTGTATTGCTGTACACGGACCAACATTGTGGGCAGTATGGTGGCTCAGTGGTTAACACTGTTGACTTGCAGCACTGGGGTCCTAGGTTTAAATCCCATCACGGACAACATGCAATGAGTTTGTATGTTCTCCCTGTGTTCATGTGGGGGTACTCTGGTTTCCTCACACTCTCTGATAGGTGAATTTAGATTGTGTCCCACCAATAGGGACAGAGACCAATTTGCACATTGCTGCGGAATCTACGTGCGCAGTATAAAAAATGATGTATCTGCAGTTTACCTGTATCATTCATTTCTACATTCTGTGCTCTTTTAAAACACAAACTCCCAAACAAGTGCTGTAAATTAAGGCTGGAAATTCACCATTCCAAGATGTGATTCAGTGTTGCAACGGTAACGTGGGTCGGTTCATAGCAGCCACATAAATACATAACCGGATTTCACACAGATCAGGAGATTTGGCAGAGTTTAGTCAACATTCAAGCCAGATATTTATACAGCAACAAGTAAACAGATCTGCAGGTGAATACCTTCTCTAAAGGTGCAAAACTTCTTTTTGACTGGTCCAAAATTGTCATCATTCATGATGGCTGGGTCCTCCAGGACCTTCTTCTCCACATAAACTATCATATTTTTCTCCTAAAAAAAAAAAAGAAGAAAAAAGAAGCAGGAGTTAAAACTGAGCACAGAAACAGACCCTACGGGGCTATATGAGACCTTCACAGACTGGTATTTGCTTAGTGTGAATAGAGGCACAAATATTTGTCTAGCAATTCCAAGAAAATCATCCCCCTGGCTGCAAATATGCCCTTGTACTGTCTAAAAAGTACTACTGCAATAGTACCACCCCCACCAACTGAGAAAAATGCAAAGGGATAGGTATACTTCCTAAAACTACTTTTGACCTGCATACGTCAGATTGGAAAACACTTGTGTGGGTCAAAACATAGAAAAAAATATAAACATAAGTGGAATATAAAGAATATACAACATAAAGAATTCTATGCCATATTATATATATATATATATATATATATATATATATATATATATATATATATAATATATATATATATATAATATATATATATAATATATATATATAATATATATATATATATATATAATATATATATATATATAATATATATATATAATATATATATATATTATATATATATATAAATATATATATATTATATATATATATTATATATATATATATTATATATATAAATATATATATAATATATATATATTATATATATATATATATATATATATATATATATATATATATATATTACACACACACACACCTACACCATTTTTTTTATAGAATGTATTCCTTTATCTTAAATATATATATATTTATTTTATTTTTTTTACACCATGTCCTCCGCGACCACAGTTGCTATTTGTGAAGTGACTTTCTGCTCTAGCTTATAAACCCTGCGGAGAGCAACCTGAGCTGAGCAACAGACTAAGTTAAATTACAGGTTGTATTTCCCTGAAATTTTTCTAGAAAATGAAGTATTTCTCACAGAAAAGGATTGCAGTAACACATGTTTTGCTATACACATGTTTATTCCCTTTGTGTGTATTGGAACTAAACCAAAAAAGGAGGAAGAAAAGCAGATTGGACATAATGTCACCAAACTCCAAAAATGGGCTGGACAAAATGATTGGCACCCTTTCAAAATTGTGGAAAAAGAAGATTGTTTCAAGCATGTGATGCTCCTTTAAACTCACCTGGGGCAAGTAACAGGTGTGGGCAATATAAAAATCACACCTGAAAGCAGATAAAAAGGAGAGAAGTTCACTTATTCTTTGCAGTGTGTGTCTGTGTGTGCCACACTAAGCATGGACAACAGAAAGAGAAGAAGAGAACTGTCTGAGGACTTGAGAACCAAAATTGTGGAAAAATATCAACAATCTCAAGGTTACAAGTCCATCTCCAAAGATCTAGATTTGCCTTTGTCCACAGTGTGCAACATTATCAAGAAGTTTGCAACCCATGGCACTGTAGCCAATCTCCCTGGGTGTGGAAGGAAGAGAAAAATTGATGAAAGGTGTCAACTCAGGATAGTCCGGATGGTGGATAAGCAGCCCCAAACAAGTTCCAAATATATTCAAGCTGTCCTGCAGGCTCAGGGAGCATCAGTGTCAGCGCTAACTATCCGTTGACATTTAAATGAAATGAAATGCTATGGCAGGAGACCCAGGAGGACCCCACTGCTTACACAGAGACATAAAAAGGCAAGACTACATTTTGCCAAAATGAACTTGAGTAAGCCAAAATCCTTCTGGGAAGATGTCTTGTGGACAGATGAGACCAAGACAGACAGCTTTTTGGTAAAGCACATCATTCTACTGTTTACTGAAAACGGAATGAGGCCTACAAAGAAAAGAACACAGTACCTACAGTGAAATATGGTGGAGGATCAACAATGTTTTGGGGCTGTCTTGCTGCCTCTGGCACTGGGGGCCTTTAATGTGTACAAGACATCATGAAATCTGAGGATTACCAACGGATTTTGGGTCGCACTGTACAGCCCAGTGTCAGAAAGCTGGGTTTGCATCCGAGATCTTGGGTCTTCCAGCAGGACAATGACTCCAAACATACGTCAAAAAGCCCCCAGAAATGGATGGCAACAAAGCGCTGGAGAGTCCTGAAGTGGCAGCAATGAGTCCAGATCTAAATCCCATTGATCACCTGTGGAGAGATCTTAAAATTGCTGTTGGGAAAAGGCGCCTTCCAATAAGAGAGACCTGGAGCAGTTTGCAAAGGAAGAGTGGTCCAACATTCCGGCTGAGAGGTGTAAGAAGCTTATTGATGGTTATAGGAAGCGACTGATTTCAGTAATTTTTTTCCCAAAGGGTGTGCAACCAAATATTAAGTTATGGGTGCCAATCATTTTGTCCAGCCCATTTTTGGAGTTAGGTGTGACATTATGTCCAATCTGCTTTTTTTCCTCCCTTTTTTGGTTTAGTTCCAATACACACAAAGGGAATAAACATGTGTATAGCATAACAGGTGGTACTGCAATCCTTTTCTGTGAGAAATACTTCATTTTCTTAAAACATTTCAGGGGTGCCAACATTTACGGCCATGATTGTACAACTCCCAGCATGCCCAGACGGCCAACGGCTGTCTGGGCAGGCTGGGAGTTGTAGTTTTGCAACAGCTGGAGGCACCCTGGTTGGGAAACACTGTTGTAGGTGCTATGTGCAATGACAACCCTCCAGCATCAGTCCCCACTTACCTCCATAAGGAACACACACAGCTCCTTGAAGGGCTGCAGCAGACTGGCATCTCTGACCTTCTTGATCACCAGCACACTTTTAGGCGGCTTGTTCCATGTTAGTAGCTGACTTGCAGGGTCCTGGATATGCCTAAAAATTCAAAATATAGAAAGAAAGGACAATTAGAAATTTGTGAAATATCCCACACTACAAAACCTTTACCATTTGCTTCTCCAGAACCTGCTCAGTAAGACTACGACACATATACCAACACTCCAAGGAACCGAACACTGTAGAAAATTCCATTGTAAGTGGCAAAGCACCTGGAGTGGTCACCGCACAAGGACGTCACTAGTCTTAAGAAGAGGTCGGAGCACTTTGCAGACAGGTAGATGGCAAACATGTTGGTCGGGTAAGTAGTGGCAAAGCCTCGGCACAATATGTGGTCTGCAGTATTGTAGATCTGCTCAGAAGATTACTTTTTCCTAGACACGAGGAGGATATTAGAATGGAAAGGAGCTGCTAATGCAACCGGCAAAAGTGATGTGTGTCTAGGGGCTCATATCGAATCCGTAAAGTGGTCCGTTCACTGGATGACTCCGGGAACCAATCAGGAACAACATGATAATACTGTCGAAATTTAAGACATCAACGTAAAGGCGATGAGGGGTGACGAAGAACCAGAATATGGGATGAGCACTTACCCTTAATGACCTGGAAAGGAGGAGATGTCCTTATTGTGCACTAGATGACATCCAGTAATGGTCGCTCATAGATACTGTCTCTACAGGTATTGTAAATCAGCACTGCCATGGAGTCTGACTGCTAGGACCATCACAGTCCCTAGGAAAAATGGGGCTGCAAAGCCAGGTAAGTGCAACACCCCTTTTGGACTTTGCGCTTTACTCACATCACCGATCTACATTCCGGGGGAGATTTATCAAAACCTGTGCAGAGGAAAAGTTGCCCAGTTGCCCATAGCAACCAATCAGATCGCTTCTTTCATTTCGCAGAGGCCTTGTTAAGAATGAAAGAAGCGATCTGATTGGTTGCTATGGGCAACTGGGCAACTTTTCCTCTGGACGGGTTTTGATAAATCTCCCCCATCTATGTTTTCTAGGAGAGCTGAACAGAAACGAAGGGGCAGCCGTATGAAGGGGTTAAGCCGTACCCCGGACCCCCCCCACCAGTCAAAATGTCTGACATGTCGTTTTTTTTTGTTTTTTTTTACTAATATAATCCATCAGTCCAATTAGGATTTTTCTACCTTTTTTTATTACAGAAGTTTCGGAACCTGGACAGGAAAACGCAGCAGGAGACAGTTTCCTATTTGGTGTCTGGACCAATTCGGCGCCTACAATGACACCCCTTGAAAAACAATGGGATCAGTGCTAGCATCAGGTAAGCTGAGCCCGGATCTGGGGTCTAAAAGTACGAAGACCCCCCTTACATTCTGCTAGGATAGGATCATTTAAAATCGGTGGTCTCCGAACAGTAGACCTCCAGAGGTTGCAAAACTACAACTACCAGCGTGCCTGGACAGCCAACGGCTGTCCGGGCACGCTGGTAGTTGTAGTTTTGCAACATCTGGAGGTCTACGTTTTGGAGATCTTGGATCTACATGTTACGCAAGCTATAAACATAACATCGTCAATTCGAGCTATATCTGCCAAAAAGTCGGCCATTTTTGTCAGGTATGTTTGTCCCCAATAGGACGACAAGCTTAGATCAGTACTCTGCAACTAGAGATGAGCGAACTTACAGTAAATTCGATTCGTCACAAACTTCTCGGCTCGGCAGTTGATGACTTTTCCTGCATAAATTAGTTCAGCTTTCCAGTGCTCCGGTGGGCTGGAAAAGGTGGATACAGTCCTAGGAAAGAGTCTCCTAGGACTGTATCCACCTTTTCCAGCCCACCAAAGCTGAACTAATTTATGCAGGATAAATCCTCAACTGCCGAGCCGAGAAGTTTGTGACGAATCGAATTTACTGTAAGTTCGCTCATCTCTATCTGCAACCTTGGGGCTCTCCAGCTGTTGTAAAACTGCAACTCCCATCATGACATAACAGCTGTGGGCATGTTGGGAGTCATAGTTCCACAACAGCTGGAGAGCCACAGGTGGCAGAACACTGGACTAGATCATTAGGACAACAGCAGCATTAAAGGGGTACTCCGGTGGAAAACACTTTTTTTTTTTTTTTTTAAATCAACTGGTGCCAGAAAGTTAAACAGATTTGTAAATTACTTCTGTTAGAAAATCTTTATCCTTCCAGTACTTATTAGCAGCTGTATGCTACAGAGGAAATTCTTTTTTAAATTTATTTTTTGTCTTGTCCACAGTGCTCTCTGCTGACACCTCTGTCCGTGTCAGGAACTGTCCAGAGCAGCATAGGCTTGCTATGGGGATTTTCTCCTGCTGTGGACAGTTCCCGACACGGACAGAGGTGTCAGAAGAGAGCACTGTGAACAAGACAAAAAAAATTCAAAAAGAATTTCCTCTGTAGCATACAGCTGCTAAAAAGTACTGGAAGGGTAAAGATTTTTTAATAGAAGTAATTTACAAATCTGTTTACCTTTTTGGCACCAGTTGATTGAAAAAAAATAAAAATAAATAAAAAAATTAAAGTTTTCCACCGGAGTACCCCTTTAAAAGTAACGTCCCCATATCATTGTACGTGAAGCATCACAATACAGTTGAGCTATAATCTTACTGCTGTGTCATGCCTGTACAGAATCTTTTATTGTACTCTAGTATTTGGCTTCCTTGTTGGTTTATGGCCGCTATGACTTCACATCTACAAATACATGCCATCGCCGGTATATACACAATCTCTGCTATCTCTCAAGGTCCATGGCAAAAATTAGCTAAATGTTAAAGGGGTATTCCAGGAAAAAAAAAATAATAATTATATCAACTGGCTCCAGAATGTTAAACAGATTTGTAAATTACTTCTATTAAAAAAATCTTAATCCTTCCAATAATTATCAGCTGCTGAAGTTGAGTTGTTCTTTTCTGTCTGGCAACAGTGTTCTCTGCTGACATCTCTGCTTGTCTCGGGAACTGCACAGAGTAGAAGAGGTTTGCTATGGGTATTTGCTTCTACTCTGGACAGGACCCGAGACAGCTGTCATCAGAGAGCACTTAGACAGAAAAGAACAACTCAACTGCAGCAGCTCATAAGTACTGAAAGGATTAAGATTTTTTAATAGAAGTAATTTACAAATCTGTTTATCTTTCTGGAGGCAGTTGATATATATAAAAAAATTTTTTTTTACCTGGATAACCCCTTTAACAAAATTGACTGGCGTATGGTTAAAGTGTACCTTTCGTCAACAAAAACGTTTTATATAAGGTAGATAATATCATTATATGTGTATTTGTAATATACAATGGTTAAAAATTGTGTATATTTTTGGGTGAAAAAAATGCTGTCCCTGCAGCTATTGTCTGTGTGTCTCTCTGAGGAGACCAAATACAGGAAGTGAGGGCGAGACAAGCAGGGATCTGTGCAGACTCCTGGCTTGTCAATCATCCTGATGTATGAGCCAGGAACATGTTATAGAGCCTCAGTGCACACTATCCTGCTTTTTCTTAGTGCACAGAACCCTGCTTGTCCACCCTCACTTCCTGTATTTGGACTCCTCAGAGAGACACACAGGCAATAGCTGCAGGGACAAAAATATACATATCTTTTTAACCAATGTATATTACATATTATATAATGTAGATAATACAATTTTATATATAAGTTTTTGTTGACAACAGGTACACTATAAGGTGTAGGTGTCATTTCCAAATACTTCTAAAGTTTTGTTTGGTGAGGGTCTGGGTGCCAAGACCCCTACTGTTTGCCAAAACAAAGGGGCAGCCGTGTCAAGCAGAGTTCTGTGGCTGTAATCGGGTGTGTTTGGTTCTTGAAGGGGGTCAGCATGTAACATAGTAACATAGTTCATAAGGTTGAAAAAAGACCAGAGTCCATCAAGTTCAACCTGTATCCCTAATGAGTCCCTACTGAGTTTATCCAGAGGAAGGAAAAAAAAAACTCATACAAGAGGTAAAAATTCCTTCCCGACTCAAAATATGGCATCAGAATAGATCTCTGGATCAACCTTCTGTCCCTATAGATCTAGAATCCATAACCTGTAATGTTATTATTCTCCAAAAATGCATCCAGACCCCTTTTAAATTCTTTTACAGAGTTCACCATGATCACTGCTCTTACAGTAAAGAACCCCCATCTGTGCTGGTGTAGAAACCTTCTTTCCTCTAGATGTAGAGGATGCCCCCTTGTTATAGATACAGTCCTGGGTATAAATAGATAATGGGAGAGATCTCTGTACTGTCACCTGATATATTTATACATAGTTATTAGGTCTCCTCTAAGCCTTCTTTTTTCTAAACTAAATAACCCTAATTCTGATAATCTTTCTGGGTACTGTAGTCCTCCCATTCCCCGTATTACTCTGGTTGCCCGTCTTTGAACCCTCCCCAGCTCCACTATATCTTTCTTATACACTGGTGCCCAGTACTGTACACAGTATTCCATGTGTGGTCTGACTAGTGATTTATACAGCGGTAGAATTATTTCCTTGTTGTGGGCATCTATGCCCCTATTGATGGACCCCATGATTTTATTTGCCTTGGCAGCAGCTGCCCCACACTGGTCACTACAGGTAAATATACTGTTAACTAAGACTCCCAAGTCCTTTTCCACATCAGTCGTCCCAAGTGTTCTCCCATTTAATACATAATCCCAGCCCGGATTTTTCCTCCCCATGTGCATTACCTTACATTTATCAGTGTTGAACCTCATCTGCCACTTCCCAGCCCAGACCTCCAACCTATCCAGATCCATTTGTAACAGTGCACTGTCCTCTATAGTGTTATCTACTATGAACAGTGCACTGTCCTCTATAGTGTTGACCGCTTTACAGAGTTTAGTATCAACTGCAAAGATTCCTACTTTACTATTCAACCTCTCTACAAGGTCATTAATAAATAAATTAAATATAACAGGACCCAAGACTGACCCCTGTGGTCCCACTAGTAACAGTCACCCAATCAGAATAAGTACCATTAATAACCAGCCTCTGTTTCCTATCACTGAGCCAGGAGTGCAGCAGGCTTCACGTTGCATGAAAAATTTGCACTGAAGATAAATTTGCCCCCTTAAGGCACATTCACACAGCAGAATATCCGCCTTGAAAGGTTCTGGGCGGACATTCTGTTTGTGCAGTTGGCAACACATCAGTTAGCGCTGGGACCATCTCCGTAGACGGCAATGCATGTTCGAGAGGATTCAGCTAAAAGAATAAACATGGAGGAGAGGAGCCAATCACAGCCACAAGGGTCACAGTATTCAGCTGGGCACTTTTGCCCAGTCATTCCAGCAATCATTATGGGGTTTGCCACCTGGATTTCCACTGTTTGAAACTTTAGATACATTTTAAAGGGGAACTTCATTGCTACACATCTTATCCCCTACACAAAGGATCGGGGTTAAGATGTCCGAACGCGGGGGTCCGGCCGCTGGGACCCTACAATCTCTGTGCAGACTAGCGAATAAAATGTCTAGAAACAGAGTACCCCTTTAAGGGTAGGGTCACATATGCCACATTTTGCTGCCCATTGAATTTAAACCTCTGTTCACACTACATTTGAGGGGTCTGTGTTGGTGTTTGCAGTGTTAAACTATTCCAACCTACTTTGCAGGCATGTCTATAGGACAGTGTTTCCCAACCAGGGTGCCTCCAGCTGTTGCAAAACTACATCTCCCAGCATGGCCAGACAGACTTTGGCTGTCCGGGCATGCTGGGAGTTGTAGTTTTGCAACAGCTGGAGGCACCCTGGTTAGGAAACACTGTCCTGTAGGATATAACAACAGGACTAATGTAGATCAAAAGAGGAACAGGTTAAGCTGGCGTGAGCATCAATACTTTTTAATTCACTATATTGTGAATATACCTAGTTGACCATGCTTTTCAATATAGGGGGTTAAAAGTGTGAACAGTGCTTAATAAAGCTGTTCTTTATAGATCTGAGTGCTGGGAAATCTCACCACATTACCAGACAGCTCTGCCATTCAGGGCACCGGGAAAGCTGGCAGACAATCCATAATGCTTGTTACTCAGCTTTCCCAGTGTAATAGAGGCCTGTTCTGGATATGACATTAAGTATCATTGTCACGGATATTGTTGGTGTAAGACAAAAGGCAGATATGAAGGAGACCTGTATACATAGGATTAAACAGCTGCACTTCATGTCAGCACCAGCAGCGGCTCAGTGTCAGGAGCAGACGCAGAAGCACGCCGCAGTATGGTTGTGATACAACAAACAACTGATATAGAGAGATTTCCAATACAATTTTCTTCAGTAATGGTCTGCCGCCTGCTGCTTCCCAGCTGCTGAAGGAGATCTACCACCTGCTGCTTCCCAGCTGCTGAAGGAGATCTACCGCTTGCACACCTATAACAGTACATGCACTAACATCCATATAATCTGCTCTATACTACAGGAAACTATATAAAGAGTCTTGGGGAGAACATTCTGCAGTTTGCCTGCTGCCCTGCACCCCTGACCCCCAGGGGACCCTATCCTTCATTTCCTTATTTCCCTCACAATGTTAATGTATTTTTTTGTCCTGCAAAAAAAGCTTCTTTGAAATGAATGGTTGTTACCTTGTATGACATATACATACAGAAGTTTACCGCATTTTGGTTAAGCGAAATTATCAATAGGATTCCTAACCAGTACGGTAATTGAAATGTCTTAGACGGACTAGAATAAACTTATATTTTTGAGTAGAGATATGTTTGGCATAAGTTGTGTAATGTCATATAAAACAGGACAGTAACAAGAAAATAAAGATTATGGTGACACACACAAGTTTACACACAAATGTTAGGATCCGTTCACACTATGGTACAAGCTTCCTGCCAACGGCTGTTTGGGCATGCTGGGAGTTGTAGTATTTCAACAGCTGGAGGCACACTGGCATCTACAAAATAGTATTCCCACCCACTATGTTTTCCCTTGCCTGACCACTAAGCTTAATAATTAAATAATATATAATGATGATGATAAAATAATAATAATTAATAATAAATAAATATTTCTATAAAAAATAAAAATAAACACACACACACACACACACACACACACCATTGATAAATTGCCCCCCTAAATCTCAGACTTTTAGGAAAGAAAAAACTTTATAGAACAAACTGAAATTCCCTTGCTGACCCAGTGGAGTGAGAGCAGCTTATAACTCTGCACACACCTGTAGGGCTCTCTCCTCACCCTTACCCTGTAAATCTCAAGTCCTATAATAATCCCATCATAAAAATACTTTAAATTAAGTTACAAAAATATATATAAGTTGTTGTGACCCCAAGGAATCTTCTATCAATAAATAAATCATAGTACACAATGCAAACCATTACATACGCTCAGCTCTGCTACATCTGCAGAACAGAAGGGTGCACCACCGCTGTGTAATGGGACGAGCTGCTCAGAACCGGCTCTTCTGTGCATAAACACACACAATCCCAACAACGTTCTGTCCCGGCAGCGTGCACATCCAGACATGGCAGATAAAACAGCACAATCCACACCAAAAGCAGAGAGCGTAAAACAAAAAATAAATAAATAAAAATAAATAAATCTCATGACGAATCTATGAGAAGAATAGAGAGGAAAAAAAAACACTGAACGGCAAACAACACATACACACAAAAGTATACAAACATTGCTGCCCATCCCTTTTCAGTAGTAGAAATTCTGGTGAAATCAGATGTTCTCTAACAACTGCAGAATAAGCAGAGCCGAGGCAGCGGGGACACATGCTTGGAAAGCTGCCCTGGTATCTGTGTATTCCGTTTCAATTCAACAAAGTTTGCTCACATTTTGTACTTATTCATGCTGATAAAGCACAACCACCCCCACCGTACCCTGAGGCGCAACAGAGGGGGGCGCGGAATGGAGATACTGACCACTGGGAGGTATGCCGGGGAAGGTTTCGAGGCTTCGTGTTGTCAAAAATCTTCATGGTGCCTTGCATAAATCACAGAAGGGGTCGATCTAGAAGCTCCCGGTGATGATGTTATTGGCAGGACGACATCGTAGAAGAGATCGGAATGGATGAATAATAATAGAGAAGCAGGATGGGGGGGGGGTTAGACGTCTTGACGTCTTTTCTGTGCCGATGTCAATTACAGATCAAGTCATTTCTAAGACGGAACTCGATGCGGTCTTCTATCTCGGGGGGCTTAAGTGAAACCAGCTTTCACGTGTTGCTAAATGGTTGCAGCACAGGCAAAGTTTGCTGGGTCTTCTCCGTCCAGAGTTCTGCCATTCCACTTACAAGGCAAGGGATGGGAGGGGGGTATAGGCTGCTCCTTGTGCAAAAAAAATTATTCCTTGGAGAAGTCAATGAGTCTCTGCTCAAAGGTACAAAGTGGCTTCTCACGAAAGCTCAGCAAGTTTATAGGAGGAGGTAGTCAGACAATGCAGGAGGAGGGAGGGGGAGGCGGGAAGGTTTCAGGAGGGCTTGTCCAGGTATTAGAATGGCAGGCAGCCACGGCACGGCCTCTTAAGACATGCTGACATGATTACATAATGCTGATCCTGCCCCATCGGAGGAGGACGGCTTTTTCGATCAGGTGGAGGGGAGGAGATGTACTCACTGTATAAACACATCCTCACTTCCTGGTGTCATCTGTCCGATCAGCCATGGTAATATGAACTCCGTCCTCCATCCCTCACACCTGTAAGGCCTCCTCCGAAGCAACCTGTAACCTATTTCAGGTTAGTTCTGGAGAACTACAACTCCCAGCATATGCTTACAAGCTAGTGAGTCGCAGGCTGCAGGGAACATGCATGTATTTTTCCCATTCATGTTCAGGACCTTGGCAGATGAGCTTACAATCATCTTAAAAGGGGTACTCCCCTGGAAAACTTTTTTTTTTTTCAGTCAACTGGTGCCAGAAAGTTAAACAGATTTGTAAATTACTTAACAAATCTTAAAGGGGTTATCCAGAATTTATATATATAATAATTATAAATTATAAATTATAAATTATAATAATATATAATATATATATATATATATATAAATATATATATATATATATATATATATATATATATATATATATATATATATAAATATATATATATATATATATATATATATATAATAATAAATATATATATATATATAATAATAATAAATATATATATATATATAATAATAATAAATATATATATATATATATATAATAATAATAAATATATATATATATATATATATATATATAATAATAATAAATATATATATATATAATAATATATATAATAATAATAAATATATATATATAATAATATATATATAATAATATATATATATTAATATATATATATATATATATATATATAATAATATATATATAATAATATATATATATAATAATATATATATAATAATATATATATAATAATATATATATATAATAATATATATATAATAATAATATATATATATATATATATATATATATATATATATATAATAATATATATATAATAATATATATATATATAATAATATAATAATATATATATATATATATATATATATATATATATATATATATATATATATATATATATATATAATAATATCTCTCTCTCTCTCTCTCTCTCTCTCTCAACTGGCTCCAGAAAGTTAAACAGATTTGTAAATTACTTCTATTAAAAAATCTTAATCCTTTAAGTACTTATGAGCTTCTGAAGTTAAGGTTGTCCTCTCTGGTGACACCTGTCTCGGGAAACGCCCAGTTTAGAAGCAAATTCCCATAGCAAACCTCTTCTAAAATGGGCGTTTCCCGAGACAGGTGTCATCAGCGAGCACTTAGACCGAAAAGAACAACCTTAACTTCAGAAGCTCATAAGTACTGAAAGGATTAAGATTGGTTAATAGAAGTAATTTACAAATCTGTTTAACTTTCTGGAGCCAGTTGATATATATAAAAAAGTTTTTTCCTGGAATACCCCTTTAATCCTTCCAGTACTTATCAACTGCTGTATAGTCCACAGGAAGTTCTTTTCTTTTTGAATTTCCTTTCAGTCTGACCACAGTGCTCTCTGCTGACACCTCTGTCCATGTCAGGAACTGTCTAGAGTAGGAGCAAATGCCCATAGAAACTAGACCTATCATGCTCTGAACAGTTCCTGAGATGGACAGAGGTGTCAGCAGAGAGCACTGTGGTCAGACAGAAAGGAAATTCAAGAAGAAAAGAACTTCCTGTGGATCATACAGCAGCTGATAAGTACTGGAAGGATTAAGATTTTTTAACAGAAGTAATTTACAAATCTGTGTAACTTTCTGGCACCATTTGATTTATTTAAAAAAAAATAATAATAATAATAATTAATAATAATAATAATTTCCAGTGGAGTACCCCTTTAAGCATAGATGTTTGGAGACCAGCTACAGGGGTGACATCAACTTCTCTTTATTGGAAGTTACTATAAGTCTATGTTCACATGTTGCAATTTCATCACACTACAGCCTAGGCCTCCAGATGTTGCAAAACTACAACTCCCAGCATGCCCGGACAGCCAACGGCTGTCCGGGCATGCTGGGAGTTGAAGTTTTGCAACATCTGGAGGTGTACAGTTTGGAGTCTACTGTACTAAAGTAAAATGTAAAAATGCATTTTGTTTTATATTTAAAAAAAAAAAATATTAGATATATATATATATTTTTTTTTTATTGCTTAAGCAGAAACACAATGTCACAAGCAGTAAACACTGCCTTAGACTGGGTTCATTACATCATTTGTTTTTGTATTTTTATTTTTTTATTCTTTTTAAAAACTTTTTTTTTTTTTTTTTTTTTGGGGGGGGGGGGGGGGGGGGGCATGCATTTATTTTTTTACCACATATTGCTGCAATTTTGCAACGCGCTACTGGCAACCGGTTTTAAAATCTGTCTAGACTACATCGCCAATATCCGTATTGCGAAACGGCAGCTATCTGCTGTAAAAATGCATGCGGCTTTTACAAATGCTAAAAAAATTAAATAAAAAAATAAAAAAGTTAATTAAAATTAAAAAAAAATAAAGTAAGTAATTGGGATACAAATAGAAGTAAAGGAGAAGCTTTCTAGAAGATCCCATTGTTGGGCGTCATGATTCCCACACGTCATTTCTATACTGGTATAACTGAGGATTTTCCCACTGGAATTCCAGGAATGTATGATGTGCGGAAGGAACCATATATTTTACTGAGATCATCATTATGGCGCAATTCTGGATACTTTCATGAGGTTAATCAAAGACACAAGTCCCTCCTGTTTGACCAGTTATACTGCTGTGTTGGTCCAGAAGAAGGCAAAACAGCCCTTTTGATGCAAGGGACAATCTCCACATATTAAAGGGGTACTCCGGTGGAATATATATATATATATATATATATATATATATATATATATATATATATATATTTATTTTTTTTTTAAATCAACTGTTGCCAGAAAGTTAAACAGATTTGTAAATTACTTCTATTAAAAAAATCTTTACCCTTCCAGTACTTTTTAGCAGATGTATGCTTCATAGGAAATTCTTTTCTTTTAGCATTTTTTTTCTGTCTTGTCCACAGTGCTCCCTGCTGACACCTCTGTCCGTGTCAGGAACTGTCCAGAGCAGGAGAAAATCCCCATTGCAAACCTATGCTGCTCTGGACAGTTCCTGATACGGGCATCAGGTGTCAGCAGAGAGCACTGTGGACAAGACAAAAAAGAAATTCAAAAAGAAAAGAATTTCCTCTGTAGCATAAAGCTGCTAAAAAGTACTGGAAGGGTAAAGATTTTTAAATAGAAGTCACTTATAAGTCTGTTTAACTTTCTGGAACCAGTTGATTTAAAAAAAACCAAAAAAAAAAATTAATAAAAAACATTTTCCACCAGAGTACCCCTTTAATGAGGTTATTTAAAAAAAAAATCCTATTAGAGACTGTAATATGGTGGCCGGCCTAAAAGCCCGTCTGTCTCCAGCATCCACCTCAGTTTGTAATACTGTTGTTCAGGAAAGTTTCATGTAGAAGAAATCAATAAATCTCTATAGTCTCACAGCTCTTACAGTAAATAATCCCCTTCCTGGATGATGTAGAAACCTTGTACAGGGGCAATAGTTCCCCCCAAATTATATGGAAATTCAGGAGACGTCATATTCAGTCCACCATATGTTGATGGTGGACTGAAAATAACAAAAAAAATCCAAAAGAAACAAACAAAGATAAAACGACACATACTTACCTACCTCAGTCCTGGCAGCCTCAGCTACTTCCTTCTTCTGAGACAAGTTCTCGCTCAGCCAATCATTGAGGGAGGCTGGACGCAGCTGCACTTAGTGATTGGTTGAGAAGACCTTCACTGCAGAGAGCTCTTCTTGGAAGGAGCCATAGCCGGGGAGGTACCTGATCACATTACAGAGGAAGCCTCAGAGGAGCAAGGTATAAAAGTATGTATTTTTTCTTCTTTTAGGCCGTCTCCAGAAACATATGTTTTTTTTTGTTTGTTTTTTAAAGACCACCTATTATTAAAAGCATGGTATAATAGAGACTGTGCAAACTAAGTAGAAGAAATTAGATACATAATCTGGCATAAAATATAAAAAACAACAACTATATAGACAAATCTAGTGTCCACCAGATGCACTCACCCATCAAAGAAAAATGCACGAGCAGAGGCACCATTGGCCCTGAAATGCGTTGGATAAAAGTGCTTCATGGTTGGAGTGCAAATGTTTACCTGGACAGACTCTTACAGGGGATTTTATACATCAGCTTTGGTTAACAGGGCAGATCGGAGGCACCTTAACAGGTAAAGACACCATAAAAGGCCGAGGACAGGAGCATAGCCAAAAATGACACACCCCTTGTAAGGAAGTGTAAAACATGCCGGCACATCCAGGAAGTAATGCCTCTGGTATTCCGTAATCGCTGAAAAGATTTTATAATATTTGATGTGCGTTAAAATAAGGTCTAAAATAAGCCCATTACCCAGATTATGGGTGGTTACAGGATTACATCATGGCTATTGACACATCACCGCTCATGTTAAAACAAAAAAAGTGCGTCACTGCGAGAAGCTGGGAAAACTATACCGCCAATACATCCACTGTGTAACCTGGACATAAAACTATAAACCTGCCCAATAGTACAGATGCTTTATACACCAAATAAGGCAAATGGATGGATTTCTTTTGCAGGTCATTCCCAGTCGAAAAATAATCTTAAAAAGGGGTTATCCAGGAATAGAAAAACAGAGCTAATTTCTTTCAAAAACAGCTCCACGTCTGTCCCCAGGTTGTGTGTGGTATTACAACTTGGCTCCATTTACTTCAATGGAACTGAGCTGCAGAACCACACCCAACCTGGAGACCAAAGGGAGCTGTTTTTGAAAGAAATTAGCTCTGTTTTTGTATTCCTGGATAACCCCCTTAAAAAGAGGTCTTGCGATCTGGACCAAGGTGTCCCAACCAGTGTGCCTCCAGCTGTTGCAAAACTATCACTCTTAGCATGTCCAGACAGCTGTCCAGGCATGCTGGGAGTTGTAGTCTTGCAACAGCTGGAGGCACCCTTGTTGGAAACACTGATCTTGACAATTATGGCACATCCATGTCTGATAGTTGATTGCTGCCAATGGAGATGGAGCTCACATCTGTCAGACATTTATGACTTACCCTGTGGATAGTCCATAAACGTCCAGATAGGAATACCCCTTTAAATAAACAAAATAATAATGTGTCTTACATATTTGCAACATGAAGGGCGAAATAAAGTATAGTTAGTCCCTAAAATTAAGTTCTACTTTTCCCTGTATATTTAAAAAAATATATAAATTACCGGTAATTAATAATAAAAAAAAAATATATATATAATAAATAATACATAATATAATAATAAATATTAATATAAAAATAATACATTTGGAATTTAGCTATGAGAATAAGGCCACATCTATACACACCAGGCCTAGAGGAGTGATCTACAGACTGTAACCTCTTTCTCTCTCCATTACTGGGGTTTCCCCTCTACTGTCTTACCCAGTGGTCTCCAAACTGTGGACCTCCAGATGTTGAAAAAGCTACAACTCCCATCATGCTGGGAGTTGTAGTTTTGCAACATCTGGAGGTCCACAGTTTGGAGACCACTGGCCTTACCTATAAAATAAAAAAATCAATTTAGTTATATTTATTTATTTATTTTATTTTTTTCAGTTTAAATTTAAAATAATTAACTTGTGATTCCAGATATCATGGCTCAGTGAAAATCTATGCTCTAAAGACCCCCGGTGTGTACTTTGGACATGGAATTATTTGTTGCCTTGTAAAATAAGTGGGAATTGATAGAAGTCACTTAATTTTATTTATTTATTTATTTTTTTTTAAACTACGTGTAAAGTTTCAAGTGTCCAGCAGGGGGCAATGGCGGTAACAGTATATAAAACAAGAGTAACCAGAGCAATAGACAGCATATCATGTTCTATATCAGCATTTCACAACCAGGGTGACTCCAGCTGTTGCAAAAAATAATAATAATAATAATAATAATACAAATCAATAAAAAGGAAAGGGGTCTTTTGCTTTAGACAACCTCTTTTTAACATGAAAGTCAATAGATGATAAGCTGGTCACAGGGTGTCTGCTTGTGGTATTTCTGGTGATCAGCTGGAATTTGGGGAGGAACTAAGCCTGAAGTGTTTAGCTCCTCTGCAGTGCCTCTACTGGTAAAAAGAAGCATTACATGGCTGTCAAGGAAATTAACCCCTTAAGGACCGTGGCTTTTTCCGTTTTTTCATTTTCAATTTTTCCTCCTTAACTTTAAAAAATCATAACTCTAAAATTTTAACCTAAAATTCTATATGATGGCTTATTTTTTGCGTCATGAATTCTACTTTGTAATGACAGTTATTTTACCCAAAAATCTACGGTGAAACGGAAAAAAAAAAATCAATGTTCGACAAAATTGATGAAATAAAACGCTATTTTGTAAGTTTTGGGGGCTTCCATTTTTTACGGCAAAAATGACACCTTATCTTTATTCTGTAGGTCCATACGGTTAAAATGATACCCTACTTATATAGGTTTGATTTTGTATTACTTCAGAAAAAAATCATGACTACATGCAGGAAAATGTATACGTTTAAAATGGACATCTTCTGACCCCTATAATTTTTATTTTTCTGTGTTCAGGGCGCTATGAGGGCTCATTTTTTGCGCCGTCATCTGAAATTTTTAGCGGTACCATTTTTGTTCTGATCAGACTTTTTGATCACTTTTTATTCACTTTTTTGTGGTATACAAAGTGATCAAAAATGCGCTATTTTGGACTTTGGAATTTATTTGCGCCTACGCCATTGAACGTGCGGTTTAAAAAGCGGTATATTTTTATAACTCGGACATTTCCGCACGCGGCAATACCACATGTTTATTTTTATTTACACTGTTTTTTTTTATTTTTTATTCTTGGAAATGCCGGGGGATTCAAACTTTTATTAGGGGAATGGATAATTGAAAGGGTTAATGATTTTTTTACACTTCTTATGCAGTATTATAGCTCCTATAGGGGGGGCTATAACATTGCATTAACTGATCTTTTACACCGATTGATCCATTCCTATGGCGATGGATCAATCAGTGTTTTCGGCGATTGAATGCTCAAGCCTGGATCTCAGGCTTGAAGAATTCATTCGGCGATCGGACAGCGCAGGAGAAGGTAAGAAGACCTCCTCCTGTGCTACAGCTGTTCGGGATGCCGAACATTATGACGCGGCGATCCCAAACAGCTCCCTGAGCTAGCCGGGCACTTTCACTTTCGTTTTTAGCCGCGCGGCTCAGCTTTGAGCGCACGGCTAAAGGGTTAATAGCGCGCGGCACCGCGATCGGTGCCGTGCGCTATTAGCGGTGGGTCCCGGCTTCACTATGACGCTGGGCCCGCCGCGATATGATGCGTTATATCGCAGGACCGGGACTCATGACGTACGTGTACGTCATGGGTCCTTAAGGGGTTAATGTGCTGTCCGTGTTATGTATGGATGGACATAATGTTGTGTTGTGTAGGTTTCTTTGTGGGTTTGTATTCCCTACAATTTATTTTCCACGGTATTTACTAAGGTTTCCCTACATTTTTTTTTTTTTTTACACATGCTCTGACCTGTAGGGTTTTCCTCAGCTCAAATCCACCACGTTTTCTGTGGAAACCTTAGTAAATATGTTGGGTTTTTGTGGAAAGGTCGGGAACACGCCCCTTTTCGGATACCACGCCCCTTCCCCTGGTGGCCACACCCCTTTTTGGGGGTTCTCTTAGCAAAATGGAGAGCTAGTCGGGGTTTTTTCAATTCTGGTGCAAAATCTGGTGCAGACAGAATTTTTGGCACAATGCGACAGAATCTGGCGCACAACCAAACAAAACATGTCGGGTTTGCAATAGTAAATGAGGGGCAATAAGCCCACAAAAGCCGGAGGGGCCATTGGTAGTCTCTCTACTCACTAATAGACTAGGGTAGAGCTTCTTAAACTGGTCATGTTTGGCGACACATCCCTCGCCAGACCAGTGCATTTATCATGCTGCTCAACCTACCACACGACATGATACCAATACAAGCATTACCAATGTGGTTGCTATGGGCAACTTTTCCTCAGCACAGGTTTTGATAAATCTCCCCCAAATGCAACATAATGTGTCTGCAACAAAAACCGGTGCCTAAAATCCATATTCGATTAATTTGTCACCGCAGCTTAAAAGTCACATGTGAGTTTGCCAGCACTCACCTCAATGTAAATTGAGCCAATATGTAATGGAACAAAGTCACACGACAAGTTTAAAGGGGTACTCCGCTGCTCAGCGTTTGAAACAAAGTGTTCCGAATGCTGGAACCGGCAGCTAGTGATGTCATAGCCCCGCCCCCTCATGATGTCACGCCCCGCCCCCTCAATGCAAGTCTATGGGAAGGGGCGTGACAGCCGTCACGCCCCTTCGCATAGACTTGCATTGAGGGGGCGGGGTGTGATGTCATTAGGGAGTGGGGCTATCACATTGCGAGCTCCCGATGCCGGCTCCAGCGTTCGGAATAGTTTGTTCCATACACTGAGCAGCGGAGTACCCCTTTAAGTTAAATCACACATTCGGTTATGTGACTTCGATGTAATGTGCTGTCGTGTCTAACACAGGGATACGCCTGGTCACTGTGTGTCAGCATTTTCTTCTCTTGTAATGAGCTTTGCGTCTGTGACATTATCAGGATACGTTTTCTGAATGATCGCAAAGTAAAGAATTGACACACAATGGGGGGATCTGTGGTTGGTGTGCAGAATTTTATTACTTGAAAATATTTTTGCGCAGATTTACTACAGTGTCCAGCTGGTGTAGGAATGAGTGTGAGCTTTTCAACCCTTTTTCTGCACTATCCATGGGCTTCCTGTCATTTACATAAATGAAATGATGTGCACAACATGTTGCACAGCAACTGGGAACTTGCACAGCAGGCTTCACATTGCGCAAAAGTCTGCGACTTGGGAGCTTCTTATTTATTTCTTTACAAGTCAAAGGTTAAGATGTGAGATTTAGACTTTACCAGCACTATATCCAGATTCCTAATACCTTGTAAAATGTTGGGATTTAGCCTTTACCAGCACTATATCCCGTTTGCTAATATCCTGTAAAATGTTGGTAGTCTTTACCAGCACTATATCCAGATTGTTAATATCTTGTAAAACTGAGGGATTTAGCCTTTACTACCACTATATCCAGATTGCTAATATCTTGTAAAATTTTGTGATTTAACCTTTACCAACACTATATCCAGATTGCTAATATCTTGTAAAATTGAGGGATTTAGCCTTTACTAGCACTATATCCAGATTGTTAATATCTTGTAAAATTGAGGGATTTAGCCTTTACCAACACTATATCCAGATTGCTAATATCTTGTAAAATGTTGGGATTTAGCCTTTACCAGTACTATATCCAGATTGTTAATATCTTGTAAAATTGAGGGATTTAGCCTTTACTAGCACTATATCCAGATTGCTAATATCTTGTAAAATTTTGTGATTTAGCCTTTACCAACACTATATCCAGATTGCTAATATCTTGTAAAATGTTGTGATTTAGCCTTTACCAACACTATATCCAGATTGCTAATATCTTGTAAAATGTTGTGATTTAGCCTTTACCAACACTATATCCAGATTGCTAATATCTTGTAAAATGTTGGGATTTAGCCTTTACCAGTACTATATCCAGATTGCTAATATCTTGTAAAATGTTGGAATTTAGCCATTACCAGTACTATATCCAGATTGCTAATATCTTGTAAAATGTTGGGATTTAGCCTTTACCAGTACTATATCCAGATTGCTAATATCTTGTAAAATGTTGGGATTTAGCCATTACCAGTACTATATCCAGATTGCTAATATCTTGTAAAATGTTGGGATTTAGCCATTACAAGTACTATATCCAGATTGCTAATATCTTGTAAAATGTTGGGATTTAGCCTTTACCAGTACTATATCCAGATTGTTAAATATCTTGTAACATTTTTGGAATTTTCTTCACTATGTGCTGGTACATTTGGTACGCAAATGAACAGCACCTAATAAGACTGTGGTGAGAGGATAACTAAAAAAGGTCCTGATTAAAGGGTAAAGGGGTACTCCGGTGGAATTTTTTTTTTTTTTTAATTAAATCAACTGTTGCCATAAAGTTAAACAGATTTGTAAATTACTTCTATTAAAAAAATCTTAATCCTTCCAGTACTTAGCTGCTGTGTACTACAGAGAAAGTTTATTTTTGAATTTCTTTTCTGTCTGACCACAGTGCTCTCTGCTGACACCTGTGTCCATGTCAGGAACTGTCCATAGCAGGAGCAAATCCCCATAGAAAACCTATCCTGCTCTGGACAAGTTCCTGACATGGACAGAGGTGTCAGCAGAGAGTACAGTGGACAGACAGAAAAGAAATTCAAAAAGAAAAAAGAACTTCCTCTGGAGTATACAGCAGCTGATAAGTACTGGAAGGATTAAAAAATTTTAATAGAAGTAATTTACTTCTACAGTTGATTTTAAAAAGTACACCTTTAAAGCCTTCATACCCCTAGCTGTTTCTTATGGTGGAGGCAGAAGCTTTGAAGTATTGCTTTGATTAGAAAGGAATCCAGAAACCTCATCTTTGTATCTTGCAGCGTCCAGTGTCCCTGGCTGTACACAGCATTGGCCTCCTGAACCACGTTTCCAAACACACGGCGGGATTACTTACTACTGTAGGGGATTACAGAGGAAGCAGGAGCTCCTCGTCTGCTCGGCAGCCTGACAACACTGGATTTCTGATGAGTAAGAGGGTAACAGATAATAGTAAACCAACAAGGACAGGATTAGTCAGTGAACAAAAGACCCAAACGCAGGGTAAAAGGCTCTATTTCTAGTGCCGGTATTGTATATACACAGTTTATTATCTCCAGCTCAAAGCATTTTATACACAACAGGGATTTCTGCACTGCGTGACTACGATATACAGAATTATAGCACGAGCCAAGGCGTGTAAAATAAACCTTCAAAAACATACAAAAGCTGAGAACCAGTGTCGACTGGATGCTTTGTATGTACTATATAATGCCCTGGCCTCCAAACTGTGGACCTCCAGATGTTGCAAAACTACAACTCCCAGCATGCCCGGACAGCCAAAGGCTGTCCGGGCATGTTGTGAGTTGTAGTTTGGCAACATCTGGAGGTCCACAGTTTGGAGACCACTGATATAATGCAATAACTAATCTAGGGAATCTACAGTGCCTCTGCAGTCAAGGGATGGTATTGCAGTTCCGATCCATTTATGTGAATAGGGATAAACTGCAATACCAGACAGTCGATGAATAGGAGTGGCACTGTTTTAGGAATTGATGATGTATTTTTAATTTATTTATTTATTTTAATTTCTGAGGTTGAATTGTGCTTTAAAATTTCCCTTTAGCATCAAAACAACAAGGAAAAGTGCTGCAAGTGATGGGTCAGGTGAAACTGACGTTTAGCAGACGAGAAGGTCGCATGTTTTCTTCAGATGCAGCAGGGTTTAAAAGAGGTTATCCAGGAAAAACTTATATATCTCAACTGGCTCCAGAAAGTTAAACAGATTTGTAAATTACTTCTATTAAAAAATCTTAATCCTTTCAGTACTTATGAGCTGCTGAAGTTGAGTTGTTCTTTTCTGTCTAAGTGCTCTCTGATGACACCTATCTCCGGAACTGTCCAGAGTAGAAGCAAATCCCCATAGCAAACCTCTTCTACTCTGTGCAGTTCCCGAGACAAGCAGAGATGTCAGCAGAGAGCACTGTTGCCAGACAGAAAAGAACAACAACTTCAGCAGCTGATAATTATTGGAAGGATTAAGATTTTTTTTAATAGAAGTCATTTACAAATCTGTTTAACTTTCTGGAGCCAGTTGATATATATATATATATAAAAAAAAAGTTTTGCCCTGGAATAGCCCTTTAAGGAGTACTACATTTTGCCTACAGAACCTCTCCATAGATGAGGATGTATAACCTCAGAAAAAGCTTAAAAAGGGGTTAAAAAACTCATGGCCTATCCCAAGGATTGGCCATCAGTATCTGTTCGATAGGGGTCGACACCTGGAGCAGGAAGCAGGTAGTGCCATATACCACATAGTGGCCATGCTGGGTCATTGCAGCTCAGCTTCCACAACAGTTTTGCAAAATATATTCAGAGCTGTCTGCATTTGGATGCGTTCGCCGTCTGTGGCCATGACGGCTCTAGCCAACAGCTGATTGGTGGTGGTGCCAGGGCACGTTCCCACTTGGTGTATACGCAGAGTGTATATGGAAAATCTGCAGCAGCGGGAAATACGCTGCATTCCCTCGCTCACCATACATACAAGGCTTTCCGGTGGCAACCCTATGTGTGCAGTGAGTTTTGGAGGCGGGGCCATGTAACTGACACGCAGCTCCGCCTCCAAAACTGACTGCACACATAGGGCTGCCGCCAGAAAGCCTTGTATGTATGGTGAGCGAGGGATATGCAGCGTATTTCCCGATGCGGCTGCAGATTTTCCATATACACTCTGCGTATACACCAAGTGGGAACGTGCCCTTAAAAAGGTGTATTCACACGTACAGGATCCTGCGCAGATTTGATGCGCCGGATTTTCTGTTGCAGATTTTAATGTTAACTAAATGAGCGAGCACAGCTTCTAATCTGCAGTTACAATTCAGATACTATACAGATACTATACGTGTGAATAGACCCTTAGGGCACGTTGACAGGTGCGTATTTGTGCTGCAGATCTTGCTAACCCATTGACTTTATTGGGCAGCAAAATCTGGAGAAGAAAATCTGCAGCAGAACTGCGGCAAAAAACATCTCACTGCAGGAGACAGCTGCAGTATGGTCACTGGAGCCAGTCTTCTGCATTAAAGGGGTACTCTGCCCCTTGACATCTTATCCCCTATCCAAAGGATAGGGGATAAGATGTCCGATCGCCGCGGTCCCGCTGCTGGGGACCCCTGGGATCCCCGCTATCATTACAGCACAGAGCGAGTTCGCTCTGCACGTAATGATGGGCGGTACAGGGGCCGGAGCATAGTTACATCACGGCTCCGCCCCTCGTGATGTCACGGCCCGCCCCTTTCAATACAAGTCTATGCGTGGTGGTCGTCACACCACTCCCATAGACTTGCATTAAGGGGACGGGCCGTGATGTCATGAGGGGCGGCGCCGTGATGTAACTATGCTCCGGCCCCTGTACCGCCCATCATTACGCACAGAGCGAACTCGCTCTGTGCTGTAATGATAGCGCGGTGCCGCAGCAGGGATCCCGGGGGTCCTCAGCAGCGGGACCGCGGCGATCTGACATCTTATCCCCTATCCTTTGGATAGGGGATAAGATGTCAAGGGGCGGAATACCCCTTTAAGCATCGCTCTAAGGCCGGTTTCACACTAAAGAATCTCTGAGATCCAAGTGCGGGCAGCACCAACGGAATCAGTTGGTGCTAGGACTGCACAGACATTGCATTTCCCTTAGACGGCAATGTATTCGGAGCAGAGATCCACTGGAACATTGAACAAGTTTAATGTTCTGGCAGAATTTTTCGAGGTGATTTTCTGGAGTGCAATGTGCAGCGGAATCCCATTGCCAGCTGCAAAAGAATTTCTGAGCGGAATTTCAAAACTGAATTCCGTGCAGAAATTCCGTAGGGTGAAGCCAGCCTTAGGCTCTTCTTACAGACTTGCCAAACTCGTGACAGGTTTGCATGACAGAAGTTTTTCTAAATGACAGTAATGCTTTAAAGGGGTACTCCGGTGGAAAAAATTTTTACTTTCTGGCACCAGTTCATAAAACAAATTTGTAAAATTACAAAAATGGAAAGGATTGGTGCAGCTCACAACTAACTACTATCCGAGGTAAACCGGGCAAACACCTATACCCAAGGTGGATTAAGTAATTCTGGAATTGTATGAAAAAAAATAGCCCAAACCTCAAGGAAAGTAGAGTACTAAATATACTTTTAGAATCATATATCTCTAAGACCGTGCTTCAAAAAAAAAAATAATAATTTTTGTATTTTGTTTGATAAAATGACATATATAGTGCACAAATTTCGCACACACGGCCCTTGCGGGAGGAATAGATTAATTTGCATACAACATACAAAGTAATGTAAAATCAATAGTATTCATAAAATATTAATAACATTTCAGCCATAGGGAGTAGTGGATTGTGCTGCTTGTTTAGCTTTCTGATAGTCCGGAATATATTCAGTCTATATAATATAATGGTGGTATGATATTGGTTCAATGTCCATATAGGTTATTGAAATGGTATCTTGAAATATAGTTTTACTTGTTACCCGTTCCTGATGCTGACTCCTACGCTGTAGTGTTTGTGCCCGTGCAAAGCTCCGGCTTGTCTGTGTGCGCTGGAAAGCGCTGAGTGCGGAACATCGTTAGTAATCAGCATTCATTCACACTGGTCAATGGAAACCGCATATACACAGTGAATATGACATATACATTGAAGTATATACGGTATGTAATTTTACTTCACTGTGTATGCTGACATAGCTACTGAAGAAGGGGTTGAGTGCTAATTGCCTGAGCACCCTGAAACGCGTTTAGCCAGATACCTCCAAAGAGACACATCGGAAGCCATAGTGGTTTGCTAGCCACTGAGAGCCCGGAATTTGTGTTTTATCACCTTTTCCAATCACTTGCTATCCATCTACCAACTTGCCGTTCCCAAGATCCATCTACTTAGAGATCCACTTGCCGCGCTCTCTCGCCCTCCCGCTGTCACGGCCGCTCCTGCTATCCATCTACCGCTGATACCTTCTCCCTGCTGACGTCAGACGCCGCCACGAGGACTTACCACTGTGCGACATCCATCGAGTCCAGCGTGGCTTGGACCAGCCGCACTCAGCGCTTGCCAGCGCACATAGACAAGCCGGAGCTTTGCACGGGCACAATCACTACAGCGTAGGAGTCAGCATCAGGAACGGGTAACAAGTAAAACTATATTTCATGAGTACCATTTCAATATTATATATGGACATTGAACCAATATCATACCACCATTATATTATATAGACTGAATATATTCCCAACTATCAGAAGGCTAAACAAGCAGCACAATCCACTACTCCCTATGGCTGAGATTTTATTAATATTTTATGAATACTATATTGATTTTACATTACTTTGTATGTTATATGCAAATCAATCTAGGGCCCTGTGTGGGGAATTTGTGCACTATATATGTCATTTTATCAAACAAAATAAAAAACAAACATTCTTAGAGATATAGGCTTCTAAAAGTATATTTAGTACTCTACTTTACTCTACTCTACCTTGAGATTTGTAAATGACTTCTATTAAAAAAATCTTTATCCTTCCAGTACTTTATAGCAGCTTTATGCTCTCGAGGAAATTCTTTGCTTTTTGAATTTCTTTTTTGTCTTGTCCACAGTGCTCTCTACTGACACCTGATGCCCGTATCAGTAACTGTCAAGAGCAGGAGAACTCTTAGCAAATCCTCATAGCAAACCTATGCTACTCTGGACAGTTCCTATGAGGATTTTCTCCTGCTCTTGACAGTTCCGGATACGGGCATCAGGTGTCAGCAGAGAGCACTGTGGACAAGACATAAAAGAAATTCAAAAAGAAAAGAATTTCCTCGAGAGCATACAGTTGCTAAAAAGTACTGGAAGGATAAAGATTTTTTAATAGAAGTCATTTACAAATCTGTATAACTTTCTGGCATCAGTTGATTAAAAATAAAAAATTCCACCGGAGTACCCATTTAAGTGTTTATATAGAGCAGGGTTTCCCAACCAGGGTGGCAGTGTTTCCCAACAAGGGTGCCTCCAGCTGTTTTCCAACCAGGGGGCCTCCAGCTGTTGCAAAACTGCAACTCCCTGCATGCCCGGACAGCCAAAGTCTGTCCGGGCATGCTGGGAGTTGCAGTTTTGCAACAGCTGGAGGCACCCTGGTTGGGAAACACTGTTATAGAGAAATGATATTAAAAAAAAATAAATGTCTCTTATACGGGTGGTAAGCGGCCTATGACCCCAACCCTTGTCTGAAGGTCCTTATTACTCTGTCCGTCCCTGCTATAAAATGTTATCCAAATGATAAGAACCTATTATAGTGTTTGCTTTAAAATCAAAAGTTCACTTTTCGCTCCCCTGTTTACCTGGTACAACAAAACCTGCAGAGTCAATATTGTCATGGCGTTCACATACGGTGTGAGTCACAGGACAAGGGATACCAGGTATACAAGGGATACCAAGTGCAGCACCCTGAGCCTACGGATCCCTGTATTTACTGTACAGAGACAATTACAATAGCTCCACCCAACTTGTCCTGCCCTGACACCAAACAGACTGGTTACTGAAATACACCATGAAAGAACAAAAAAAAAGAGGAGAGCGAGGGATCAGCAGCTCCACAGTGGACATGGTTTATATAAATTATAAGTAAACGGCTTAAATAATAACTATGAATAGGCTACGCTGAGCTACAAAAGGACCCTGAATCAACTGGAACGACTGCAGGATCAGACTACACAGTTGTTTTTAAGTCCGATACCATAGAAATGCATTGATTTAGAAAGTCTATTTATACTGTTGCTTTATTTAACAATTTAGATAACTCAGATCCTAGCCTTTTAACCCCTTAGTTTGTCAAAAATAACTTTGAAATCTATGTGGATAGAGGAAAGAGGTTACTTCCATCAGCACCCCCATGAGCTGGCTGTATGGTGCCGATGATTTTCCATGGCAGCCGAGGATCTGAGTCGAGTGTAAGTCTAAAACATGGCAATGGCAACGTCCACCAGGCTACCTGTCACTTTCATGTGGTTAAGCATAATACACTGAAATACAGAGGTTTTGGGGGTAGCAAAAAAAAAATTATGGTGGAAGCAAGATTTCTGGCTCTCACAGACCTGTAACTTCTTCTTTAAGAGTCTCCTCTGTCCTCCACTCGTTACCTGTATTAATGGCTCCTGTTTGAACTTGTTATCAGTATAAAAGACACCTGTCCACAACCTCAAACAGTCACACTCCAAACTCCACTATGGCCAAGACCAAAGAGCTGTCAAAGGACACCAGAAACAAAATTGTAGACCTGCACCAGGCTGGGAAGACTGAATCTGCAATAGGCAAGCAGCTTGGTGTGAAGAAATCAAGTGTGGGAGCAATTATTAGAAAATGGAAGACATACAAGACCACTGATAATCTCCCTCGATCTGGGGCTCCACGCAAGATCTCACCCCGTGGTGTCAAAATGATCACAAGAACAGTGAGCCAAAATCCCAGAACAACACGGCGACCTTGTGAATGACCTGCAGAGAGCTGGGACCAAAGTAACAAAGGCAACCATCAGTAACACACTATGCCGCCAGGGACTCAAATCATGCAGTGCCATATGTGTCCCCCTGCTTAAGCCAGTACATGTCCGGGCCCATCTGAAGTTTGCTAGAGAGCATTTGGATGATCCAGAAGAGTATTGAGAGAATGTCATATGGTCAGATTAATCCAAAGTCGAACTTTTTGGTAAAAACTCAACTAGTCGTGTTTGGTGGAGAAAGAATGCTGAGTTGCATCCAAAGAACACCTTACCTACTGTGAAGCACGGGGGTGGAAACATCATGCTTTGGAGCAGTTCTTCAGCAAAGGGCCCAAGACAACTGATCCGTGTAAAGGAAAGAATGAATGTATTGTGAGAATGAGTGAAAACCTCCTTCCATCAGCAAGGGCATTGAAGATGAAACGTGGCTGGGTCTTTCAGCATGACAATGATCCCAAACACACCACCCGGGCAACGAAGGAGTGGCTTAGTAAGAAGCATTTCAAGGTCCTGGAGTGGCCTAGCCAGTCTCCAGATCTCAACCCCATAGAAAACCTTTGGAGGGAATTGAAAGTCCGTGTTGCCCAGCGACAGCCCCAAAACATTACTGCTCTAGAGATCTGCATAGGGGAATGGGACAAAATACCAGCAACAGTGTGTGAAGACTTACAGAAAACATTTGACCTCTGTCATTGCCAACAATGGGTATATAACAAAGTATTGAGATGAACTTTTACTATGGACCAAATACTTATTTTCCACCATAATTTGCAAATAAATTATTAAAAAATCAGACAATGTGATTTTATGGATTTTTCTCTCTCTCATAGTTGACTTATCCCTATGATGAAAATTACAGGCCTCTTTTTAAGTGGGAGAACTTGCACAATTGGTGGCTGACTAAATACTTTTTTGCCCCATTGTAAATAAAGATGCAGCAGCACTCTGTCAAAAAAATGGAGGCTCTTAGCACACTTTTTGATCAAAATGTGTCCCCCCCATCAACCATGTGGAGGTGGCCTCACTTCGGATAGGACCCTAACATGCTCATTCTACTCACCTCTGCTGGGCATATAGCCTCCATTCTTTGACCAAGAGTCCTGCTGTAACCTTCTTTTTGTATATTTTTTATTCGTCACAGCAGCATGCACCTGTGTATTAGGTAGTTGTGCCGACTATTTATCTTTTTTTTTGTTAGAAAAGTTATCAATTGTTAAACTGATAGTGGATCCTGCATGTTACCCAGTTATAGGCCATATGCCCAGCAGAGGTGAGTAGTGTAAGTGTTTTAGGGTCCCATTCAAAGTGAGGCCACCTCCGTGTGATGGATGGGGGATACATTTTGATCAAAAAGTGCGCTAAGAGCCTCCATTTTTTCACCAACAGCTGCTGCAACCTTTTTTTTTTGTGTATTGAGGTGGGAATATACCTTATTCCTCCTACCTTTATTTCAACAAGATGAATAAAATACCAGTACTCATTATGGAGTACGTCCATATCCCCTAATCAGCGGGATAGGGCATAAGTGTCTGATTCCAGTGGTTGGATCCCCTCAGACACTCATTACCTCTCCTGTAGACAGGTTAGAAAACCCTATTCAAGCCCCATTTCTCTACGGATAAAAAAAAAAATGTCCCCACAGCAGCAAAAAAAATCCAACCTTATTAGGGTCCAGATCTGAAACCAGTTATAGTGAAGTTGAAATAAAGACAGGAAAAAAATAAATAAAGAAAATGAACATTTAAAGGGAGTATTGAGCTGTTCTTGTGGACTACTACTCACATGATCCCTTTTGGATTCTGCAGCATACAGGCCTTTGGTCCGAACGTGGTTACTGGGCATGGTCCATGCATGGATCTTGTTCTCCTGCATAAAAAAAAGAGGACAGAAAAGTTTAAATAAAAAAAAAGTCAAAAAGATAGATGAAAGTTTTTCACAACAGGACATGGCATAATCTGCGTTGTAATAGCAGACACCGCCCACTGACAAAAGTGGCATTGTGGGCACTATATAAGAAATCTGACTTTTTTTACTTCTTGTTTGTAATTTCCCAACACTCACTGAAAACCTGCATGGAAATGGGCAGATTTGCTGCAGGCTGCTGGTAATTTGCATGCAAAAAAAAAAAAAAAAAAATGCGCTCCCCACTTCTCCAGACAACTCCACAGGGGGACAGGTGGCCATTAAGGGAGTACACAAAACTCTTTTGGCAACGGTCAGATGTATGTTATTTAAAGGGCACTAAATGCAATGAAAATTAAAAATGATGTATAACTCCCCTGGTTTGGTGCCGCCATTCCGGAGATATACAAATGTATTCGCCTCCATTGATAATATGTCAATCCCACATTTTGCGCAATGAATGTGGGACCTGGCATACCAATCCTTCCTTCCATATGCCTGCCCACATCGTGCTCCCATGGGTGAAAGCGGTCTCATGAATATTTATAAGGTGGGCGGGCATATGAGAGCAGAGGGGAAGGAGGTAGGGATGCTGGGTATGCAGGGTCCTGCCTCCATTGTGTAAAGCCAGCGATTAACATATCAGCAACAATGGTTAATGCACTGTATATCTCAGGAATGGCGGCAATGATCTGGGTGAGTAAAACATGATTTTAATCTGGTTCGCCCGCACTATAACCCTGTGTATTGGGTTTAGTGTAGGCGTATTGGGTTTAGTGTAGGCGTATTGGGTTTAGTGTAGGCGTATTGGGTTTAGTGTAGGCGTACTGGGTTTAGTGTAGGCGTACTGGGTTTAGTGTAGGCGTACTGGGTTTAGTGTAGGCGTACTGGCTGTCATTTTCTCTTTAAAATGGACACTGTCAGATTCAAACATTTTTACGTGTTGTACATCTTGGCAAAACATAAACCTTTCTAATATACTTCATTCTTTTTTCTTCTCTTGCTGTTCTAAGTGAGAAGTGATTTGTTATAAAGGCTGCATTCACACTAGGTTTCGTTTATAAGGCGGCCAGATCCGGCTGGGGGATGGGAAAATCGGGAACTCCTGTATCCCAGCCGGACCCGGCTCCCATCTCATTTACTTGAATGAGCCGACCGGAGTCAGATAGTGACTCCGGTCGGCTCATTTTTTGCCCCGTATACGCTTTTCTGGCCAGACTGAAAACCGTGGTATGCTGGGATACGGGAGCGCCCGGTTTTCCCATCTCCCAGCCGGATCCAGTCCCTGTACGGACAAAACGTAGTGTGAATGCAGCCTTACTGGGTTTACATGCCAATATATGCTTGTGTATTTACACTACAATCTACCTACTTATCTATGCGCCAAGATAATTAGGTGAGGACCCTGATTGTTTAAATCTGATTATGATAATTTTTTATTTTTTTCTACTTTGTTGATTGATGTTCTTTGTCTGGATATGGTCTTACCAGGCTTATACCACTTCGGGTCATGAAGCAGATGGAAAAAAAATAAAAAAATAAATGTTCATGGTTGTTTATGCTTTTATTTTGAAAATGTTTTATTAATCAAAAATGTATCAAAAAAATATGTTAAAAATAAAATATATAAAAGAATATATAAAATAATAATATACAGGGCTCAGAAGGGAAGGAGCGACATCGGGCTTTTGAAGAGAGAATTTTGCTGAAAAGGTTTTTGGGGGGCATGTCGCATTTAGGAAGCCCCCATGGTGCCAGAACAGAGAAGAAAAAAATAAAACACATGGTACACTATTTGGGAAACTACACCCATTAAGGAACCTAACAATGGGTATAGTGAGCCCACAGGGGTTTGACAAACTTTTGTTGAAGTAGGACGTGAAAAAAATTGATTTTCTTCACTAAAATGCTAATGTTACCCCAAATTTTTCATTTTCACAAGGGGTAATAGGAGAAAAAGCCTTCCAAAATTTGTAACCCCATTTCTTAGGAGAATGGAAATACCCCATATGTGGATGTAAAATGCTCAGCGGGCGCACTACAGGGCTCAGAAGAGAAGGAGCCACATTGAGCTTTTGTAGAATTTGGTTGGAACTGAAGTTGGGGGCCATGTGCATTTACAAAGCCCACCGTGGTGCCAGAACTGTGGACCCCCCCAACATGTGACACCATTTTAAAAAACTACACCCCTCAAGGAATGTAATAAGGGGTGCAGTGAGCATTTACACCCCAACGGCGTTTGACCGATTTTTCATTTTCACGGACCACATTTCCCAAAATATTTTAGACACCTGTGGGGTGTAAATGCTCAGTGCAACCCCTTTATTACATTCCTTGAGGGGTGTAGTTTCCAAAATGGGGTCTCATGTGGGCGGTTTTTACCAATTCACCAATTTACCGTGTATACTCAAGTATAAGCCGACCCGAATATAAGCAGAGGCCCCTAATTTTACCACAAAAACCCAGGATAAAAAAAATAAATAAATAAATAAACCGTTATTGACTCGACTATAAGCCTAGGGCGGGAAATACATCACCCCCCCCCTTCATCATCACCGCCTGTCAATCCCTTCATCAGTGGTCTTCAACCTGCGGACCTCCAGATGTTGCAAAACTACAACTCCCAGCATGCCCGGACAGCCATCAGCTGTCCAGACATGCTGGGAGTTGTGGTTTTGAAACCTCTGGAGGTCCGCAGGTTGAAGACCACTGCAGCCTTAATCATCATACAGGCCACCCCCCCCCCCCCTCTTGTTTTGTACTCATCTTCCCTCGGCGGGAAGTTAGGGTGAGCTGGTCCGGGCCATCTATGCTGCAGGTGGGGATAGTTAGTCGTTGCGGGCTGTCCATTTTCACCGGGGGGGGGCCTCTTCTCCGCGCCTGCCCCGGACTACTGACGTTGCCTTGACGACTACGCACAGGGACGTTGCGCCCTGTGCGTCGTCGTCAAGGCAACGTCACTAGTCCGGGGCAGGCCCGAAGCGCGGAGAAGAGGGGCCCCCCCCCCCCCCCGAGCTGATATGGACAGCCCGCAACGACTAACCATCCCCACCGGATGGTTCCTGCAGCATAGATGGCCCGGACCAGTTCACAATAACTTCCTGACGAAGGCTGCAGTGGCCGCATGCTGGGAGTTGTAGGTTTGCAATCTCTGGAGGTCCGCAGGTAGAAGACCACTGAGAAGGGATTGACAGGCGGAGAGTTCACTCGAGTCTAAGCCGAGGTGGGCGTTTTCAGCACAAAAAAAATCGTGCTCAAAAACTTGGGTTATACTCGAATATATACGGTGGGCCTTAAATGTACATGGTGTTTCTCCCTCCTGAGCCCTGTAGTGCGCCCGCTGAGCACTTTACGTCCACATATAGGGTATTTGGGTACTCGGAAGAAATTGTGTTACAAATTTTGCGGGGCAAGGGTAATTGGTGCTGTCTGGGATAGCACCAATCACCCTTATTTCAGGGGTCATCGGGTGATTCGCCCGGTCTCAGGACCCTCTAGGCGATATGCCAGGGTGGCTGCTGTTAGATAACAGCAGCAATACCGGCCCGATCATCGCGTCCGGAGATGTGGAGATCCAGGATAGCAGTGCCGTGAATGCCCTAAGCACCTCTTAGCAGCGCCATACATTTATGGCGCAGGACCTTAAGTGGTTAAGCAAAACCATGGTTACAAGAGTATGATACCTTTACAGAGAGAGGTTACAGTTCATCTATAGAAAACTCATGTTCTTACTGATAAAGACTCTTAACAGCATATCAAGTTACCTGTTTCTTTAAAAACCTTTGACCTGTCCTAAAGACACGTGAGAAGTTTTGATTGGTCTATGTCAGAGTGTATATAACCAAACCAAATACTAAATTGCTAAGAGAAAATCACGGATAACCAAGACAATGACAGACTTACATTTTAAGTTTGTCTCACTTCATTCTTTTTTGCGATCAGTCGGGGTCCAGGCACTTAGACCCCGACTATGAAAACTTTTGACCTGTCTATAAAACATTTGAATTTTTTTTTTTTTTAAGTGAGTGTTCATTTAAGGTTTTACAAAATGGACAAAGAAAGAAATACATTTTTGTCTAATAAGGGGGAGGAATGTGCTATATGAAATATTAAAGAGTAACGTCCTATTATACACAGACAGACAGCACTGCACGAGGTGCGCGGGCTGGTAAACATTACAATAGACTGCAGTGCTGGAGAAGGAGTGACACCAGGATTGCAAAGTCATGCTTACTCAAAACCCAACACACAACCCCGCCATTAACCACTTAAGGCTGGGTTCCAGCAACACAAGCAACATATTACAACAAGCAGTGTAGGCGGAACAGGAGACCACAAACATTAGGTAAATGTATGTGCAATGGATGGGAAAACATTCACAATGCTGCAAGACATAGGGAAGCAAAAAGGAGTTTACATGCTGCACTATAAACAAATAAACAAATAAATAAATCTCCATTGGAACCCAAGTGTATGCAACATAATGCTTATTTCTGTAGCATTCCCTAAAAGTATATCAAATCTCATTCACTTACTTTTAGTGCAAATTTTCCGAAACTGTACAAACATTCAGCATAGTGTTGGGCGCGAATATTCGCATTTCGAATTTTTATAGCAAATTCGGGAATATTGCAAATATATTCGCTATAAATTTCGAAATGACGAATATTCACTTTTTTCCACATATTTGCATATTCCTTCTTTTCGCTTGTGGGCCAATTAGAATGATGCAAATACACTTGTCAGAGGTTATCAACAACATCCCTAGCAACCAATAGTAAAGTTGCCCACCCCCTCACTGTTTTCTTCCTCGAATACGTGAATATTCACGTATGAGAATATTCGCATATGCGAATATAACGAATACGCGAAATTTGCGAATGTAGGACAAATATTCGTCTATATATTCGCGAAATATCGCAAATTCGAATATGGGCAATGCCGCTCATCACTAATTCAACAGCATTGAACCTACCCTAAAGGGCACGAGATAGATGCAAAGCCATATGCAGAATCTGGGGATATTGCGAGTAGAGATGAGCGAACTTACAGTAAATTCGATTCGTCACGAACTTCTCGGCTTGGCAGTTGATGACTTATCCTGCATAAATGAGTTCAGCTTTCAGGTGCTCCGGTGGGCTGGAAAAGGTGGATACAGTCCTAGGAGACTCTTTCCTAGGACTGTATCCACCTTTTCCAGCCCACGGGAGCACCTGAAAGCTGAACTAATTTATACAGGATAAGTCATCAACTGCCGAGCCGAGAAGTTCGTGACAAATCGAATTTACTGTAAGTTTGCTCATCTCTAATTGCGAGTTCAGCCAGTCTTATGAAATGGATGGGCGGGACAATAGGAGAATCCACAGCATCTTAGTGAACCAATAAAGGCTGGTACAGGGATCGCCCAGTGAGCTGAATCAGTGGTTGGGGTTCACTGGATTCTCAATATTCTGATAGATGGGAAACCCAGAGGTGGCAACAGGAAAGGCCATAAATGCCCAAACCCTTTAAAGGAGTACTCCGGTGGAAATTGTAGATTCACGACAGTTGGAGATCCACAGTTTGGAGACCACTGATGTAGAAGCTTTGTGTGTGGGAAAGCTACTATCCTATTTATTTTTATTTCCAATGGAAAAAAATATATTTTTTTTTTTTTAAATCAACTGGTGCCAGAAAGTTAAACAGATTTGTAAATGACTTCTATTAAAAAATCTTTACCCTTCCAGTACTTTTTAGCAGCTTTATGCTACAGAGGAAATTATTTTCTTTTTGAATTTCTTTTTTTTGTCTTGTCCACAGTGCTCTCTGCTGACACCTCTGTCCGTGTCAGGAATTTTCCAGAGCAGGAGAAAATCCCCATTGCAAACCTATGCTGCTCTGGACAGTTCCTGACACGGACAGAGGTGTCAGCAGAGAGCACTGTGGAGAAGACAAAAAAAAGAGATTCAAAAAGAAAAAAGCATTTCCACTGTAGCATACAGCTGCTAAAAAGTACTGGAAGGGTAAAGATTTTTTTTTTTAATAGAAGTAATTTACAAATCTGTTTAACTTTCTGGCACCAGTTGATTTAAAAAAAATATGTTTTCCACCGGTGTACCCCTTAAAACAAATAAAAAACTAAAATAGGATAGTAGCTTTCCCACACATTAAGCTTCTACATCAGTGGTCTCCAAACTGTGGATCTCCAGCTGTCGCAAAACTACAACTCCTAGCATGCCCGGACAGCCGTTGGCTGTCCGGGCATGCTGGGAGTTGTAGTTTTGCAACAGCTGGAGGTCCACAGTTTGGAGATGACTGCTCCACACTTTTTATTATGCCACTGTTATTAAGCAGTGTTCACACCTCGGAATTTCTGGGCGGAATTCTGCACAATAATTCCTCTGTAGCAGAGTCCCATCGAATTCAACAGGATTCTGTTGCACTGTGCACACGCCCATTCTTTCTGCGGATGCCGCAGTCCTAGCGCCAGCATGTTATGCCCGTGCCCGTAGTCTCCGGAATGTCCGCACAGAGATTTTGCGTGCGGTCATTCTGAAGTGTGAACATAGCCTTAGATATAGGGCATCTCTATAAATGTATTATCTGGCAACGGGCTTCCAATCCTTCTATCTGTACTTTTTATAAAGAGACACAGTGTAAGCTTATGAGTGGTATCATACCCCAGCCTTATTGCACTCAATCGGGGAGATTTATCAAAACCTGTGGATGCCCATAGCAACCAATCAGATCGCTTCTTTCATTCTTATCAAGGCCTGTGAAAAATGAAAGAAGCGATCTGATTGGTTGCTATGGGCAACTGGTCAACTTTGCCTCTCCACAGGTTTTGATAAATCTCCCACATAATCTGTCCATACCTTCTCACTGTTGGAGGTGCCACCCAGTGATGGGTACTCTTTAAAATATTTTTTGGACCTGCCCCTTGGTTACATCCTACTAGCTATTGGATAGATGTGGGCTCTTTGTTGGAGTTTCTTTCTGCCTTTCCATCCACTTAGAACCTGTGTTTTATCTACTTAGAATATTCCTCCTAAAGGAACGAGAAAATGATCTGCCAAATTTATCCTCACACTCCGCACACCCGGGGCAAGCGGGGCTCCGGACACCCGGGGCAAGCGGGGCTCCGGACACCCGGGGCAAGCGGGGCTCCGGACACCCGGGGCAAGCGGGGCTCCGGACACCCGCGGCAAGCGGGGCTCCGGACACCCGCGGCAAGCGGGGCTCCGCACACCCGCGGCAAGCGGGGCTCCGCACACCCGCGGCAAGCGGGGCTCCGCACACCCGCGGCAAGCGGGGCTCCGCACACCCGCGGCAAGCGGGGCTCCGCACACCCGCGGCAAGCGGGGCTCCGCACACCCAGGGCAAGCGGGGCTCCGCACACCCAGGGCAAGCGGGGCTCCGCACACCCAGGGCAAGCGGGGCTCCGCACACCCAGGGCAAGCGGGGCTCCGCACACCCAGGGCAAGCGGGGCTCCGCACACCCAGGGCAAGCGGGGCTCCGCACACCCAGGGCAAGCGGGGCTCCGCACACCCAGGGCAAGCGGGGCTCCGGACACCCAGGGCAAGCGGGGCTCCGGACACCCAGGGCAAGCGGGGCTCCGGACACCCAGGGCAAGCGGGGCTCCGGACACCCAGGGCAAGCGGGGCTCCGGACACCGAGGACAAGCTGGGCTCCGTACACCGAGGACAAGCAGGGTTCCGTACACTGAGGACAAGCAGGGCTCTGTGCATTGAGGCTCTGTGACATGCTCCCGGCTCACACAGCAGGATGATTAACAAGCCAGGAGCCTGCACAGTTGTATTTGGTCTACTCAGACACACAGGCAATACCTGCAGGGACAGCATTTTTCACCCAAAAATAGAGATATATTTTTTAACCAATGTATATTACAAATATACATATAATGGTATTATCTACATTATATAAAAAGATTTTGCTAACAACAGGTACACTTTAATGGCTACTTAAATGAGATTAATGCTCTGACACATTCAGGGTCCGTTTGGCTCCTATTTTTTTTTTTGTGCCGAATGGACCCAGAATGGGTCGGAGCAAAAGTGGCACCACAGAGTTTTGACTGATACCATTGACTTGAATGGGGTTCTTAGGGTGTCCTGTATTTTGAGTTGAGTGGAAAAAAAAAAAAAATAGAACCCAGTTTTTTGTTTTCGCTCAACTCCTGTCCTTTTCGATGGACTGACCAGCACAATGGCAGTGTGAACGAGCCCTCAGATATTTCTCAGGGCAGCTTGCCCCTTATCCCATCCTTCCTTTGTTTTCTTTCCTTTTGTGTCCTCCTTTGTTTTGTCTTCCTCCAATGCCTTAACATTCCATGTTGATGTTTTTGATTTTTACAATACTAATTCTCCAAGCTTCCATTACCTTTCCTGATAGTGTCCCCCCCCCCAAGACCAGAAAGTTGTTGTTGCTATTTACAACAGGCAAGTATTCTTGTTATGGTGCATTTGTTTCTTTTTCTTTTTTTGCCTTATTCATGACAAGTACGTTCACACATATATAATCTGCTGCAAAAAAAAAAGCCAAAGCAGATTATGTACATGGGAACGTATCCTTGTTGTTTTGTTTTTAATTTACTTTATTGATATCTTGGAAATTTTTATATACATTGTATATTTTCTACCGTATCCATTTTTTTTCCTTTCTTCAAATATGGGACCAATACAAGTTGCTTTGCAGCCTATAATGTCTACTGAACCTGCTGCTGTCATCCGGAACAATCCAGAGGTGGCATCTGCATGCATTTCTGTGCACACAAAATAAACAGGGAGGGAGCGTTTAGCACATCCAGGGAGGGCGCCATCCATGAGACAGCAACAGAGAACAGCAATTTCTTAAGCCAAGAGACTGTAATAATATACAGGTTTTCTCTTCTTATAAAGGATCTGCATTGCCCAGTGTATTGTGGCCAAACATCTCTATCCTGGGTGATGTATACAGCAATGAATTCCCCTTAGAGTCTCTGAACCAGTGTGCCTCCAGCTGTTGCAAAAGTACAACTCGCAGCATACCCACACCGCCTTTGTAGTTTTGCAACAGCTGGAGGCACACTGGTCGGGAAACCCTGCCTTAGGCTGGGTTCACACCACGTTTTGTTAAATACGGTTCCAGTATACGGCTGGGAGGGGGGGCGGGGCTTAATCAGGCATAAACGTGGTCGACCGCGTTTTTGCCTACGGTCGGGAAACCGCATACGGACGAAAACGAAGCTGACCGGAGGCTGCGGCTCACTCCGGTCGGCTCATAGACATGCATTAAATACGGTTCCCGACTACGGCTGAGTGCGGGCGCCACGATTAAGCCCCGCCCCCCTCCTCCCAGCCGTATACGGGAACCCTATTTAACAAAACGTGGTGTGAACCCAGCCTTAGAGGCACTGAATGGAGTTTTTTTTTTTTTGGATTCACCCAGATTTGTCATAGGTAAAATTTCCCTTTTCCATTTTTAGGGTGCGTTCACACCTGGCATATACACAGCGTATTTTACTCTGCGCAAAATTTATGACAGCAGCGGGAAATACGCTGCGTATTCCTCGCTCACTATACACACAGGGCTTTCCGGCGGCAGCCCTGTGTGTGTAGTGAGTTTTGGAGGCGGGGTTGTGTGCTGCGGTGACTGTGACGCACGGCTCCGCCTCAAACTCACTACACACATAGGGCTCCCGCCGGAAAGCCTTGTGTGTATAGTGAGCAAGGAATACGCAGCATATTTCCCGCTGCTGCCGTAAATTTTGCGCAGCGTGAAGTACGCTGCGTATACGCCAGGTGGGAATGCACCCTTAACAGTAGATCCAAGTGAACAGAAGTTTTATCTTTGGGATCTCTGTGCGTCACCTGGTTCTTTCCTTGGGTGCCAGCCAATGGAGGACATGGGATAAACCCTACTGTATGATCAGAATCTGAGTGCTATATGTCCCAGGTCTCCATTCATTCTTTATAAGCTGGAGCTGCCATCAATCAGGTTACCGTCCCAGTCATTATTAATAGAGATGAGCGAACTTACAGTAAATTCGATTCGTCACGAACTTCTCAGCTCAGCAGTTGATGACTTATCCTGCATAAATTAGTTCAGCTTTCAGGTGCTCCGGTGGGCTGGAAAAGGTGGATACAGTCGTAGGAATGAGTCTCCTAGGACTGTATCCACCTTTTTCAGCCCACCGGAGCACCTGAACTCATTTATGCAGGATAAGTCATCAACTGCCGAGCCGAGAAGTTCGTGACGAATCGAATTTACTGTAAGTTCACTCATCTCTAATTATTACTGAGTAACATTGTGGCTGGACATGAAACACTTATAAGATACAGAGATAACATATTAAAAAGAAGAAACAATAAAACAGCTTATCAAGTTGGCTTTGTAGCCAGCCTTTAGGTGTATCAGTGGGGGAGCTAGGGGACAACTTATAGGACTATTAATACACCTACAGGTCTGTACCCACTTATTTATAACAAATCTATCATTCACCCTGTGTTTCCCATATTCATATGCATAAGTATGCAATGATGCCATTAACAGGCTGTAAAGGTTAAGTAGATCCTTCTATGACATAGTTTCCCAACCAGGGTGCCTCCAGCTGTTGCAAAACTACAACTCCCAGCATGCCCGGACAGCCGTTGGTTGTCCGGGCATGCTGGGAGTTGTAGTTCTGCAACAGCTGGAGGCATCCTGCTTGGGAATCACTCTTCTATGTTCAACAACATTTTTAATAACTTACCTTCAGAAGTTACATTGAGCGCACATTACTATTATGTAGGTTTTAAGAGGAATTATGTAACTTTTAAACGCACTAGTCTGGAATAACAAATGGATAAACAATGCAATCTAATTGTTTAGCCTGGGAGAACTGCAGATAAAAACTATCAAATGAAATTATTAACATTTGCCAGCAAGGGAGCGCAACAATTTGTTTTTTTGGACATCAAACAATGAAAAAATATCACGTATCAGAATGTTACCACTGAGCCAAGAAGGACATAGAAAAAGACATTCCTGGGGGACAGCACGGAGCATTCTTTCTACCAGAAGAATTATCGAAAAAACGTAAAATTAAAAAAAATGGCTGCTTTTGTTTTGTTTCAGAAACACCACACTTTTCCACAGGTTGTCTCTGATATTAAAACTCAACTCTACTAAAGTGAATAGGGCTGAGTTGCAATACCAGATACAACCTGTGGGCGGGTAAGGCGCCATTTCTGGAAGAAAGCAGGCATGTTTTTGTAACTCTAGGCAACCCCTTTAATGAACGTTCTTAAAAGGGGCCTGCAGGAATACAAGGAATGAATTAATGGAATTAAAGTGCACATGTCATTCTGAAAACGGTCGATCAGCAGAGCAAGGGGAGGAGGGAACTGTGTTGGCGCTCCTCTCCCCATTTTGTGTCTATGTGAACAGGACGGTCCTATAGGTCATGTGATAGAGTTGGTAGAGAATGTATTCAGGGTGCACTTCTCCCGGCTTATTCTAATGATCAGTTGTATCTAAATATTCTAGGACATATCACATTTTTTTGTTTCTTAATGGAAGGTATCCTTCAAGAAAAGCAGAACCTTCACAGCAGGGCTTGCGTCCGCTAACATGGTGGACAGGTCAGGTGGACTGGTGGCATCTCTCTGGGCCCCTGGTGGTTGGACCCTAGTCAATCATAATGTTTAGGCATATCCTAGTGATAAGCCATAAAATTACACAATGGGATTTAGGTTCCATCCCTTAGCTACCAAAATCATTGGGACCCCAATATCCTGTGTTGGCCTCTGAAAAGGAAGTCCTGTGTAGTCAATTAATGTAAGCCAATGCTTTTCAGTTCCATCTTAGACCCTGCTGCCAGTTTACTAGGCCAACGGAGGTCAAGGCATCAACCCACTTGGCCACCAGGAACCAGCCAATCAGGTATCAGATGCAAGCCCATTTGGTCATCTGAAACCCAAGAGCCAGGCCATTAAGGACCAGGGCACCAGCCAACCAGGAACCCAAGGACAAGCCCACCCATCAGGCACCCCAATAGCCAGTCCACAAGGGATGTGACAACATTTTACACCGATAAACACATGTTGTGAAAACAGTAAAAAAAACAAAAAAAAAAAAGTTTTCACACTTGCCGCTAGATTTGTCCCACACACCTGAATTCCTTGGTGCTTCCCGGTCCCGGAGACGCAGATAAACTGCGTGATTTTGTTCTTCCTCGAATGGGTTTCCCTCGGTTGATTTCCTCCTCACAATCACAGGCCGCAAAAAAAAGTTCTTCTACGTTCACACTCTTTTCTTTGCCGCACACCTTGTTCTGGGATCGATCCATAGTGCAAATGAGAATGCCTCACTCAAAGACAGTGAAAATGCCTTGAAGAGAAAGAAATAATACAGATTATATTGTAATACTGCTATATTGGGGGGAAAAAAGAACAAATAATAGTGCATGTCCTTTGTATTAGCCAATCTATTATTATTATTATTATGGTATCAGGTGCCAAGTAAGGGACACCTGAGACCTGAAGTCACTGTACACATCCCCCGCCCAGCTGAGAGCGAGACACACCAAGACTCCACGGGAAGAGACAACTATAGCAATACCTGCCGTGCAAACAACCTAGTAATCCAAGCAGAGTAATACTGCGCATTTCAAGAACAGAGGAAACTCCACCCGGCTTCCTCTCAACTAGTATAGGTTAATACCAGGAACGCAAAAAGGTCTGTGGATTACACAAACAGGATAAAGTGTCGTGCGGAGAATGGAGAAAAATACAGGTTGTTACATTGTGGCAAATAATATTGCAGAATATATTGGTCTGAGAGAAGCAGAACATGAGATTACAGCATATGCCCACAATGTGTTTAAAGCTTTTATGTCCTGTCTGAAAACAAAAAAAAGCTGGAAGTGTCATAGTAAGGCCATGTTCACATGAAGGAATTTCTGAAAAAAAGTCTGCGGAAAGATCCTGTTCGGACACTCCACTGCAGCAGAGTCCCATAGATTTAAAGGGGTACTCCCGTGGAAAAAAAAATTTCTTTTTTTTTTTAAATCAACTGGTGCCAGAAAGTTAAACAGATTTGTAAATTACTTCTATTAAAAAAATCTTAATCCTTCCAGTACTTTATAGGGGCTGTATACTAAAGAGGAAATGCTTTTCTTTTTGGATTTCTCCTGTCACAGCCACAGTGCTCTCTGCTGACCTCTGCTGTCCATTTTAGGAACTGTCCAGAGCAGCGTATGTTTGCTATGGGGATTTTCTCCTGCTCTGGACAGTTCCTAAAATGGACAGCAGAGGTCAGCAGAGAGCACTGTGGCTGTGACAGAAGAAAACCAAAAAGAAAAGCATTTCCTCTGTAGCTTACAGCTGCTAATAAGTACTGGAAGGATTAAAGATTTTTTAATAGAAGTAATTTACAAATCTGTTTAACTTTCTGGCTCCATTTGAATAAAAAAAAAAAAATGGGAGTACACCTTTAAAGGGGTACTCCGCTGCTTAGCGTTTGGAACAAACTGTTCCGAGCCCTGGAGCTCGTGACGCCATAGCCCCGCCCCTCATGACGTCACACCCCTCAATGCAAGTCTATGGGAGGGGGCGTGACAGCCGTCACGCCCCCTCCCATAGACTTGCATTGAGGGGCGTGACATCATGAGGGGCGGGGCTATGGCGTCACGAGCTCCTGGCACCGGCTCCAGGGTTCAGAACAGTTTGTTCCAAACGCTGAGCAGCGGAGTACCCCTTTAATCCCGATTGGCCATCCAATTTCTGCACGGAAATACATTGTCATCTACGAAGATTTAACAATTATTGAAACTATACTCCCTGATATTAATCGTTTTCAAGCCCTGATCAACAGGGAATCTTACTGGATTTTTATGTTTAACACACCGGCCCCGGAAGGGCTTAATGCGGTTATAGAACGGACTACTGTTTGATCTAATATTATAATCATATTTTTAAATGTTTTTTTTTATGTCTTTTTTGTTTATTTTTTTTTTTGTAAAATGTGTGAAATGTTGATGTAATTTCCGGTCATGTGATTGGAATTGTGGGTATTTAATCTGAGCATTAAGCGATTTTTGTCATGCCTGAAGAAGAAACCGGTTCGGTTTCGCAACGCGTAGCATGTGTTAATAAAATACGTTTTTATTATCACTTCTGGATCACCTTACTGGCAGCGCCTACCATCCTCCGTGAAAGGTGGAGTGGTATTGGAATGTACGAAGACGGCACAGTTCTTGTGCCAACGGAACATGCAAATTTACAGAATGTCCATCTGTGATTTCCAGGCAGAGATTCCGCAAATTTTCCATTGTGTGAACATAGCCTAAAGAGTCTACTTTTTAAGATCACGTCATTTCACAATTTGCACAAATTTCTTAATAGATGTTTATGTTATAGATCGAAATCTCCTGCAGAGTCATAGTGTTATAGGGTATGTGTCATTACAAAATGAACTATTGTTCAAATCAGGTTTTTATGTTAAACATATTTTTTAATAACTTTTTTTATGGGGGGGGAAGGTTTATTTATTTTTTACATTTTTTTTTTTCTATTTTCACCACTAAGTCTTATTATAACTAAGCTCAGACTACCTGTTCTGTCTGTGATGATAAGAAGGATTCTGCTTGAAAGTGAACTGTACCGCATAAAAGTGACACCAGTAAATAGAGAACATAAGTGATGAGGTTAAAATAGAGGATGTTTAGAGCTTAGCCTCCCACTCCCTGTGGAATAACCTCTTCAAAGGGTTGCAGAGTATGCCCAGTAACATTTCCCATGTGAATGATACAGCTTCTGTCTGGTGTTGCTTCCAAATGTTAAAAAAAAAAAAAAAATTATAATAATGTACAAAAAATAAATAATTAAATAAAAAAAATAAAAAATAAAGTTTTAGGCAACACATTCCCTTCATTTCAATTGTCTTAACACATTTTATTTGAACTGTTTAAAAGAAAAAAGGGTACAGCCAACGTACAATCATAAGAAAAACCTGTGATAAAAGCATACAGAAGAGAGTCTTTGGCTTTCCGGGCATGCTGGGAGTTGTAGTGTCACAACAGCTGGAGGCACACAGCCAATTTAGACGAGCAAGGTGTAATTCTGCATTTGTCCTGTGGAGGCTCTGTAGGAAACAAACACTTGCTGGTGGGTTTCCTGGATAATCTACAGTTGATTGCTAGGGGTACTTACAGCAACCAGTCAGTAGTTGTTAGGAAGATCTACTGGCAAGAAGGGGACTGTCAAAAGTGTACAGCCCCTTAACATTTGACATCATTCCCAAGACTGTTGAATTAGATCAAAAGAAGCCCACCCCATGTGTCTGGGGCTGCTGAGCTGGAGCTATAATTATAGATTCCCTATAAAACAAAATGCAGCCTGTTTGTCATATAAATATGCTAGAAAGCAGAGTGAAGCAAAACAGCCAAGACCAGCACAATCTACGAACATTCTTCAGTACATTCATGTTCATTCTGTTTTATAATGAAAGGAAGTGATTATTTTTCATCCAGTGTTACAATAAGCCATTTGTTATCCAGGAACCCACTCGGTGAAGCCCCCACCCCTCAAATGACCAGCAGCTGTTCGCTTTCTGGATTCGGGACTGCACAGTCCAAGCTACGAGACTGCTAGAAGTCTGAACACTGCCGAAACTTTATTACAGTAGTAAGTAGGGGAGAAAAAAAAAAAAAAAGACAGATGTGGCGCTAATATAGTGCCGGTTATCCGTGGATAACGGATGGTTCGTAGAGAGATAAGAGCCTGCTCACCTTTAAGTGTTGCGCTAATTTCAGGCGCAACACTGATGTAAGCATTGAGTAGGTGTCTTTCCGCAGGTATGCCGGGAGCAGCTGGCCGTCGGTCCCGCCGGAGACAGTGGATAAGATAATGTAGCAGATGTGGGAGGTAGGAATCCCGGCAAGGGTTTCCTAAATCTTCCCGTGGGCAACGACTTCGGCGCTGCAGCGCTACACCGGCGGGGTCAAACAGAAGTCAGTGAGGGTGCAGAGAATAGTGATAGCTTTTTATTGTATAATCATAAAAAGGACCGGTGCTTAGTTGGACAACACGTTTCGGAGGGGCTCCCTCCTTCGTCAGGTCCACGTGCGGACCTGACGAAGGAGAGAGCCCCTCCGAAACGCGTTGTCCAATTAAGCACTAATCCTTTTTATGATTATACAATAAAAAGCTATCCCTATTCTCAGGTCCGCGTGCGGACCTGACGAAGGAGAGAGCCCCTCCAAAACGCATTGTCCAACTAAGCACTAATCCTTTTTATGATTATACAATAAAAAGCTATCACTATTCTCTGCACCCTCTCCGACTGCTGTTTGACCCCGCCGGTGCAGCACTAAAGTAGTCACCCATGGGAAGGTTTAGGAAACCTGTGCCAGGATTCCTACCTCCCACATCTGCTACAGAAACTTTATTACAGGTCTTTGTAAGGCTATGTTCACACTGCGTCATTTTTGCAGAATGTTCGTGGCAGATGTTTCCACTGCAGAAATTCCGCCATGCGAGTTTGGATGAGGGTGAGATATGGACCTTAAGATTTATTACAGCCATGTTAGACTGGCCTATAGTAAAGGAAACCAATAAGAGGTGTTCTCACCTCTTATACTCTGTCCCCTCTACAGACCAGCGACTACAGGGCAACAGGAGAAATTAATCAGCATTAATTTATATACACACTTAAAAGAGGTACGCCACTACTTTAAAACGTACCCACTTTCTCCAGAAAGAAGCCCTGTGCTTGGTATCTCAAACACTATCTCCTATAGAGAATGTATAGTGCACCGGCCAACACGCCGCTCCATGCACAGGGAGAGCCAGGGCCCCGTTCTGCGGATCACAGGGGTGGGCCCTCTGGAATCGGACACATCTCCTATTCTGCAGATAGGTGATAAGTTTTAAAGTAGTGGAGTAACCCTTTAACCCTGTCTAAGGTTTTTAAAAACTTTACCTTTCTTACTTTTAGGGGATTTGAACACACAATTGCTTATACAATCCCCAACAATACTACTGTATTGCAATCTGACTGCTCTTTTAGTAGGGTGTGCCAGAAGCGCTAAAGCCTAGGTGCAATTCATACCCAGATATCATGTCTTCTGGGGAAAGCCACCCGCTGTCTTACCAACTTGGTACTGCGGCATCTAGGTGGTTAAACAGTTGTGATTACAGTTACCTCCTATCCAGGCCAGCTGTAGGAAAATAGAGAAGGAAAAAGAAACAAAAAAAACACTGGCACCCATTGTGTATGGAGCAGGATTAGGGGTACATTTCATACATGTTTTTGTACACAAGGACATCTTCGGGGGATCCCTCGCTCTCTGTACAAGAGGCTCTCATTCTCTAGAGCTTGAGTTGTTTTACTGCATTAAAGGGGTACTCCACTGCCCCAACGTCCGAAACATTTTTTTTTCCCCGAAAGCTAGATGCGGGCTGTGGGGGTCGTGACATCACGGCCACCCCACCTCGTGACATTACACCACGCCCCCTCAATGCAAGTCTATGGGAGGGGGCGTGGCAGCTGCCACGGCCCCTCCCATAGACTTGCATTGAGGGGGCGTGGTGTGACGTCACAAGGGGGCGTGGCTATGACAGAACAAAATGTTCCAGACGCTGGGGCAGTGGAGTACCCCTTTAAATACAGTGGTCCCTCAAGTTACAATATTAATTGGTTCCAGAATGACCATTGTATGTTGAGACCATTGTATATTGAGACCATTACTCTATGGAAACCTGGTAATTGGTTCTGAAGCCCCAAAGTGTCATCCAAAAATAGGAAAAAGTGAGGATTAAAGAAAAATAAGTAGATAACTAATACAGATAAAGCAAATCCTTACATATAAAAGTAAGAAAGATCTGCTGGGAGCTGTAAATCACTGTCTATGTCAGTGTTTCCCAACCAGGGTGTGTCCAGCTATTGCAAAACTACAACTCCCAGCATGCCCGGACAGCCGTTGGCTGTACGGGCATGCTGGGAGTTGTAGTTTTGCAACAGCTGGAGACACCCTGGTTGGGAAACAATAGTTTATGTAGAGGACAGGAGCTTCTTCAGGGTCCTATACAGTACACACAGTGTCCCAAATGGAGCCACCCTTACTTGGTTTACAAAGGAGCAGCTAACCCCGGCACAGGTAAGGAGTAGTACAGAAAATGTAGTTCCTCCCTGTACTGTAGGGGGCGCTACCAGACAGCCAGTCAGTGCATGCACTTCAGTAATACAGGTGGTGATTTACCAGTAAAATGCCCATTCTGATTGGTCAGTTCCTCCAGTTGTGACAGGTATCACAGATCTGGACTGTCCGTAACATTGTATGTTGAGTCTGGTTTCAAGTTACAATGGTCCAGAAAAGACCATTGTATGTTGAAACTATTGTATGATGAGGCCATTGTAAGTTGAGGGATCACTGTACTACATTTCCCCAGCTATTTACCCTAGGTTAGAGGTCCCTAAACCAGGTACCACATACTACCTGGCATAAGGTACACATACATGAGCTGGCAGAACCCCAGGCTGGAATCACATAGGAATGGAGGATCAGTCTGTCCTTTTTTCTTCTTGAAGAATTCAATTGCAGACGACAGCAAAAAAAAAATCAAATAAAAAATAATTTGCATGTGCGATTCCAGCCTGTCATGGGGCATGAGGATTCCAAGTCTCATTCAGAGAGTAGGCAGCAGCACTATAAAGGTTGGGCACCTTGTACCTACTTAACCGGTTTCCGTAGAAATATATAAAACCGTGCTATTCTGGGCTTGGCTATTGTACAGCGGGATGAGTTTACATATAGGGAGTTTGCAAACAATTTGGTCAATTCAGCCCATCTCTAGTAATTATTGTTCAAGACAAAGTGATGCAAAGTGATTGTCAGCTGAAACCTCAACATTAAAAAGCTATTTCCCCTCCTCAGCATAGGCGATTACTGAGGGTCTAACCAATGGGGTCCCCACCAATGATGACAGTGAAGGCAAATTGTCCCCTGAGTGAATCTGGCAATGGAGTAAATGCTCAGCCCCAACTCCATTACCCGTCTATGAGACTTTCAAAACATTGTCCGACTTCTACACTCAGCAATGGACAGAAGCCCCATAGAAAATGAATGGAGCAGTGGCCAAAAATATTGCTGCTCCAATCACTCTGGGACAAACTACCTCTGTTCTCATGATTGGTGGAGGTCCCAATGGTTGATCCCACACGGATCAGTTAGTTATTCCCTATCTGTGGATATCAGTGATCAGTGACGTCACCTCCGTCCTGTTAGGTTTCCCGCGCGCTATGTATATTTAAATCCCCTCACTCCTATGACCCTCCCCCCCCAGACCTGACGAAGCAAGGGGATCCTTGCGAAACGAGTTGTCTCTGTACCCGTTTTTATTTTATACCTACCAATAAACCTGTTTGGTTTTACTACTGCTGTTCCTGTGCATAATTGACAAGACAGCCTCCTGCTAGCGCCGCTGTGCGATCCTCACCAAGGAAAGGTACATACCTCTCCATTACTTCTATCTGTGGATATGGAATAAGCTATAAGATAAGGATAACCCCATTTATCCCAGAAAGCAGTGATCACTGAGAAAAAACAGCTCCTTCCTTATTCCTAGACATAAGGGATGATTGAAAGGATCGGTTGCATATAAATAACATTTAAGTGAGCACCAAGAAAAAGTGGTAATGGGCTGGGTGAACAAAAACCAACAAAAATAAATAGTGGGGGATTCTGTCACCATGTATCATTGCACACACAAAAACAGAATTATCTTAAAATTTCCTAATTTTTCTTGCTAAGAAGAAACAACAGCCACTTCCACTAAATGCGTTTACAAAACCTTCCAACACAATTGCCACAAACCACAGTTCCACATAGTCAGAGATTTCCCATTATATAGGAACTATAGCAACATGTGCCCAAAAGAGGAAGTTCCGTAATTCTAACTATGGTCCTTCATACCTAAGCTCTATGTAAATAACATCATTTACAAAAGGTTTGCCCACTTGGCACCAGAGATGTCACTTACCATATGATACATTCATGGTCATGTATAAAGTTGATGTTCTCATCTATTTTCATATTGCTCCATAAACTATAAAAACATGGCTTTGCCAACTCTTCAGCCCACAGTTCCAATGTGTACAACAGGGAACAGAGTAGCTAGATCATTGATATGCCAAAAGATATTTGGCTAAAGTGAAGTATGGGGGAAATTTAGCATTATGGTGTATTTTTACGTTTGGCATATAGAAGTGAGCTGCATCTTAAAGGCACCAATGAAGTCTTCAAAAAGTTGATGGTTGGATTTCTGTGCTACTCAAAATGTTTGTAAATTTTTGCACAAAATAAAAGAAATGTGACTTTTCAGTCCTGTGACAGATGTCCCAGTGAAGCTCTGAGAATGTGCCTCAGTCCAGGGCCCCAGTAGAGATATGCCACAGTGCCTCAGCCCAGGGCCCCAGTAGAGAAATGCCACAGTGCCTCAGCCCAGGGCCCCAGTAGAGATATGCCACAGTGCCTCAGCCCAGGGCCCCAGTAGAGATATGCCACAGTGCCTCAGCCCAGGGCCCCAGTAGAGATATCCCACCGTGCCTCAGCCCAGGGCCCCAGTAGAGATATGCCACCGTGCCTCAGCCCAGGGTTCCAGTAGAGATATGCCACAGTGCCTCAGCCCAGGGTTCCAGTAGAGATATGCCACAGTGCCTCAGCCCAGGGCCCCAGTAGAGATATGCCACCGTGCCTCAGCCCAGGGCCCCAGTAGAGATATACCACAGTGCCTCAGCCCAGGGCCCCAGTAGAGATATGCCACAGTGCCTCAGCCCAGGGCCCCAGTAGAGATATGCCACAGTGCCTCAGCCCAGGGCCCCAGTAGAGATATGCCACAGTGCCTCAGCCCAGGGCCCCAGTAGAGATATGCCACCGTGCCTCAGCCCAGGGTTCCAGTAGAGAAATGCCACAGTGCCTCAGCCCAGGGCTCCAGTAGAGATATGCCACAGTGCCTCAGCCCAGGGCCCCAGTAGAGATATACCACAGTGCCTCAGCCCAGGGCCCCAGTAGAGATATACCACAGTGCCTCAGCCCAGGACCCCAGTAGAGATATGCCACAGTGCCTCAGCCCAGGGCCCCAGTAGAGATATGCCACCGTGCCTCAGCCCAGGGCCCCAGTAGAGATATGCCACAGTGCCTCAGCCCAGGGCCCCAGTAGAGATATGCCACAGTGCCTCAGCCCAGGGCCCCAGTAGAGATATGCCACAGTGCCTCAGCCCAGGGCCCAAGTAGAGAAATGCCACAGTGCCTCAGCCCAGGGCCCCAGTAGAGATATACCACAGTGCCTCAGCCCAGGGCCCCAGTAGAGATATGCCACCGTGCCTCAGCCCAGGGCCCCAGTAGAGAAATGCCACAGTGCCTCAGCCCAGGGCTCCAGTAGAGATATGCCACAGTGCCTCAGCCCAGGGCTCCAGTAGAGATATGCCACAGTGCCTCAGCCCAGGGCTCCAGTAGAGATATACCACCGTGCCTCAGCCCAGGGCCCCAGTAGAGATATGCCACAGTGCCTCAGCCCAGGGCCCCAGTAGAGATATGCCACCGTGCCTCAGCCCAGGCCCCCAGTAGAGAAATGCCACAGTGCCTCAGCCCAGGGCCCCAGTAGAGAAATGCCACCGTGCCTCAGCCCAGGGCCCCAGTAGAGAAATGCCACCGTGCCTCAGCCCAGGGCCCCAGTAGAGATATGCCACAGTGCCTCAGCCCAGGGCCCCAGTAGAGATATACCACCGTGCCTCAGCCCAGGGCCCCAGTAGAGATATGCCACAGTGCCTCAGCCCAGGGCCCCAGTAGAGATATACCACCGTGTCTCAGTCCAGGGCTCCAGTACAGATATGCCACAGTGCCTCAGTCCAGGGCCCCAGTAGAGATATGCCACAGTGCCTGAGTCCAGGGCTCCAGTAGAGATATACCACCGTGCCTCAGCCCAGGGCCCCAGTAGAGATATGCCACAGTGCCTCAGCCCAGGGCCCCAGTAGAGATATGCCACAGTGCCTCAGCCCAGGGCCCCAGTAGAGATATGCCACAGTGCCTCAGTCCAGGGCCCAAGTAGAGAAATGCCACAGTGCCTCAGCCCAGGGCCCCAGTAGAGATATACCACAGTGCCTCAGCCCAGGGCCCCAGTAGAGATATACCACAGTGCCTCAGCCCAGGGCCCCAGTAGAGATATGCCACCGTGCCTCAGCCCAGGGCCCCAGTAGAGAAATGCCACAGTGCCTCAGCCCAGGGCTCCAGTAGAGATATGCCACAGTGCCTCAGCCCAGGGCCCCAGTAGAGATATGCCACAGTGCCTCAGCCCAGGGCCCCAGTAGAGAAATGCCACAGTGCCTCAGCCCAGGGCCCCAGTAGAGAAATGCCACAGTGCCTCAGCCCAGGGCCCCAGTAGAGATATACCACAGTGCCTCAGCCCAGGGCCCCAGTAGAGATATACCACAGTGCCTCAGCCCAGGGCCCCAGTAGAGATATGCCACCGTGCCTCAGCCCAGGGCCCCAGTAGAGAAATGCCACAGTGCCTCAGCCCAGGGCTCCAGTAGAGATATGCCACAGTTCCTCAGCCCAGGGCTCCAGTAGAGATATACCACCGTGCCTCAGCCCAGGGCCCCAGTAGAGATATGCCACAGTGCCTCAGCCCAGGGCCCCAGTAGAGATATACCACCGTGTCTCAGTCCAGGGCTCCAGTAGAGATATGCCACAGTGCCTCAGCCCAGGGCTCCAGTAGAGATATACCACAGTGCCTCAGCCCAGGGCCCCAGTAGAGATATGCCACCGTGCCTGAGTCCAGGGCTCCAGTAGAGATATGCCACAGTGCCTCAGCCCAGGGCCCCAGTAGAGATATGCCACCGTGCCTCAGCCCAGGCCCCCAGTAGAGAAATGCCACAGTGCCTCAGCCCAGGGCTCCAGTAGAGATATGCCACCGTGCCTGAGTCCAGGGCTCCAGTAGAGATATGCCACCGTGCCTGAGTCCAGGGCTCCAGTAGAGATATGCCACCGTGCCTCAGCCCAGGGCTCCAGTAGAGATATGCCACCGTGCCTCAGCCCAGGGCCCCAGTAGAGATATGCCACAGTGCCTAAGTCCAGGGCCCCAGTAGAGATATACCACAGTGCCTAAGTCCAGGGCCCCAGTAGAGATATACCACAGTGCCTCAGCCCAGGGCCCCAGTAGAGATATGCCACAGTGCCTCAGCCCAGGGCCCCAGTAGAGATATACCACCGTGTCTCAGTCCAGGGCCCCAGTAGAGATATACCACCGTGTCTCAGTCCAGGGCTCCAGTAGAGATATGCCACAGTGCCTCAGTCCAGGGCCCCAGTAGAGAAATGCCACAGTGCCTCAGCCCAGGGCCCCAGTAGAGATATACCACAGTGCCTCAGCCCAGGGCCCCAGTAGAGATATGCCACCGTGCCTCAGCCCAGGGCCCCAGTAGAGAAATGCCACAGTGCCTCAGCCCAGGGCCCCAGTAGAGATATGCCACAGTGCCTCAGCCCAGGGCTCCAGTAGAGATATGCCACAGTGCCTCAGCCCAGGGCCCCAGTAGAGATATGCCACCGTGCCTCAGCCCAGGGCCCCAGTAGAGATATGCCACAGTGCCTCAGCCCAGGGCTCCAGTAGAGATATGCCACCGTGCCTGAGTCCAGGGCTCCAGTAGAGATATGCCACCGTGCCTGAGTCCAGGGCTCCAGTAGAGATATGCCACCGTGCCTCAGCCCAGGGCTCCAGTAGAGATATGCCACCGTGCCTGAGTCCAGGGCCCCAGTAGAGATATGCCACAGTGCCTAAGTCCAGGGCCCCAGTAGAGATATACCACAGTGCCTCAGCCCAGGGCCCCAGTAGAGATATGCCACAGTGCCTCAGCCCAGGGCTCCAGTAGAGATATACCACCGTGCCTCAGCCCAGGGCCCCAGTAGAGATATGCCACCGTGCCTCAGCCCAGGGCCCCAGTAGAGATATGCCACAGTGCCTCAGCCCAGGGCCCCAGTAGAGATATGCCACCGTGCCTGAGTCCAGGGCTCCAGTAGAGATATGCCACCGTGCCTCAGCCCAGGGCCCCAGTAGAGATATGCCACAGTGCCTCAGCCCAGGGCTCCAGTAGAGATATGCCACCGTGCCTGAGTCCAGGGCTCCAGTAGAGATATGCCACCGTGCCTCACCCCAGGGCTCCAGTAGCGAAATGCCACAGTGCCTCAACCCAGGGCTCCAGTGGAGCCATGCCTCAGCTCAAAGCTTCAGTGGAGCCATGCCGCTGTGCCTCAAATAGAGCCATGCCCCATGCTTTGGTGCAGAATTCACACAAAGCCATGACTCAAACCAGAGCTCCAACAGAGCGATGCCACTGTGCCTTAATCCAGAGTTAAGAGCCAGGCCACCACACCTCAGTTCACAGATTAAGTAGAGGCATGCTGCTGTGTTTCAGCTCAAGAGTCCATGCTTCACATCCAGAACCAAAAGTAAAGTCATGCCTAGGCTCAGCTCCAAGTAGAGCCACGTCACAGAACCTAATCACAAAGCTCCACCACAACATTGCCATTACTCCTTGGCTCAGCTCTTCAGTACTGCCATGCCACTGCTCCTCAGATTAATGTCACTCCTGTCACAAACTGGTGCATCCTGTCACTGCCGTTGTAGACTATTATAAATATCCCTATTTATTCATTACCTCTCCAAAGGGGGAGCCAATAAATCATATGGAAATCCAGAAGGCAACAGTGGAATCTGCAAATATAACTTTATTGTACATGGACAGATTAAAGACTACTTTATAAAACCTATATACAAAAGGTATATAATGGCTCTTAAATTGTTTTCATAATGTTAACATGCAGAAGTTACCAGCTATAACTATCGTGTATATGACCATTTAGGTGTTCGACTGAGGAAGACAATACCTGGTAAACAAGATGAATCACTTCTGATTTCATAGAAACTAGGAAATCATTGCTGCAGACATAGAAACAAAATTATGTCTAAACCTGGAAGAATGAGGAAGGGCACAATAATAGTTCATCTACAGGGAAAAGAAAACACCCTGACAACATACAGGAACTGAGCCCTTTACTTGGTCACAAGCCTGAGGACCCATTTTAGGTCTACTATAGCTGTAGAAAGAGAACACGACCCTTATATCCATGGTTGTGGTGGCAGAGAGGCTGTGTACTTTGGTTCTCCCTCTCATGATTGTATAGGCCAATGGAAGTGCCTACACAATCATTGTGGGGCAACAGTAGGTCAAGGGGGCACCATATACCTGAAGCTCTGTACACATTATGTCAGGGTAAGTGAAGCGTTTCAATCCACCTGCCCAATATCTTGTTGTTACCCCTTGTGCCATCAGAACTCCACCGAGTCCTGGACTGCAAGTTCTCTGAAGACCCGTGTGGCATCTGGCACCAAGAAGTCAGCAGCAGATCCTATAAACATAAAACGTGTCAGAAGATAAGAATTTGGCCCATCTAGTGTGCCCAATATTCTGAATACTATGAATAGTCCCTAGCCCTATCTTATATGAAGGATAGCCTTATGCCCATTCCTATCTTATATGAAGGATAGCCTTATGCCCATTCCTATCTTATATGAAGGATAGCCTTATGCCCATTCCTATCTTATATGAAGGATAGCCTTATGCCCATTCCCATCTTACCGTATATACTTGAGTATAAGCCGAGTTTTTCAGCACGATTTTTCGTGCTTAAAACGCCCCCTCGGCTTGTACTCTAGTGAACTCTCCGCCTGTCAATCCCTTCTCAGTTTTCTTCAACCTGCGGACCTCCAGATGTTGCAAAACTACAACTACCAGCATGCTGGGAGTGGTTGTTTTGAAACCTCTGGAGGTCCGCAGGTTGAAGACCACTGCGGCCTTAGTCCTCATCCAGTCCCTCCCCCCTTTTTTTGTTTTGTACTCACCTCCCCTCGGCGGGGAGTTAGGGTGAGCTGGTCCAGGCCATCTATGCTGCAGGGACTGTCCGGTGGGGAGGGTAAGTCGTTGCAGGCTGTCCATTTTCACCAGGGGGGCCTCTTTTCCGCACTTCGGGCCCAGCCACGGACTAGTGACGTTGCCTTGACGACATCCCTGTGCGTCGTTGTCAAGGCAATGTCACTAGTCCGGGCCCAAAGTGCGGAGAAGAGGGCCCCCCGGTGAAAATGGACAGCCTGCAATGACTTACCCTCCCCACCGGACGGTCCCTGCAGCATAGATGTCCAGGACCAGCTCACCCTAACTTCCCGCCGAGGGGAGGGTAGTACAAAACAAAAAGGGGAGGGGGGCTGGATGATGACTAAGGCCACAGTAGTCTTCAACCTGCGGACCTCCAGAGGTTTCAAAACTACCACTCCCAGCATGCCCAGACAGCCGATGGGCATGCTGGAAGTTGTAGTTTTACAACATCTGGAGGTCCACAGGTTGAAAACCACTGATGAAGGGACTGACAGGCGGTGATGATGAAGGGGGGGGTGATGACGGGGGGGAGGGGGGGATGATGTATTTCCCACCCTAGGCTTATAGTCGAGTCAATAACTTTTCCTGGGTTTTTGGGGTGAAATTAGGGGCCTCGGCTTATATCCGGGTCGGCTTATACTCGAATATATACGGTATATGAAGGATAGCCTTACACTTATCCCATGCGTGCTTAAACTCCTTCACTGTATTTGCAGCGACCACTTCTACAAGAAGGCTATTCCATGCATCCACTACTCTCTCAGTAAAGTAATACTTTACTGTAATACCGTAGATAGATAAGGGATAAAAGTTTAACATTCACCTGACACCAAGAGACTAAGCTGTCTTTCACTGCTCCATGGTCCACTTCTGATTCTCACGTACTCCTAGTAGGAGCTTTCAGCTATAGACAGAGTCCAGAATAGGCATTCTGACCGATTTGCCTACATGCGGCCCAATACACAGCAAGCCACAATGCCCTGTGTGTTCTGACAACTTTATAATAACCAGCAGGAACTTTCCCGCAATTTGTTCTAGATAAGCTCCTATGCTGGATCGATCTAAATAAGCTAGCCTTCACCTTCAAGTATAGCAATGATCCTTGGGTGCCCATAACCCTGCTACCATTTGACAGAACGTCTTTTCATGGATGACTTTATGTAGTTACTACCACTGCATACTAGAAACCACTGTATACAGGGAACATCCTACTAGATCCACTGTTCACTTGCTGCTTTATATATCCTAATAGGAGTTGTTGCTCACCCAGATAAATCAAAGTGATGTATTTGTTCATTTACACAGCAGCTCACGTGACAAGGCCTAATATTAGAACAGCGACCTGGTGACTTGTTTCAGTAGTTTAGGCATGTTTGTTTCAGGGCCAAAAACTGCAAACAGACGCAGCTTTCTTCTGAAGAAGTGGTAAAAAAAAAAATGTATACAGAAAGTTAGAGCTGTAACAGGAACGAATCAAACTTGAAACGTGGGGATACTTTAATGTTAATCCAATTAAAGTTGTTTATCATTGACTCAATGGCTTTAACCCCTTAAGGACGCAGACAATTTTATTTTTACGTTTTCATTTTTTCCTCCTCACCTTCAAAAAATCATAACTCTTATATTTTCATCCACAGACTAGTATGAGGGCTTTTTACACGACCAGTTGTAATGCCATCACTCACTTTACCATAAAATGTATGGCGCAACCCAAAAAATACTATTTGTGTGGGGAAATTTAAAAGAAAACCGCAATTTTGCAAATTGTGGAAGGTTTCATTTTCAAGCCATACAATTTACGGTAAAATGACATGTGTTCTTCATTCTTTGGGTCAATACGATTAAAATGATACCCATGATAATATACTTTTGTATTACTGTTGCGCTTAAAAAAATAAATCGCAAACTGTTTAATCAAATTAGTATGTTTAAGATTCCCCTATTTTGAAGACCTATAACTTTTTCATTTTTCCGTATAACAGCGGTATGAGGGCTCATTTTTTGCGCTGTGATCTGTACTTTTTATTGATACCATATTTGCTTATATGAAACAATACTCTTTTTTTATAAAAATTTTGGAATAAAATGTTATCAAAAAGCAGCTATTTTGGACTTTTTTTTCCCGTTCACGCCGTTCACCGTACGGGATCATTAACATTTTATTTTAATAGTTGGAATATTTACGCATGCGGCAATACCAAATATGTATAATTTTTTTATTTATTTATTTATTTTTTTTTACACTTTTTGGGGATGAAATAGGGAAAATGGGACAATTTAAAATTTTATTTTTTACTTTTTTTTTAATTTTATTTTTACACTTTAATAGTCCCCATAGGTCCCCATTGCTAATACTGTTCAGTGCTATGTATAGGACATAGCACTGATCAGTATTATCGGTCATCTTCTGCTCCATCGCAGACCAGAGCAGAAGACCGCCGAAGCAAGGTGAGGGGATCTCTGGCCGCCATGCTGGATGATCACATCGCCGCGGCAGCGCTGCGGCCAAACCGATCATCCATTGAAAGTACCGCGATGCTGCAGATGCAGTGATCTGTATTGATCACGGCATCTGAGGGGTTAATGGCTGACATCTGCGCGATCGCGGATGTCCACCATTATGGGCGGGTCCCTGGCTGCTATCAGTAGCCGTGACCTGCCGCGGGACCTGGACCTGCCGCGATGCTCGCGGTTATGCATAGGACGTAAATGTATGTCCTAAGTACATTTAAGTCCTTCGTCGTTAAGGGGTTAATGGAGGCCATACATATTTAGAGCCATACGAGAGCCCATTTCTAACACATGCATGCTGAGCTTGACCAAGCGTGCTTTAGAGAAGGGAATAAACAGCTGCCAAATGCTGGCAGCTTATCGCCACTGAGAATAAAAGAATCAGTTCTTCTAATATCCAATAGCCTCATTTTTTTCCCCCTTAAAATCTGTCATTGAGGAAAGTGGGGCCACCTCAATACACACTAGATGGTCCCACTGAAGACAACAGGTTTGGCTGACATACAACTAAAGCGTATGGCCACCTTAAAGGGGTGCTCTGGGGAAGGATAAATAAAAATGACCCAAAGCCACCACAATACCTGTTCTGTGAACCCTGTAGTTATCCATGTGATCCTGTGGCCCCTATTGACTCCTGAATATTCTTTTTTCTTGCTTGGAGCCCAGTCTACAACTCCCAGCAGTCAGTGCAGCTCTCTGTAATGGCTGCCAAACAATTGCTTTTGCTATCTGTATGCATGTTGTTGTTGTAAACACTGTACATGTCTTTCCTTTTAAACTATCCTTCCCCCAGCAATAAATCATGATACACAGCAGGATCTACAGCAGGAAAAGAGCAGCGTTAAGTGCTGAGGCTTCTTTCTCTACTGGCATAATCCTCACACAGGGAGGGGAGGTGTGGCTGTGAAGCCAGAAATCACATTGTGTTTGTCTTTTAGGAGGGTGGGGGCTAGTCTCATTGAGGGGTTTGCACAAAGACAAGGAGGATCTGAGAATGACGTCTTTCTACCACTACCTGCATGTAAGTGACAGCTGAAAGAGGGGAAACTGCTCTATATAGCTAATGAATGAGATTTAGACAAATACATTGGTTGGGGAGAGGGAAAGAATGGGCTATGGGTTTAGTTTCCCAGAGTACCCCTCCTTTAAGGTAAGCTGCAACCAAACACATGTGATGGCGGATTCAGAGGAGAATAGAAAAAAAAAAAAAACAGACTTAATTTATTTCAAAGACAGTGCCCTGTCTGTCTCTACTGGGTGTGGAATTACAACTTGGCTCCATTTACTTCAATGGAACAGAGCTGCAGAACACCACCCAACATGGAGACAGACAGGGAGCGGTTTTTGAAAGAAATTACCTCTATTTTTTCATTTCTGGATAACCCCTTTAATCCGGTACTTATCAGCTGCTGTATGCTCCAGAGGAAGTTGTATAGTTCTTTTCAGTCTGACCACAGTGCTCTCTGCTGACACCTCTGTCCATATCAGGAACTGTCCAGAGCAGGAGAGGTTTGCTATGGTGATTTGCTCCCACTCTGGACAGTTCCTGACATGGACAGAGGTGTCAGCAGAGAGCACTGTGGTCAGACTGACAAGAACTACGCAACTCCCTCTGTAGCATACAGCAGCTGAAAAGTACTGGAAGGATTAAGATTTTAAATAAAAGTAATTTACAAATCTGTATAACTTTCTGGCACCAGTTGATTTGAAAACATTTGTTTTTCACTGGAGTACCCCTTTAAAAATGGGCATAGTCACCTTCAAAACTTTTGATGTCTGTACTTACCCGGTCGGGGTCTGAGAATTTAGACCACAATAGATAACTAGAACTCGCTGGGAAAGACAAACTTACAATGTAAGTCTATGGGATGGTCTCGATCAACTGCACTTTTCTACCCACTTGTAAGAACACGTGGCCGACCAATAAAAAGTCTCTAGGACACGTCAAAAGATTTTTTAAAGTGAGGGGTAGACTTTAATCGTGTGTTCACTGAATCCTTATCGTACGGGCTGCCTTATATAATCTGATGATACAACAGGCATGGTGGGGAGAGTTCACAGTCTTTGGATAAGGCTTATCACGAGACTAGTTTAAAGAGAACAGGTCAATGTGCTGCAGAACTATGGATCCCAGCACGAAAGAAAGTGACCACTAAAGTTATTCATACATTTGGACTTAGCAACTTGGCCTCTGACCATATAATGCTACTGTCAACATATACATTATGGCTATGGGGGAAGAAAACCCTCAAATGATCCCTATAGGAACACTCATGCCATGACCGCACTATTTAAACATTTCCTTGAAGAGATCACTAAGGGTGTGTTCAGACGTGGGAGGATTTCCTGCAGATACCGCTCTGCAAATACACAGTAAAATGGAGTTTTGACATCCACAACTAGAAGAGAATGGCTTCTATTAGGGCTGGGCGGTATACCGGTTCATACCGAATACGGAAATTTTTGTGCTGCACGATATGAATTTTAACCCATACCGCAATAGCCTTCCCCCTTGGCCCCTCCCCCTCGGGAATGAATGAGCCCAGTAGAGATGAGCGAACTTACAGTAAATTCGATTCGTCACAAACTTCTCGGCTCGGCAGTTGATGACTTTTCCTGCATAAAGTAGTTCAGCTTTCCGGTGCTCCGGTGGGCTGGAAAAGGTGGAAACAGTCCTAGGAGACTCTTTCCTAGGAATGTATCCACCTTTTCCAGCCGACTGGAGCACCTGAAAGCTGTACTAATTTACGCAGGATAAGGCATCAACTGCCGAGCCGAGAAGTTCGTGACGAATCGAATTTACTGTAAGTTCGCTCATCTCTAGAGCCCAGCGCTGCGCTGTCCCCACATCGGGGAACTAATCCTATGTGACCTGTGAGCGCTGTTCTGTCCCCCCAATTAATTATTAGCCCAGCGCTGTCCCCATCAGGGTACTACTCACATGTCACCCGCATGCGCTGCCCTCCTCGTCCTGTGTCTTGCGGCCGCTGCCGCTGACATTCTATACCAGTGGTCTCCAACCTGCGGACCTCCAGATGTTGCAAAACTACAACTCTCAGCATGCCCGGACAGCCGTTGGCTGTCCGGGCATGCTGGGTGTTGTAGTTTTGCAACATCTGGAGGTCCGCAGGTTGGAGACCATTGCTCTATACTGTGCGGTATCCCTATGCCCGGGCTGCAAAAAATAAACAAAATTTTTTTTTAACTCCCCTGCCGTTGGTCCGGTACTGGCCTCACTTGTTTCCTGAGGATGGGAACGTCGGACAGTCGTCAGCCTATCACCGGACGCAGCGATGTTCCACCTCGGCCGGTGATAGGCTGAGCCCACTGTCATGTAAGGAGCCAGCTTCTTACATGACAGTGGGCTCAGCCTATCACCAGCTGAGGCGGAACATCGCTGCGGCCGGTGATAGGCTGACGACTCTCCGACATTCCTGTCCTCAGCGTAAGGGTAACGTAGGTGCGTTAAAGTTTATTTTGTTTACCTTTTGCAACCCGGGCATAGGGTTACAGCACAGTATAGAGTGTCAGCACCAGCAGCCGCAACAGACAGGACGAGGAGGGCAGCGCATACGGGTGACATATGCGAGTAGTACCCCGATGGGGATGTGGGCTGATAATTAATATTGGGGGGCTAAGAAATACCGTTATATACCGTAGAACCGCCAAAAGTTTAAAAAATACCGCGATACACACATTTGGTCATACCGCCCAGCCCTAGTTTCTATCCCACACATGCCCTATCACACCATACGGCAAGGAGTTGCCATGACTCAGACAGGTTTATGGTGCACAAAAGATGATATTGTCAGCTCTACTACATCTGTATATAACTTAACAGTCCTATTAACCAGCTTCATTGTTGTTAACTGCAGAGATCAAACATATGGGGTCATGGTTCACACTTCCTGACAAGATGACGTCATTGTTGGTGATCCATGAACTGGAGCGCTCATCTTTAGAACTAAAAGGGCCTAGGACCCTTTTCTCCAAACATCAGTAGGAGTCCTACCTTCTGAGCCTCCACATACAATATCTTTTTACAGGTCTTAAAATGAACTTTTTTTTTTTAGGATCTACAACCAACATAAAGTTTGTTAGGCTGTCTCTAATTCTGTATTCAAAGTTAAAAGGGGTATTCCAGCTCTAGTGTTAAAGGGGTATTCCAGGCAAAAGCAAAAACACACACACACATATACATACATACATATACATTATATATATATATATATATATATATATATATATATATATATATATATATATATATATATATATATACACACACACACACACATACATATATATATATACATATACATATATATAATATAATATATATTATATATATCTATATCTCTCAACTGGCTCCAGAAAGTTAAACAGATTTGTAAATTACTTCTATTAAAAAATCTTAATCCTTTCAGTACTTATGAGCTTCTGAAGTTAAGGTTGTTCTTTTCTGTCTAAGTGCTCTCTGATGACACTTGTCTCGGGAAACGCCCAGTTTAGAAGAGGTTTGCTATGGGGATTTGCTTCTAAACTGGGCGTTTCCCGAGACAGTTGTTATCAGAGATCACTTAGGCAGAAAAGAACAACCTTAACTTCAGAAGCTCATAAGTACTGAAAGGATTAAGATTTTTTTAATAGAAGTAATTAACAAATCTGTTTAACTTTCTGGAGCCAGTTGATATATATATAAAAAAGTTTTTGCCTGGAATACCCCTTTAAAATGTATGTTACTGGACCCTGTAAAAGAAAAAGCTATATTTGCCTATCCCGGTTCCCCCAATGGAGCATCGCAGCTCCTGTTTGACTCCATCTGTACTCTCAATCTTCTGGCCTCCTCCTGCTTTCGTGACATGGGCTCGTTGCAGGACGTGCTGGCTCAGCCAATCACTGGTCACGGTGGTTTTCTTTCTCAAACAAACAGTGATTGGCTAAGCACTTGCACAGAAGCAGGAAAGAGACAGAAGATTGGGGGACAGGATGTAGGTGAACGGGAGCTGCGAGGCTCCAGCAGGGGACCACAGATGGAAAAGTTTATTTTTTTTCTATTTTTTCGGTTATCATTGGAATGCCCTTTTAAAAAGGAGTACTCCAGAGGAAAAAAAAACAAAGTTTACAAATCAACTGGGGACAAAAAGTTATACAGATTTGTAAATTTCAATCTTCATCCTTCCTGGACTTATCAGCTGCTGTATGCTCCAGAGTGGCGTAGTCTGACCACAGTGCTCTCTGCAGTCCTTATCAGGAACAGTCCAGAGTAGGAGAGGCTTGTTTTGGTATTTGCTCATGCTCCGGACAGTTACTGAAAGGAACTACACAACTTCCTCTGGAGCATACAGCAGCTGATAAATACTGGAAGGCTTAAAGGGGAACTCCGGTACATGAGTACTTATGCCGTATCTGCCCACGAGTTCCAGCCTGGAACCCCTGCTCTCTCCATGCCCGGAGTGACCTCTACTCATGCACAGATGACTGTCAACCAGAGCACGAAGCGACAGCTCACACTCCCCCTCCATGTATCTCTATGGGAGAGCCGGAGAGATACATGTCATGGTCGAGAGTAATCCTTGCACCGATTCAGACACTTATTTCCTATCAACAGGATTCTATGGATGGGGAATAAGCACTCGCGTACCAGAGTACCCCTTTAAGATTTTTAAATAGAAGTCATTTACAAATCTTAATAACTTTCTGGCACTAGTTGACTTGAAAAATTTTTTTTTCATCCAGTGTACCCCTTTATTGCCTCTTCTGCTTTCATAGCAACAATCTGGACAAAACCCCTCCAGTAAAAGGGGTACTCCGGTGGAAATTATTATTATTATTTATTTTTTAAATCAACTGGTGCCAGAAAGTTAAACCGATTTGTAAATTACTTCTATGAATAAATCTTAATCCTTCCAGTACTTATTAGCTGCTGAATACTACAGAGGAAATTCTTTTCTTTTTGGAACACAGAGCTCTCTGCTGACATCACGAGCACAGTGCTCTCTGCTGACATCTCTGTCCATTTTAGGAACTATCCAGAGCAGCATATGTTTTCTATGGGGATTTTCACCTACTCTGGACAGTTCTTATAATGGACAGAGATGTCAGCAGAGAGCACTGTGGTCATGATGTCAGCAGAGAGCTCTGTGTTCCAAAAAGAAAAGAATTTCCTCTGTAGTATTCAGCAGCTAATAAGTACTGGAAGGATTAAGATTTATTAATAGAAGTAATTTACAAATCTCTTTAACTTTCTGGCACCAGTTGATTAAAAAAATAAAAATAAAATAAAAAGTTTTCCACCGAAGTACCCCTTTAAGGAAATCAATGAGGTGCAACAACTCCGCCCCCAATGATGGGAGCATAAAATCCCCAAGCATCGTGTGCTGCAGCAGCAACAACTTCACAGCTATAGGTAATGATGACTAATAGGGGTAAATGCACACTAGAGGGATTTACAGTGGATTTTCAATGCGGAAATTCACACAGAAAATCTGCACCAGATTACAACTGCAGCAACGTTGGCGTGACTCTTAGGGTACGTTCAAACGAGCGGATTACCTGCGGAATTTCCGCAGCGTATTTGCTGCGGAAAAGCCGCAGTGGATTTTGCTACCATTGACTTCATTGGGTCAGCAGAAAATCCGCAATAGAGAGGCAGATTTTCAGATTTTCCTTTGGACCTATTGAAATCAATGGTAGGAAAAATCCGCTGGGGATTTTCCCCAGCAGATACGCTGCAGAAATTCCACCAGTGTGTACGTACCTTTAAAATTTCATGTAGACACAGACAAAGATTGGAACGGACACGTGTGGTGCAAATTTTATATCAATTAATATTGAAGAATTCCCCATTGGAATCAAAGGGAAAGGTAAAATCTGCACCAAATTAGCTTTTTCACACAGATTTCACTGCAGATCTGCTTTGCATTTTTTTTTCTGCACGCAATCCATCTAGTGTGCATTTACCCTAATTCTGACCCCATTATGGGAGGCGATTATGTTATTCATATATTTATTGCTATCAATAATCTTTGTAAAAATCTTCGCATTACCTTTCCAATGAAATATCTGCCGCCCATTTTAAGACACTCCATGCCGCGGGTCTGTAACGTTAGTCTCCTGTCAGTGAGCAGAACATTCCTGGTGTACTGTGGACTGACACCTTGGTCACAGTCCTGCGCGCTGTTAAAGGTTAACCAAGTCCTGATAGGACTGAAAGTAAACATGTCACCTAGTTTATTTTTTACCGATTAGAGCAGTGCTTTCCCAACCAGGGTGCCTCCAGGTGTTGCAAAACTACAACTCCCAGCATGCCCGGACAGCCTTCGGCTGTCCGGGCATGCTGGGAGTTGTAGTTTTGCAACACCTGGAGGCACCCTGGTTTGGGAAACACTGGAATAGTCAGAAACTGAAACATGCTCTCTTTTGTAATCTGTTTCTATATATTTTTTTTTTTTATGCATAATTATGGGGGCAGCCATCTTGTTTGATCATGATTATGGGGGCACCAATTGCTCGTCTTGGAAGCAGATAGAAGACAGATAATTAGGGGGCTGCTGAATAAGGCTGCTTTCACACTATAAAATTCATCCGTTTTAAAGATCCGTCTGATGTTCCGTCATAAAAACCCTGCAAATCGGCCATTAGAAAATCCCATTATGGTCTATGGGATTTTTACATTATCCGTCTTAATCCGTTATAGTCCGTTATTAATAACGGACGTTATTTTGTGACGGGAGAACGAACGGAATAGTGCATTATTTCTCCCGTTACCATCTTCCGTCACAAAATAACGTCCGTTATTAATGACGGACTATAACGGATTAAAGCGGATAATGTAAAAATCCCATAGACTATAATGGGATTTTCTAATGGCTGATTTGCAGGGTTTTCATGACGGAGCATCATGAATTTTATAGTGTGAAAGCAGCCTAACCTTTTAATGCTGTGCTATGGACTCCTTCACTGGCCATCTACAGACTTTTCAATACCAATATGTACCCGTGCACCCTGAATGCTAAAAAAAGTTATTCTACATCATTTGTGGTGCAGCCTCATGTTTACTCTCTCCACAATTCCATCCCATTAAAGGAGTAGTCCAGTGCTGAAAAACGTAGGGGATAAGTTTCAGATCGCAGGGGGGGGGGGGGGGGTTGTACCGCTGGGGTCCCCTGCGATCTCTTGTACGGAGCCCCGACAGCCCGCGGGAAGGGGGCGTGTTGACAGTCAGTTTGTCCTCTGGCGGCTTCTCTCAGCTACCTCTGGAGGCTACACTGGCAGCTATTGACTATAATGGCCAATAGGTCCTCAATCCAATTTGGACACTCCTCCACAGAAACTATGGGATTTCCCTTGGCATTGGACAGACTTCCAAGCAAAGGTTCAGTAGAAAAACGTTATTTCCCACAATAGAACGCATTTCGCAGCGACACACACTACTTCCTCAGGCCAGAAGGCCTGAGGAAGTCCAACGCCGAGTGGAATCCCATCATTTCTGTGGAGGAGTGCCAAAATTGGTTTGTCTATTTGTGGATGGGAAGTAGGGATCGACCGATATAGTTTTTTTAAGGCCGATACCGATACTCTGTGGAGGTTAGGGCCGATAGCCGATAACTTATACCAATATTCCGGTATAAGTTAACGGCTATTTATCCCCCCCAGCGACACCGCTGCAGATCATTGATTTAAAGCAGGCGTTTTAAATCAATGAACTGCCGCGGCTTTTGAAGGGCCAGAGACCGCCGCCGCTACCCACACCGTGACCTGCCTGTCCACCGCAGCCGCTGCCCCATTGCCTCCCCCATTCCCGGTTTTATAATTACCTCTTCCCGGGGTCCGCTCTACTTCTGGCTCCAGCGCCGTCCTCCTGAGCTGTCACTGTGTGCACTGACGGTGACGCCGTGAAGACGTCACTCGTCACTGCTCTGCGCAGCGCACAGTGTAACACAGGACGGCGCAGGAGCCAGAAACAGCGCGGACCCCAGGCCCCAGGAACAGGTAATTATAAAACTGGGGATGGGGGAGGCAATAGGGCAGCGGCGGTCTCTGGCCGGGGCTGTGCAGTGTGGGGGGTGCGAGGGACATTATCGGCAAGGTAATTGCCGATACCAATAACATCCAAAATCGTGAATATCGCCCGATAATAACCAGTCAAACTGATAATCGGTTGATCCCTAATGGGAAGGCTGCAGGGATACCCATTTCATACAGCCTGGACTTGGACTGCACAACCATCCTTGGAAGCGCATCAAGCGTTTTCTGTCGCTTGACAATATGACACCATGTGGATTGCCTTTTGCTTTTTTTTTTTTAATAGGTCCTTAGTGTCGGTGACGAGTTGATTCATTTCAAAGGGTTTCCAGTTTTGTTTAAGTTATATAAGTGTATTGACTATCTAAGGCAGTGTTTCCCAACCAGGGTGCCTCCAGATTTGGCAAAACTACAACTCCCAGCATGACTGGACAGCCTCTGGCTGTCCAGGCATGCTGGGAGTTGTAATTTTGCAATACCCTGGAGGCACCCTGGTTGGGAAGCACTGATCTAAGGGGTGTTCTGTGAGGAAAGACACTTTATGTACTATCCTGCGATCAGACACCCAATTCTCTGATTAGAGGAAAAGTATTTTAAGTTGGAATACCCCTTCAAGTTTCCAGGATTTGGAGAAACAGAAGATGCCCTTTTTCCAAAGTTCAGACCCCAAGCAACAGATTTATGGCACAGTTCCCTCCCATCTAGCAATACAAAGCATCTGCCAGTAGTCGCATAAGGCTAGGGCTATATGACAACTTTAGTCATATGACATTAAAGGGGTATTCCAGCATTTTTATTTGACTATGCTACAAGGGCTGTAAAGTTGGTGTAGGTCATAATAGTGTCTGTACCTGTGTGTGACTGTGGTCTCGTAATTCTACATTCTGTGATTTTTGCCTCAATATTTATTTTTAACAGCATACAAAATTAAAAAATTACTCTCGGGTTTTCCCAGGTTGCAGTGCGTCGAAACGTGACCTCACTAATCAGGTGTGCAAAGGGAGCCTGTCTGCTTCAATGGGTGGAGCGACCGCTGGATTGGAGAGAGATCATTTTGCAACAGCTGTAGGCAGCCTTGTTAGAAACCACAGGTCTTTTGAATGGAATGCAACTCATTTGTGTTTCAATGGGTGGGGTGGCTGATGTGTGGGAGGGAGGAAAGTGACCTCACACTTACAAACAAGGAACTATGGGATGTGTAGTTTGAGAACAAAATTCAACAGGAAATACCCAGTTCACAAAAAGCTAGCCACAGCGTTATGGTGGACTCACAACATAGCCATTTAGTCCCAAGACAAACGCAGATCCTTCCTAAGCATGTCCATTACTGTCTGGCAGGCAAGTACAAAAATCACCTTATGCTGGATAACCCCTTTAAAAGGGGTACTCCACTGGCCAACCTTTTGGCTGCGTTCGGAATATTTAGTTCCAAATGCTGTGAGTGCGCTGCGGGGGTCGGCCACGCCCCCTTGTATGAGTAGCTCCGGGCTTCCGAGACAGGGACGTGATGTCACGCCACGCCCCCTTCATTTATGTCTATGGGAGGGGGCATTGAGGCTGTTACGCCCCCTCCCATAGAAATGAATGGAGGGGGCGTGGTGTGACATCCCCGTCTCGGAAGCCAGGTGGTCTCCGAAACTTCAGACACAGCTACTCATACAATACGGGCTGCTGCAGGCAGATTGCGGGGGGGTCCCAGCGGCGGGCCCCCCGCGATTAGACATCTTATCCCTTATCCGTTCGATAGGGGATAAGATGTTTATGCCCAGAATACCCCTTTAATGTTCCAAATGCAGCCGGAAGGCTGGCCAGTGGAGTACCCCTTTACGATTGCAATGCCACATTGCAACATATTATGTAATGATTGTCAATGTGTCACCCAAAATCCAAGTTAATTAGTCTTTTTTTTGCTGCAGGTAACTTTATCAGCACTGACCTCAATGCACGCCTCATGCGACTGCAAACTTCTTCTGACTTCTCTACAATATGGGGGGAGATTTATCAAAACCTGTCCAGGGGAAACTTTGCTGAGTTGCCCATAGCAACCAATCAGATCGCTTCCTTCACTTTGCAGAGGCCTTGTGAAAAATGAAAGAAGCGATCTGACAGGTTTTGATAAATCTCCTACTTTGTCTATATTTTCTACAGAAAAATCCTGACTGTAGCAAAGTGGCAAGACAGCAAGTTGCGGACAATATTTTGGTCACACGACTAAGATGCAATTTGCTGATGTGCAGCCCAAGCCTAAAGTAGGTGGTAGGGTAGAGAGGAGATCACGCACTGCTGTTCACGCTTTTCTGTAATGCAACGTGTTTGCAGCTTCTTTTTCCTCCTCAGTTTCTCTTTTTAGTATTTTGTGGCTTTGCAGTCACATGAAAATTACATGTCCAGCTAACTGCTTCATGACTCCATTCCCGCAGACTGTCCACACAAGAAATATATATGATTTGTCAACCAGCAGCTGTCAGCTCCATTTGTTTTTCTACACGAAGGCATCTTTTCAATCATATGCAGATTTTCTGCAGAATTCATGTAGAATTTCCGCATGAATACACAGTGCATGTAAAAAAGTGGCTGTATTCATTCCGAAAGTTACATTTTGCACAGAATCTGCACAAAATTCTCACCAGATTTTCATTAAGCGGAGGAAAAAAAAAATATTCACTTCAATGGGTTTTGTGCAGATGGTTTGTACAGCACCATTCTTACCTCATTTCTGCCGGCTTTTATCACCCCAAAAAATGCTTTTGATCGCAGCCACACACACAGTCGGATAGGTGTGGCGCGAGGTACGTTATGCCCCGCCGCCACAACACCCACCCCTGTACATCAGCACTGGGACCGCTGTGTGATTGACACACAGGTCCCAGCGCATGCGCCCTTCAGCTCAGCTAACAAGCGACGCAGCGTATGGTATCCAGGCAAGCGCTCCCTCCCGCCGCCTACCACCTCAGTGCGCCTGTGCAATGCTAGAGGCAGAGCGCGCACGTCCTCTCTGCCTCTAGTAACGGGGACTGTCCTGCGCGCATTTGCAGGAGAGAAGAAAGAAGAAGCAAGAGGATAGCAGGCAAGGAGTACAGTACATAAATTATAAGAGGTGCATATCTGAATAAACTTGTTTTTGGCTCACACGTTGGCCGAGCTGAGGGGCGCATGTGCTGGGACCTGTGTGTCAATCACACAGCAGTCCCAGTGCGGACGTACAGGGGTGGGCGTTGTGGCGGCGGGGCATAGCGTACCTCACGCCACACCTATCCGACTTTGTGTGGCTGCGATCAAAAACATTTTTTTGGGGGGGGGTGATAAAAGCCGGCAGCAATAAGGTAAAAACGGTGCTGTACACACCATCTAAACAGTACAAAGGCTGGGTGTAGGTTATATAGCCCCAAGTTCATGACAGTTGCGCTTTAATGTTGTACTAGCTGTGCAACATATAACTAGGAAAATAATGAAAAACACGTGTTTGAAGGGGTTCTCCAACTGGTACCAGAAAGTTAAACAGATTTGTAAATTATGCAAAACAAATTTGGAGAGGCTCTTGTCACTCGAACGACCATGTGACCTGGGCTACCCAATTAAGACACCTATACCCAAGGTGACAAAATGAATAAATACAAATATAGAAGTAAATTGGTGCTCAAGGTCTTGAACAAATGGCAAAAATATAAGTAAATTTAATTTATTAATACTGGTATAGATAGATGGCAAACTAGTGGAGATAAGTGTCTCACATGGCCCTTGTGATAACACCACTCCAACTGTTACAATATAATAAAATAATGCATGATTGATTAATGTAAAAAATGCAATATAAAATATATGTTAAAAATGAGACCACTTCATAAATAGTTCAATAAAAATTAGATGTAAGAAAATTCAAGTTCATCTGAAATATGCAATTATCCTTTCTCTCCAAGATAATGCAATAGAAGTCAATTTCAGTCTGATATCAGTAACCAGTAGCAACCATCCAAAAACTATCAACCAGTTAGCAATGTGTTCCAATTAATCTCCACAAAATCCAATAGTTGGTAACCAATAGTAACCATGCACAGAGGCTAACCAGCCTGAATATTTTGGGTCAATATTCTTGGATGCAATAAGTCATTGATGTTCAAATAATTCTGCCAGCAGGATAGTAGCAAATTGGACAGATTTATACTGTGAGTGCTGCAATAGCAATGATATAATAGAACAGGATACATTGTATCTCACCGCTCCCGGGCACCGGTATGTTAGGTTCGCGTTGCGATCACCTCCGCGAGTCGGCCGAGTCTCCGGTGGTGTTTTCTCACGCTGCGAGAGATAGCCGGTGTTAAGCACACTGCGGGACAACATCGCGGAGGTGATCGCAACGCGAACCTAACATACCGGTGCCCGGGAGCGGTGAGATACAACGTATCCTGTTCTATTATATCATTGCTATTGCAGCACTCACAGTATAAATCTGTCCAATTTGCTACTATCCTGCTGGCAGAATTATTTGAACATCAATGACTTATTGCATCCAAGAATATTGACCCAAAATATTCAGGCTGGTTAGCCTCTGTGCATGGTTACTATTGGTTACCAACTATTGGATTTTGTGGAGATTAATTGGAACACATTGCTACCGGTAACTGGTTGATAGTTTTTGGATGGTTGCTACTGGTTACGGATATCAGACTGAAATTGACTTCTATTGCATTATCTTGGAGAGAAAGGATAATTGCATATTTCAGATGAACTTGAATTTTCTTACATCTAATTTTTATTGATGAACTATTTATGAAGTGGTCTCATTTTTAACATATTTTATATTGCATTCTTTACATTAATCAATCATGTATTATATTATATTGTAACAGTTGGAGTGGTGTTATCACAAGGGCCCTGTGAGACACTTATCTCCACTAGTTTGCCATATATCTATATCAGTATTAATAAATTTAATTTACTTATATTTTTGCCATTTGTTCATGACCTTGAGCCCCAAATTATTTCTTTAGATTTGTAAATTACTTCTATAAAAAAAAAATCTTAATCCTTCCAGTACTTATCAGCTGCTGCATGATCCACAGGAAGTTAATTTCTTTTTTCATTTCCTTTCTGTCTGACCTCAGAGCTCTCTGCTGACACCTCTGTCCATGTCAGGAACTGTCCAGAGCAGGATAGGTTTTCTATGGGGATTTGCTCCTACACTGGACAGTTCCTGACATGGACAGAGGTGTCAGTAGAGAGCACTGTGGTCAGACAGAAAGGAAATTCAAGAAGATAAGAACTTTCTGTGGATCATACAGTAGCTGATAAGTACTGGAAGGATTAAGATTTTTTTTTTAATTAAAGTAATTCACAAATCTGCTTAACTTTCTGGCACCACTTGAAAAAAATAATTTAAAAAAATGTATTCCAGTGGAGAACCTCTTTAAAACAACCACCTATAAAAAAAAACTGGAAAAAAATAAAATAAAAAAACTAAAAAAAAACTGGTCCTTACATTTTTCTGCTGGCAGTGAGATCCAAAATAAATTTGTCAAGCCCTGAGTTAGGGCATATTGTGATGTGAACTTCAGCCTAAGGCCTTACTCGCGATACTGCGAAAGAACCCAATAAAAATCCTCAATGATTCCAGATGCACAGCCAATATATTTTGCATATAGAAAAGGTGTCTGACATTTTAAAAATGTAATAAATGAACTTTGTAATAAAATTTTTAAAAAATAAAAAAGATGAGTAAAATCAATAGGCAAAATACGAGATTTATGAGCTTTGCCCCGTAACACTTACAGCAGTAGACACAGACTTTCCCCAGCTCCAGAGCTTTATAGTAGGGGAGATGACGGTATATACACATCTGTATTTATGGCATCAAACAATGTACAACAACATTGAAGGTAGGAAGAGATTAACATACCAGCGTCTAGAGGCAGGATCCCTGTGATGGAGCCTGTTCATCCACCAGTCTATCGTGATACCTGCCACTTCCTTGTTCCGCCCGGCACCGACTCTACAGAGAATGCTGGCCGGCTGGTTTTTCCCAGCTTGGAATAAAATCCATTAAGTAAGGAAATCTGCTTTGAAGTGTCGGCCAGACATGGGTTCTGGGCAGGAAATGTAGGAAACGTAGGCACAGAGCAGAATTCTATCTTAATGGAGAACTCCACAGCTGAGATTCCTTCTAACAGGACCAGATTTCCACTGACGTCAGCAGGATGGATTCAACCAATAGGATATAAGAAAATGATATAATACAATTCCCTCATAAAACACTATCATCTAAGTCAGTAAATGTATCAATACAATGATTCCGGAGCTGTCCAAAGAGGGACTCCCTCCTTAAAAAGGGAATGACCACTATTGACAACCCCTGGGTTCTGACAAGAAGACGATCACTCCTTACTCTTACTGCTGGGACCCACAGATCAGCCGAGATATATGGGAGAACCTGTTAAGTGTTTCATTCTTCTGCAGTGCCTCCACAGGGAAAAAGAAGAATTACACTGTAATTAGTTGCTTAAAAGGGGTACTACACTGGCCAGCATTCGGAAGTAAATGTTCCGAACGCTGCTTTCGCGCTGTCGGGGTCGACCACGCCCCTCTTGACATTACGTCCAAGCCCCCTAAATGCAAGTCTATGGGAGGGGGCGTGACGGTCGTCACGCCCCCTCCCATAGACTTGCATTGAGGGGGCGTGGCCGACCCCCACAGAACGAAAACAGCGTTCAGAACATTTACTTCCGAACGCTGGCCAATGGAGTACCCCTTTAATCTATACTGTGTTATGCTCAGGGGTGAAGTTAATAGTGGAACAAACCCCTTCAAGTGAGGCACTTTCAAAAGGTTTCCCTGTAGAGTATTGCTACCGGCCACCGATATGGGAGAGAACAGCAGCCACTTCATCTAAATGGATCTAAATTAAACACCCCTGTACAGTAGGTGGACGGGAGGCTGGGGGTCCCAGAGTTTGGACCCTTAGAAAATTCCAGCATATAATAGTCATAGGCCATAACATTAGTAGATGGAGATAGCCTTTTAACAAGTGAACTGGTTCTAATGTATAATCTATAGGTTTTATCTATTATTGGCTCACTTATGGAAGTCTACTAAGTCACTGATTCCCCAGAGACAGAAAATAAAATAAAATTACAGTAAGGCCTTTGACTTGTCCCCCTCACCAATGCGAATAGGGATACATCAAAAGAGAATGCTGACAGAGTCCATGGACTGGGTGCCCTTTGATATTCAGAATGGGGTCCTATGTGAAGGGCCCAGACCCCCATGGTGCTGGCCTAAGGTGTTCATAGGGGTATGTATCAAAAACCTAAGATGAGGCTGGTGTCAGGACAAGGGACCGATCAACAGTCAAATGCATAAACCAACTCTGGGCTGGATTCCAAATCACACAGAAGTAAAAATGTACGTCATGGAAACTCTTATTGTGACTCAGTATTGTGAACGGCCCCTAACATCATGACTGTATGGAGTCCAGATCTGGGCAGGCTCCTGATGAGACGGTGGATGATGTCCTCGGGGGTCAGGTGCAATTTCTCCTTTCAAACCTGGATCAAGACTTAAATGAGCTGCCGGACATTCTGTGGTGCTACTTGGCAATGATGGATGAACTGAAACATAACATCCCAGAGGTCCTTAGTTGGACTTAGTTCGAGAAAACGTGAAGTTCAGTCAATGGCATCAATCCCTTCATCACCCAGCAACAGCCTACACCCTGGAGCCACATGAGGCAAAACACTGACCTGCACCATTAGGAAACTAAGGCCCAAGGACCGACATCCATTACATTGACTGGTTGTGAGGATTTCATACTAGTATCTAACAGGGCTGTGGAGTCGGTAGATAAATGTCCCGACCCCAACTCCGGAGTTTTCTGTGCTTCCGACTCCTCTGTATAAATAAGTGAATGTATTATACATTCCTTGAAGGAAAGAAAGGCAACATACATGTCATTACCACAGGACTACTGGCTGGGAAGCCAACAGTCTACTGTATTGAACAGTTTGTGTGCTGATCTGCTGCTGAAGATAGGGCAGTGGGAGGATCCAGGAAGGGGCATTTATTATAAAACATGATATCCCTAGTAGAATCCCATAGTCAAGTTTAAAGAGGTACTCCGCCCCTAGACATCTTATCCCCTATCCAAAGGATAGGGGATAAGATGTCAGATCGCCGGGGTCCTGCTGCTGGGGACCCCCGGGATCGCCACTGCGGCACCGCGCTTTCATTACTACACAGAGAGATTTCGCTCTGTGCATAATGATGGGCTATACAGGGGATGGAGCAGTGTGACATCATGGCTCCGCCCCGCGTGACATCACAGCCCGCCCCCTTAATGCAAGTCTATGGCAGGTGGCGTGACGACCCCCACGCCCCTTCCCATAGACTTGTATTGAGGGGGCGGGCCGTGACATCATGAGGGGCAGGGCCGTAATGTAACGATGCTCCGGCCCCTGTATTGCACGGCTCCACCCCTCATGATGTCTAGGGGCGGAGTACCCCTTTAAGCTAACAATCGAGTTTACAAGTTTTTAGCAGCAGTTTTTCCAATGGTTTACAGCTTCAGTCTTGAACTATTGACCCTCCATTCCCTTCACTTATACAAGTGTCTAGTCCTGCAAAAAACATATTTACCGTATATACTCGAGTATAGGCCGAGTTTTTCAGCACGATTTTTCGTGCTGAAAAACACCCCCCTCGGCTTATACTCGAGTGAACTCCCCCACCCGCAGTGGTCTTCAACCTGCGGACCTCCAGAGGTTTCAAAACTACAACTCCCAGCAAGCCCGGGCAGCCATCGGCTGTCCGGGCTTGCTGGGAGTTGTAGTTTTGAAACCTCCGGAGGTCCGCAGGTTGAAGACCACTGCGGCCTTCAACATCATCCAGCCCCCTCTCACCCCCTTTAGTTCTGAGTACTCACCTCCGCTCGGCGCTGGTCCGGTCCTGCAGGACTGTCCGGTGAGGAGGTGGTCCGGGCTGCTATCTTCACCGGGGAGGCCTCTTCTAAGCGCTTCGGGCCCGGCCTCAGAATAGTCACGTTGCCGTGACAACGACGCATAGGTGCTTCTGCGTCATTGTCAAGGCAACGCCTCTATTCCTGGCCGGAAGCGCGGAGAAGAGGCGCCCCCGATGAAGATAGCAGCCCGGACCACCTCCTCACCGGACCACCTCCTCACCGGACAGTCCTGCAGGACCGGACCAGCGCCGAGCGGAGGTGAGTACTCAGAACTAAAGGGGGTGAGAGGGGGCTGGATGATGTTGAAGGCCGCAGTGGTCTTCAACCTGCGGACCTCCGGAGGTTTCAAAACTACAACTCCCAGCAAGCCCGGACAGCCGATGGCTGCCCGGGCTTGCTGGGAGTTGTAGTTTTGAAACCTCTGGAGGTCCGCAGGATGAAGACCACTGAGGGCGAATGATGAGAAGAGGGGGTGTGGGGGTGGGATGATAAGGGGATGATAAGGGAATGATGAAGGGGGGATGTGCGGGATGATAAGGGGGGGGATGTGCGGGATGATGACAAGGGGATGATGAAGGGGGGGGTGTGGGATGATAAGGGGATGATGAAGGGGGGATGTGCGGGATGATAAGGGGATGATGAAGGGGGGATGTGTGGGATGATAAGGGGATGATGAAGGGGGGATGTGTGGGATGATAAGGGGATGATGAAGGGGGGATGTGTGGGATGATAAGGGGATGATGAAGGGGGGGATGTGCGGGATGATGACAAGGGGATGATGAAGGGGGGGGGTGTGGGATGATAAGGGGATGATGAAGGGGGGATGTGCGGGATGATAAGGGGATGATGAAGGGGGGGATGTGTGGGATGATAAGGGGATGATGAAGGGGGGATGTGCGGGATGATAAGGGGGGGATGTGCGGGATGATAAGGGGATGATGAAGGGGGGATGTGTGGGATGATGACAAGGGGATGATGAAGGGGGGGATGTGTGGGATGATAAGGGGATGATGAAGGGGGATGTGTGGGATGATAAGGGGATGATGAAGGGGGATGTGTGGGATGATAAGAGGATGATGAAGGGGGGATGTGTGGGATGATGACAAGGGGATGATGATGAGGATGTTAATGACGGGTCTGGATGATGACAGGGGGGGATGAGGTATTTCCCACCCTAGGCTTATACTCGAGTCAATAACTTTTCCTGGGATTTTGGGTTGAAATTAGGGGTCTCGGCTTATACTCGGGTCGGCTTATACTCGAGTATATACGGTACTTAATCCCTTATCAGTGAGAGGCTAGGTTACCCATGGGTTCCCTGGAACAGCAGAACACAACACTATGGAAAGTATAAGTATTACCGCTCCTAATTGTGCATTGTGTGCCATATAGTGAAGCACATGAAAAGCATGCTTCTTCACGGTCACTTAACGTGTTCGCTTTGCGGTTACATGAGGCACTGCATGCATTGGTCTTTATTCTTATAGTAGAGAATTCATTAATTATAACTTTTTGTGAATTGGGACATTTAGACTTTTTTTTTTTTTATTCCAATCTAAATTTAGTAGGAGTCAGAGTCGTAGCATTGCCGACTCCAGGTACCCCAAATTTTGTCCGACTCGGACTCCGACTCCACAGCCCTGGTATCTAACTGCAGTAAGGGTATCACTGGCTATTACACAAAGGTCGGTGCAGTCCTTCAAGGATATGCATCCCCAGACCATCAATGACCCATCGTCAAACTGATTATGCCGGATGATGTTGCAGGCAGCGTAACATTCACCACATTGTCTCCAAACTATTTTACACCTATTACATGGGCCCAGTGTGAACCAGTTCTAATCTGTGAGAACACAGCACCAATGGTGGACCAACTGAGGTGTTCACAAGGTGCATAGGTCCCACTAGATGATGTCAGGCACTTATGCCACCCTTATGGAGAAACATGCACACAAGCTGGAGGTCATTTCTAGGGCTTTGACAGTGGTCTTCCTGTTCCTCCTCACAAAGAGGACTAGAAGCCGGTTCTGTTGCTGGGTTCATGGTCTTCTACATCCCAGCCCGATTATCATAGTATAACAGCCTGTGTCCTATTATCCGCTTTATGCTCTTGAGACTGTGCTGAAGACGCAGCAGACCTTCTTGCGATAGATGTTCCATCCTGATGGAGCTGGACAACCTGTGCAGTCTGAATGGGCTGTAGATACTTCCTTATGTTATTAGTAGCGACTAGGAGAAAAATGGAGAACCAGAGGAGAACAGGCCAGGATAGGGAGAGAGTAAGTATGTGGCCATGACACCAGGACATTCCTTTTTTGGTGGTCGTCTTGCTGTTCTCTTCAGTGAACCTGTTGTCACTTTCAATGGAATCAAAGCAAGTAAAACATATTCGCAATCACTTACATGTCCGAATTGCACAGCGTGATACCCCTGAGGTTTCCATTATTTTCTCGGGCAGTGTATTTACGCAACTACATTCAATGGCACACACAGCTGTCAGGACGCACTGACGTTCAAAGGGACGTTTAATCATAAAATGATTGATGTCAAACACAAAACGAGAACAATGTGACCGCTGCAAAAGTCAAAGAAAAAAATTAAACCAAGGCCGCTTATTTCCACTTCAGAGCTGAGCGCGATTCCACGGCCATCAAACCAATGGGTTACGCGACTTGCGCTTGGCTTAAAAACTAACGATTTGGAGCTTGGCAGAGCCCAAAAAGATAATGTTCGTACTTGCCAACATACCGTATATACTCGAGTATAAGCAGAGTTTTTCAGCACGATTTTTCGTGCTGAAAACGCCCCCCTCTGTTTATACTCGAGTGAACTCTCCGCCTGTCAATCCCTTCTCAGAGGTCTTCAACCTGCGGACCACCAGATGTTGCAAAACTACAACTCCCCTTTAGTTTTCTACTCACCTTCCCTCGGTGGGAAGGAAGGGTAAGCTGGTTCGGGCCATCTATGCTGCAGGGACCGTCTGGTGGGGAGGGTTAGTCGTTCCGGGCTGTCCATTTTCACCAGGGGGACCCTCTTCTCTGTGCCTGCCCTGGACTAGTGACGTTGCCTTGACAACGCACAGGGACGCGCATGAACGTCCTTGTGCGTCGTCAAGGCAACATTTCTAGTCCGGGGCAGGCCTGGAGCGCAGAGAAGAGGGCCCCCTGGTGAAAATGGACAGCCCGGAACGACTAACCCTCCCCACCGGACGGTCCCTGCTGCATAGATGGCCCGGACCAGCTAACCCTTCCTTCCCACCGAGGGGAGGAGAGTAGAAAACTAAAGGGGCCGTTGGCTGTCCGAGCATGCTGGGAGTTGTAGTTTTGCAACATCTGGAGGTCCGCAGGTTGAAGACCACTGATAAAGGGATTGACAGGCGGTGATGAAGGGGGGGGGATGATGACGGGGGTCTGGATGATGTATTTCCCGCCCCAGGCTTATAGTCGAGTCAATAACTTTTCCTGGGTTTTTGGGGTGAAATTAGGGGCCTCGGCTTATATTAGGGTCGGCTTATACTCGAGTATACGGTATAAGAAGAGATATTCATTCATGCAAGCATATATGATCTAAGACAGTGGTCTCCAAACTGTGGACCTTAACCGTTGCAAAACTACATGTCTGGACAGCCAATGCAATGGCTCGAACAGTAAAAACCGCAAGTGCAGATAAAATGTGAAATAAAACACTATAATATACACAGGCGCTTACTTTGTGTAGACGCATCATCACTGTGTGCACAGAGAGCAATTAGGAATTGCTGCCAGGGAAGTCACTAGGGATCAGATAGGAGGGTACAGCATTTTATTTATTGTACACCCGGCCAGCTTTTTTCCACACCAACACCCACCCAATTAAGTGCAGATTTCCATATAAATTTTCTTCAGCAAATCTGGCACATGTGAACACACCCCTAAGGGCTCATCCACACTATGGACATTCTTCTTGCAGCAGCCTCCCATTGATCTCAACATCTTCACTCTTATCAGAATCTGCCCGGAAAAGACCATTAGTCAATGGGACTTTGAGATTATGGAGTTCATTTCGGCGGCATATTCGGCACAAAATTAAAGCCAATTCCGTGAAACTTCCTCAGTGTGAACATACCCTAAGGGCCCATGCACACATTTTGAAGGTGCCACCAGAATTAATTGGCGCTATGACTGCGAAGATCAGTTCATTCTATTGAATTTCTGCTGCGGACATTCTGCAGTGTGCACAGAGCAGCAGAATCCTATTAAAAGCAATGGGAGGCTGCAGCACTGGCATCTCCGTCTCTGCACAAAAGGTTCTCATTCCTTCTACTGCGAGATTGAAGTGACAAGTTTGTCAGCGAAGAAGAGATTGGTGCTAGAGACCCAGGTAAGAAGCCTGTCCTGGGTGGCGGGATGGCCCACCCTAATCTAGGACATTTAGGAAGCATACTGCGCATCAACAACTATGGGTCACTGTGCTGTGAAAATGCTTTCAGGTTATTCAACCTACAGTCCGGCCAGGACTTGTGTCTGTATTACCAACCTTAGACTACATTAGGGCCATGAAACTCAAGGGGTCCATTACAAACACATCACGGTATATGCTGGAAGATCTTTGACAGTTTGCTAACATATTCCAGTGACATGTGCCAAAATAGTGAATTGAATAGGGTCTTCTAGGATCCTTTCATGCACCACCAGTCACTGAGATCCACATCCTATTCCTGTTACATTACATTGCGATGATATAGTAAACTCGTGTTTTGTGCTTAAAAAAAAATAAATAAATAATGTTATGTGTTATCCAAAAAAAAAAAAGAAAAAAGAAAAAGAAATAATACACAAATAGAAATAAAACGAGCAGACGCTTGCCTAAGGCTAGGTTCAGACTACGGAATTTCCGCTTTGAAATTGCAGACGGAAATTCCGCTTGCTAAAATGCATAGTGTAGTGAATGGGTTTCCATTCACAAGTTCCGCTCGACAAATTCCGAACAGAAAATCCGCAGAAATTTCCGCCTGAAGAAAGGGGTTGCTATTTCTTCAGGTGGAAATACTCTCGGAACACATTGCAGTCTATGGGAGACTGCAGTGTCCACACGGTCCTAGCGCCGACTGATTCAGTCAGCGCTGGCCGCATTGGAATCTCCGGGCGGAAATTTTCTGCCCGGAGATTCCATAGTCTGAACCTAGCCTAAGTCTCCTTAACACTTTGGCAAAAAGTCCAAAACTTGGAACCCACTTTAAAAGAAAGGCTTCTCCACAGTGATGTTACATCATGGGATCTGGGGCACCCAATACAAAAGCTGAGCTCCACTAGTCAGGAGAGAAACGACGGCCTGGGCTATGGGATACGGACGAGTCTCAGGACTGGAGTTACACGAATGTGATCAGGATGCTGAATATAATCATTAATGTTTCCATTCACTGCCTGCAAGCAAAGGTCTACTGTTTCCATTCACTGCCTGCAACAAGAGTTGAAACTTGACGTATAAAAAAAAAAAGCTGCTAGTTTTCAGGATGCATTGAAAAATTGGCATCTCCTATGTGCCATTAAAGCAGTGGCCTCCAAACTGTGGACCTCCAGCTGTTGCAAAACTACAATTCTTAGCATTCCCGGTCAGCCAACGGGAATGCTAAGAATTGTAGTTTTGCAACAGCTGGAGGTCCACAGTTTGGAGACCGGTGGGAAAAAAGATAACTAGCTAACCGATGGGGGTCCAACTATGTTGCCCCCGCAATCTTGTATTCACCACCCACCTGTTTGAGCGGCATGCTGCGGTGCCAGCTCACAAAGAGCCGGGTGGCGACCACGGGGCCGGAGTATCGTGACATGATGACTCCGCCCCCGCGGGACGTCACCCCCAACTATGCAAGTCTATGGGATGGGGCGTGATGTCACACTGGGGCGGAGTCGTCATGTCACCATACTCCGGCCCCATGTACAAGATTGCGGGGGTCCCCAGCGGCAGGCCTATATCCTTTGAATAGGGGATAAGATGTCTCAGGGCCGGAGTACCCCTGTAAATGAAACAAAGCGAACAAAAAGTCCCAACTACAGATTGGCCGCAAAAAATGACCCTCATACATCCCCGTATAAGGAGAAATAAAAAAAAGCTATAGGGGTCAGAATAGGAGAAAATGTCCCCCGCATGTGTATCCTGTGATGTCACGCATATATAATTAATTATGTAAAGTACCATGGCCGGTATTTATTTTTTTGGGCGACCCCAGGGGCAGCACATTACAAAGTTGCGCCTTCATGCGATTTGTACACAATGATAAAGTACCAATGAGAGGTTGTGAGTCACGTGACTGTAGTGGTCACCTGATGTTTGTTACTGGGGGGTCTTGTCTACATGAACCCCCACCGCTTGTCACACTCAGTGCCCCCCAATACGTGTCTGGTATAATACCCATAGAGAAGAATGCCCCTCTTATAGGTTACCCCTCTGCCAGGGCCCCCTCAGCCCAATGCCTGGCACAGGCCGGCAGCAGCTGGTATACGTGGACATGTGACTTACAGGCTGTGCCCAGCTGGCAGGGTGGACGTCGTCTACATCACGGCCTCCTCTTCCTCAGGTGCCGTCTGCCCGGGTGTTTAGGCTACGTAGCTCCCATGGCGGCTTCTCCGGAGCCTGAACCCCCCACCCGCCGCTCCACAACGGGCCCCGAACGAACGGGAGATGCAGGACAGGAGAGGGTTAAAGGAGCTCACGTGATCTGAGCGGAAAGGGCGGGCTTACTGTCAGTGCGGCTCAATGGAGGGAAAAGCTTGAGGAGACAAGCAGGGAGGATGTGATGCTCTGCAGTAGAGGGGCTGATGGAGGATGTGATGCTCTGCAGTAGAGGGGCTGATGGAGGATGTGATGCTCTGCAGTAGAGGGGCTGATGGAGGATGTGATGCTCTGCAGTAGAGGGGCTGATGGAGGATGTGATGCTCTGCAGTAGAGGGGCTGATGGAGGATGTGATGCTCTGCAGTAGAGGGGCTGATGGAGGATGTGATGCTCTGCAGTAGAGGGGCTGATGGAGGATGTGATGCTCTGCAGTAGAGGGACTGATGGAGGAGTGATGCTCTGCAGTAGAGGGTCTGATGGAGGATGTGATGCTCTGCAGTAGAGGGGCTGATGGAGGATGTGATGCTCTGCAGTAGAGGGTCTGATGGAGGATGTGATGCTCTGCAGTAGAGGGACTGATGGAGGAGTGATGCTCTGCAGTAGAGGGGCTGATGGAGGAGTGATGCTCTGCAGTAGAGGGACTGATGGAGGATGTGATGCTCTGCAGTAGAGGGGCTGATGGAGGATGTGATGCTCTGCAGTAGAGGGGCTGATGGAGGATGTGATGCTCTGCAGTAGAGGGGCTGATGGAGGATGTGATGCTCTGCAGTAGAGGGGCTGATGGAGGATGTGATGCTCTGCAGTAGAGGGGCTGATGGAGGATGTGATGCTCTGCAGTAGAGGGGCTGATGGAGGATGTGATGCTCTGCAGTAGAGGGACTGATGGAGGAGTGATGCTCTGCAGTAGAGGGTCTGATGGAGGATGTGATGCTCTGCAGTAGAGGGGCTGATGGAGGATGTGATGCTCTGCAGTAGAGGGACTGATGGAGGAGTGATGCTCTGCAGTAGAGGGGCTGATGGAGGAGTGATGCTCTGCAGTAGAGGGACTGATGGAGGATGTGATGCTCTGCAGTAGAGGGGCTGATGGAGGATGTGATGCTCTGCAGTAGAGGGGCTGATGGAGGATGTGATGCTCTGCAGTAGAGGGGCTGATGGAGGATGTGATGCTCTGCAGTAGAGGGGCTGATGGAGGATGTGATGCTCTGCAGTAGAGGGGCTGATGGAGGATGTGATGCTCTGCAGTAGAGGGGCTGATGGAGGATGTGATGCTCTGCAGTAGAGGGGCTGATGGAGGATGTGATGCTCTGCAGTAGAGGGGCTGATGGAGGATGTGATGCTCTGCAGTAGAGGGACTGATGGAGGAGTGATGCTCTGCAGTAGAGGGTCTGATGGAGGATGTGATGCTCTGCAGTAGAGGGGCTGATGGAGGATGTGATGCTCTGCAGTAGAGGGGCTGATGGAGGATGTGATGCTCTGCAGTAGAGGGACTGATGGAGGAGTGATGCTCTGCAGTAGAGGGGCTGATGGAGGAGTGATGCTCTGCAGTAGAGGGACTGATGGAGGATGTGATGCTCTGCAGTAGAGGGGCTGATGGAGGATGTGATGCTCTGCAGTAGAGGGGCTGATGGAGGATGTGATGCTCTGCAGTAGAGGGGCTGATGGAGGATGTGATGCTCTGCAGTAGAGGGGCTGATGGAGGATGTGATGCTCTGCAGTAGAGGGGCTGATGGAGGATGTGATGCTCTGCAGTAGAGGGGCTGATGGAGGATGTGATGCTCTGCAGTAGAGGGGCTGATGGAGGATGTGATGCTCTGCAGTAGAGGGGCTGATGGAGGATGTGATGCTCTGCAGTAGAGGGGCTGATGGAGGATGTGATGCTCTGCAGTAGAGGGGCTGATGGAGGATGTGATGCTCTGCAGTAGAGGGGCTGATGGAGGATGTGATGCTCTGCAGTAGAGGGGCTGATGGAGGATGTGATGCTCTGCAGTAGAGGGGCTGATGGAGGATGTGATGCTCTGCAGTAGAGGGGCTGATGGAGGATGTGATGCTCTGCAGTAGAGGGGCTGATGGAGGTGTGATGCTCTGCAGTAGAGGGGCTGATGGAGGATGTGATGCTCTGCAGTAGAGGGGCTGATGGAGGATGTGATGCTCTGCAGTAGAGGGGCTGATGGAGGATGTGATGCTCTGCAGTAGAGGGGCTGATGGAGGATGTGATGCTCTGCAGTAGAGGGGCTGATGGAGGATGTGATGCTCTGCAGTAGAGGGGCTGATGGAGGATGTGATGCTCTGCAGTAGAGGGGCTGATGGAGGATGTGATGCTCTGCAGTAGAGGGGCTGATGGAGGATGTGATGCTCTGCAGTAGAGGGGCTGATGGAGGATGTGATGCTCTGCAGTAGAGGGACTGATGGAGGAGTGATGCTCTGCAGTAGAGGGGCTGATGGAGGATGTGATGCTCTGCAGTAGAGGGGCTGATGGAGGAGTGATGCTCTGCAGTAGAGGGGCTGATGGAGGAGTGATGCTCTGCAGTAGAGGGGCTGATGGAGGATGTGATGCTCTGCAGTAGAGGGGCTGATGGAGGATGTGATGCTCTGCAGTAGAGGGGCTGATGGAGGATGTGATGCTCTGCAGTAGAGGGGCTGATGGAGGATGTGATGCTCTGCAGTAAAGGGGCTGATGGAGGAGTGATGCTCTGCAGTAGAGGGGCTGATGGAGGTGTGATGCTCTGCAGTAGAGGGGCTGATGGAGGATGTGATGCTCTGCAGTAGAGGGGCTGATGGAGGATGTGATGCTCTGCAGTAGAGGGGCTGATGGAGGATGTGATGCTCTGCAGTAGAGGGGCTGATGGAGGATGTGATGCTCTGCAGTAGAGGGACTGATGGAGGAGTGATGCTCTGCAGTAGAGGGGCTGATGGAGGATGTGATGCTCTGCAGTAGAGGGGCTGATGGAGGAGTGATGCTCTGCAGTAGAGGGGCTGATGGAGGAGTGATGCTCTGCAGTAGAGGGGCTGATGGAGGATGTGATGCTCTGCAGTAGAGGGGCTGATGGAGGATGTGATGCTCTGCAGTAGAGGGGCTGATGGAGGATGTGATGCTCTGCAGTAGAGGGGCTGATGGAGGATGTGATGCTCTGCAGTAGAGGGGCTGATGGAGGATGTGATGCTCTGCAGTAGAGGGGCTGATGGAAGATGTGATGCTCTGCAGTAGAGGGGCTGATGGAGTAGTGATGCTCTGCAGTAGAGGGGCTGATGGAGTAGTGATGCTCTGCAGTAGAGGGGCTGATGGAGGTGTGATGCTCTGCAGTAGAGGGGCTGATGGAGGATGTGATGCTCTGCAGTAGAGGGTCTGATGGAGGATGTGATGCTCTGCAGTAGAGGGTCTGATGGAGGTGTGATGCTCTGCAGTAGAGGGTCTGATGGAGGTGTGATGCTCTGCAGTAGAGGGTCTGATGGAGGTGTGATGCTCTGCAGTAGAGGGGCTGATGGAGGAGTGATGCTCTGCAGTAGAGGGGCTGATGGAGGATGTGATGCTCTGCAGTAGAGGGGCTGATGGAGGAGTGATGCTCTGCAGTAGAGGGGCTGATGGAGGTGTGATGCTCTGCAGTAGAGGGGCTGATGGAGGATGTGATGCTCTGCAGTAGAGGGGCTGATGGAGGATGTGATGCTCTGCAGTAGAGGGGCTGATGGAGGATGTGATGCTCTGCAGTAGAGGGGCTGATGGAGGATGTGATGCTCTGCAGTAGAGGGGCTGATGGAGGATGTGATGCTCTGCAGTAAAGGGGCTGATGGAAGATGTGATGCTCTGTAGTAAAGGGGCTGATGGAGGAGTGATGCTCTGCAGTAGAGGGGCTGATGGAGGAGTGATGCTCTGCAGTAGAGGGGCTGATGGAGGTGTGATGCTCTGCAGTAGAGGGGCTGATGGAGGTGTGATGCTCTGTAGTAGAGGGGCTGATGGAGGATGTGATGCTCTGCAGTAGAGGGGCTGATGGAGGATGTGATGCTCTGCAGTGTATGTGTACTGTGTGCGGCAGAGCTGTGTGTGTGTGTACTGTGTGCGGCAGAGCTGTGTGTGTGTGTACTGTGTGCGGCAGAGCTGTGTGTGTGTGTACTGTGCGGCAGAGCTGTGTGTGTGTGTACTGTGTGCGGCAGAGCTGTGTGTGTGTGTGTACTGTGTGCGGCAGAGCTGTGTGTGTGTGTACTGTGCGGCAGAGCTGTGTGTGTGTGTACTGTGTGCGGCAGAGCTGTGTGTATACTGTGTGCGGCAGAGCTGTGTGTGTGTGTGTGTACTGTGTGCGGCAGACCTGTGTGTGTGTGTACTGTGTGCGGCAGAGCTGTGTGTATGTGTACTGTGTGCGGCAGAGCTGTGTGTGTGTACTGTGTGCGGCAGAGCTGTGTGTGTGTGTACTGTGTGCGGCAGAGCTGTGTGTTTGTGTACTGTGTGCGGCAGAGCTGTGTGTATGTGTACTGTGTGCGGCAGAGCTGTGTGTGTGTACTGTGTGCGGCAGAGCTGTGTGTGTGTGTACTGTGTGCGGCAGAGCTGTGTGTGTGTACTGTGTGCGGCAGAGCTGTATGTATGTGTGCTGTGTGTATGTGTACTGTGTGCGGCAGAGCTGTGTGTGTGTACTGTGTGCGGCAGAGCTGTGTGTATGTGTACTGTGTGCGGCAGAGCTGTGTGTGTGTGTACTGTGTGCGGCAGAGCTGTGTGTGTGTGTACTGTGTGCGGCAGAGCTGTGTGTATGTGTACTGTGTGCGGCAGAGCTGTGTGTGTGTGTACTGTGTGCGGCAGAGCTGTGTGTGTGTGTACTGTGTGCGGCAGAGCTGTGTGTGTGTGTGTGTGTGTGTACTGTGTGCGGCAGACCTGTGTGTGTGTGTACTGTGTGCGGCAGAGCTGTGTGTATGTGTACTGTGTGCGGCAGAGCTGTGTGTGTGTGTACTGTGTGCGGCAGAGCTGTGTGTATGTGTACTGTGTGCGGCAGAGCTGTGTGTGTGTACTGTGTGCGGCAGAGCTGTGTGTGTGTGTACTGTGTGCGGCAGAGCTGTGTGTTTGTGTACTGTGTGCGGCAGAGCTGTGTGTATGTGTACTGTGTGCGGCAGAGCTGTGTGTGTGTGTACTGTGTGCGGCAGAGCTGTGTGTGTGTACTGTGTGCGGCAGAGCTGTATGTATGTGTGCTGTGTGTATGTGTACTGTGTGCGGCAGAGCTGTGTGTGTGTACTGTGTGCGGCAGAGCTGTGTGTATGTGTACTGTGTGCGGCAGAGCTGTGTGTGTGTGTACTGTGCGGCAGAGCTGTGTGTGTGTGTACTGTGTGCGGCAGAGCTGTGTGTGTGTGTACTGTGTGCGGCAGAGCTGTGTGTGTGTGTACTGTGTGCGGCAGAGCTGTGTGTGTGTGTGTACTGTGTGCGGCAGAGCTGTGTGTATACTGTGTGCGGCAGAGCTGTGTGTGTGTGTGTGTGTACTGTGTGCGGCAGAGCTGTGTGTATACTGTGTGCGGCAGAGCTGTGTGTGTGTGTGTGTGTACTGTGTGCGGCAGAGCTGTGTGTGTGTGTACTGTGTGCGGCAGAGCTGTGTGTGTGTGTGTACTGTGCGGCAGAGCTGTGTGTGTGTGTACTGTGTGCGGCAGAGCTGTGTGTGTGTGTACTGTGTGCGGCAGAGCTGTGTGTGTGTGTACTGTGTGCGGCAGAGCTGTGTGTATGTGTACTGTGTGCGGCAGAGCTGTGTGTGTGTACTGTGTGCGGCAGAGCTGTGTGTGTGTGTACTGTGTGCGGCAGAGCTGTGTGTTTGTGTACTGTGTGCGGCAGAGCTGTGTGTATGTGTACTGTGTGCGGCAGAGCTGTGTGTGTGTGTACTGTGTGCGGCAGAGCTGTGTGTGTGTACTGTGTGCGGCAGAGCTGTATGTATGTGTGCTGTGTGTATGTGTACTGTGTGCGGCAGAGCTGTGTGTGTGTACTGTGTGCGGCAGAGCTGTGTGTATGTGTACTGTGTGCGGCAGAGCTGTGTGTGTGTGTACTGTGTGCGGCAGAGCTGTGTGTGTGTGTACTGTGTGCGGCAGAGCTGTGTGTGTGTACTGTGTGCGGCAGAGCTGTATGTATGTGTGCTGTGTGTATGTGTACTGTGTGCGGCAGAGCTGTGTGTGTGTACTGTGTGCGGCAGAGCTGTGTGTATGTGTACTGTGTGCGGCAGAGCTGTGTGTGTGTGTACTGTGTGCGGCAGAGCTGTGTGTGTGTACTGTGTGCGGCAGAGCTGTATGTATGTGTGCTGTGTGTATGTGTACTGTGTGCGGCAGAGCTGTGTGTGTGTACTGTGTGCGGCAGAGCTGTGTGTATGTGTACTGTGTGCGGCAGAGCTGTGTGTGTGTGTACTGTGTGCGGCAGAGCTGTGTGTGTGTGTACTGTGTGCGGCAGAGCTGTGTGTATGTGTACTGTGTGCGGCAGAGCTGTGTGTGTGTGTACTGTGTGCGGCAGAGCTGTGTGTGTGTGTACTGTGTGCGGCAGAGCTGTGTGTGTGTGTGTGTGTGTGTACTGTGTGCGGCAGACCTGTGTGTGTGTGTACTGTGTGCGGCAGAGCTGTGTGTATGTGTACTGTGTGCGGCAGAGCTGTGTGTGTGTGTACTGTGTGCGGCAGAGCTGTGTGTATGTGTACTGTGTGCGGCAGAGCTGTGTGTGTGTACTGTGTGCGGCAGAGCTGTGTGTGTGTGTACTGTGTGCGGCAGAGCTGTGTGTTTGTGTACTGTGTGCGGCAGAGCTGTGTGTATGTGTACTGTGTGCGGCAGAGCTGTGTGTGTGTGTACTGTGTGCGGCAGAGCTGTGTGTGTGTACTGTGTGCGGCAGAGCTGTGTGTATGTGTACTGTGTGCGGCAGAGCTGTGTGTGTGTGTACTGTGTGCGGCAGAGCTGTGTGTGTGTGTACTGTGTGCGGCAGAGCTGTGTGTGTGTGTACTGTGTGCGGCAGAGCTGTGTGTATGTATGTGTACTGTGCGGCAGAGCTGTGTGTGTGTGTACTGTGTGCGGCAGAGCTGTGTGTATACTGTGTGCGGCAGAGCTGTGTGTGTGTGTGTGTGTACTGTGTGCGGCAGAGCTGTGTGTATACTGTGTGCGGCAGAGCTGTGTGTGTGTGTGTGTGTACTGTGTGCGGCAGAGCTGTGTGTGTGTGTACTGTGTGCGGCAGAGCTGTGTGTGTGTGTACTGTGTGCGGCAGAGCTGTGTGTGTGTGTGTACTGTGCGGCAGAGCTGTGTGTGTGTGTACTGTGTGCGGCAGAGCTGTGTGTGTGTGTACTGTGTGCGGCAGAGCTGTGTGTGTGTGTACTGTGTGCGGCAGAGCTGTGTGTATGTGTACTGTGTGCGGCAGAGCTGTGTGTGTGTGTACTGTGTGCGGCAGAGCTGTGTGTGTGTGTACTGTGTGCGGCAGAGCTGTGTGTGTGTGTGTGTGTGTGTACTGTGTGCGGCAGACCTGTGTGTGTGTGTACTGTGTGCGGCAGAGCTGTGTGTATGTGTACTGTGTGCGGCAGAGCTGTGTGTGTGTGTACTGTGTGCGGCAGAGCTGTGTGTATGTGTACTGTGTGCGGCAGAGCTGTGTGTGTGTACTGTGTGCGGCAGAGCTGTGTGTGTGTGTACTGTGTGCGGCAGAGCTGTGTGTTTGTGTACTGTGTGCGGCAGAGCTGTGTGTATGTGTACTGTGTGCGGCAGAGCTGTGTGTGTGTGTACTGTGTGCGGCAGAGCTGTGTGTGTGTACTGTGTGCGGCAGAGCTGTGTGTATGTGTACTGTGTGCGGCAGAGCTGTGTGTGTGTGTACTGTGTGCGGCAGAGCTGTGTGTATGTGTACTGTGTGCGGCAGAGCTGTGTGTGTGTGTACTGTGTGCGGCAGAGCTGTGTGTGTGTACTGTGTGCGGCAGAGCTGTATGTATGTGTGCTGTGTGTATGTGTACTGTGTGCGGCAGAGCTGTGTGTGTGTACTGTGTGCGGCAGAGCTGTGTGTGTGTGTACTGTGTGCGGCAGAGCTGTGTGTGTGTGTACTGTGTGCGGCAGAGCTGTGTGTATGTGTACTGTGTGCGGCAGAGCTGTGTGTGTGTGTACTGTGTGCGGCAGAGCTGTGTGTGTGTGTGTACTGTGTGCGGCAGAGCTGTGTGTGTGTGTGTGTGTGTACTGTGTGCGGCAGAGCCTGTGTGTGTGTGTACTGTGTGCGGCAGAGCTGTGTGTATGTGTACTGTGTGCGGCAGAGCTGTGTGTGTGTGTACTGTGTGCGGCAGAGCTGTGTGTATGTGTACTGTGTGCGGCAGAGCTGTGTGTGTGTACTGTGTGCGGCAGAGCTGTGTGTGTGTGTACTGTGTGCGGCAGAGCTGTGTGTTTGTGTACTGTGTGCGGCAGAGCTGTGTGTATGTGTACTGTGTGCGGCAGAGCTGTGTGTGTGTGTACTGTGTGCGGCAGAGCTGTGTGTGTGTACTGTGTGCGGCAGAGCTGTATGTATGTGTGCTGTGTGTATGTGTACTGTGTGCGGCAGAGCTGTGTGTGTGTACTGTGTGCGGCAGAGCTGTGTGTATGTGTACTGTGTGCGGCAGAGCTGTGTGTGTGTGTACTGTGTGCGGCAGAGCTGTGTGTGTGTGTACTGTGTGCGGCAGAGCTGTGTGTGTGTGTACTGTGTGCGGCAGAGCTGTGTGTGTGTGTACTGTGTGCGGCAGAGCTGTGTGTATGTATGTGTACTGTGCGGCAGAGCTGTGTGTGTGTGTACTGTGTGCGGCAGAGCTGTGTGTATACTGTGTGCGGCAGAGCTGTGTGTGTGTGTGTGTGTACTGTGTGCGGCAGAGCTGTGTGTATACTGTGTGCGGCAGAGCTGTGTGTGTGTGTGTACTGTGTGCGGCAGAGCTGTGTGTGTGTGTACTGTGTGCGGCAGAGCTGTGTGTGTGTGTGTGTACTGTGCGGCAGAGCTGTGTGTGTGTGTACTGTGCGGCAGAGCTGTGTGTGTGTGTACTGTGTGCGGCAGAGCTGTGTGTGTGTGTACTGTGTGCGGCAGAGCTGTGTGTGTGTGTACTGTGTGCGGCAGAGCTGTGTGTATGTGTACTGTGTGCGGCAGAGCTGTGTGTGTGTACTGTGTGCGGCAGAGCTGTGTGTGTGTGTACTGTGTGCGGCAGAGCTGTGTGTTTGTGTACTGTGTGCGGCAGAGCTGTGTGTGTGTGTACTGTGTGCGGCAGAGCTGTGTGTGTGTGTACTGTGTGCGGCAGAGCTGTGTGTGTGTACTGTGTGCGGCAGAGCTGTATGTATGTGTGCTGTGTGTATGTGTACTGTGTGCGGCAGAGCTGTGTGTGTGTACTGTGTGCGGCAGAGCTGTGTGTATGTGTACTGTGTGCGGCAGAGCTGTGTGTGTGTGTACTGTGTGCGGCAGAGCTGTGTGTGTGTGTACTGTGTGCGGCAGAGCTGTGTGTGTGTACTGTGTGCGGCAGAGCTGTATGTATGTGTGCTGTGTGTATGTGTACTGTGTGCGGCAGAGCTGTGTGTATGTGTACTGTGTGCGGCAGAGCTGTGTGTGTGTGTACTGTGTGCGGCAGAGCTGTGTGTGTGTACTGTGTGCGGCAGAGCTGTATGTATGTGTGCTGTGTGTATGTGTACTGTGTGCGGCAGAGCTGTGTGTGTGTACTGTGTGCGGCAGAGCTGTGTGTATGTGTACTGTGTGCGGCAGAGCTGTGTGTGTGTGTACTGTGTGCGGCAGAGCTGTGTGTGTGTGTACTGTGTGCGGCAGAGCTGTGTGTATGTGTACTGTGTGCGGCAGAGCTGTGTGTGTGTGTACTGTGTGCGGCAGAGCTGTGTGTGTGTGAACTGTGTGCGGCAGAGCTGTGTGTGTGTGTGTACTGTGTGCGGCAGACCTGTGTGTGTGTGTACTGTGTGCGGCAGAGCTGTGTGTATGTGTACTGTGTGCGGCAGAGCTGTGTGTGTGTGTACTGTGTGCGGCAGAGCTGTGTGTATGTGTACTGTGTGCGGCAGAGCTGTGTGTGTGTACTGTGTGCGGCAGAGCTGTGTGTGTGTGTACTGTGTGCGGCAGAGCTGTGTGTTTGTGTACTGTGTGCGGCAGAGCTGTGTGTATGTGTACTGTGTGCGGCAGAGCTGTGTGTGTGTGTACTGTGTGCGGCAGAGCTGTGTGTGTGTACTGTGTGCGGCAGAGCTGTGTGTATGTGTACTGTGTGCGGCAGAGCTGTGTGTGTGTGTACTGTGTGCGGCAGAGCTGTGTGTGTGTGTACTGTGTGCGGCAGAGCTGTGTGTGTGTGTACTGTGTGCAGCAGAGCTGTGTGTGTGTGTACTGTGTGCGGCAGAGCTGTGTGTATGTATGTGTACTGTGCGGCAGAGCTGTGTGTGTGTGTACTGTGTGCGGCAGAGCTGTGTGTATACTGTGTGCGGCAGAGCTGTGTGTGTGTGTGTGTGTACTGTGTGCGGCAGAGCTGTGTGTATACTGTGTGCGGCAGAGCTGTGTGTGTGTGTGTGTGTACTGTGTGCGGCAGAGCTGTGTGTGTGTGTACTGTGTGCGGCAGAGCTGTGTGTGTGTGTACTGTGTGCGGCAGAGCTGTGTGTGTGTGTGTACTGTGCGGCAGAGCTGTGTGTGTGTGTACTGTGTGCGGCAGAGCTGTGTGTGTGTGTACTGTGTGCGGCAGAGCTGTGTGTGTGTGTACTGTGTGCGGCAGAGCTGTGTGTATGTGTACTGTGTGCGGCAGAGCTGTGTGTGTGTGTGTGTGTACTGTGTGCGGCAGAGCTGTGTGTATGTGTACTGTGTGCGGCAGACCTGTGTGTGTGTGTGTACTGTGTGCGGCAGAGCTGTGTGTGTGTGTACTGTGTGCGGCAGAGCTGTGTGTTTGTGTACTGTGTGCGGCAGAGCTGTGTGTATGTGTACTGTGTGCGGCAGAGCTGTGTGTGTGTGTACTGTGTGCGGCAGAGCTGTGTGTGTGTGTACTGTGTGCGGCAGAGCTGTGTGTGTGTGTACTGTGTGCGGCAGAGCTGTGTGTGTGTGTGTACTGTGTGCGGCAGAGCTGTGTGTGTGTACTGTGTGCGGCAGAGCTGTGTGTGTGTGTACTGTGTGCGGCAGAGCTGTGTGTATGTATGTGTACTGTGCGGCAGAGCTGTGTGTGTGTGTACTGTGTGCGGCAGAGCTGTGTGTATACTGTGTGCGGCAGAGCTGTGTGTGTGTGTGTGTGTACTGTGTGCGGCAGAGCTGTGTGTATACTGTGTGCGGCAGAGCTGTGTGTGTGTGTGTGTGTACTGTGTGCGGCAGAGCTGTGTGTGTGTGTACTGTGTGCGGCAGAGCTGTGTGTGTGTGTACTGTGTGCGGCAGAGCTGTGTGTGTGTGTGTGTGTACTGTGCGGCAGAGCTGTGTGTATGTGTACTGTGTGCGGCAGAGCTGTGTGTATACTGTGTGCGGCAGAGCTGTGTGTGTGTGTGTGTGTGTACTGTGTGCGGCAGAGCTGTGTGTATACTGTGTGCGGCAGAGCTGTGTGTGTGTACTGTGTGCGGCAGAGCTGTGTGTGTGTGTACTGTGTGCGGCAGAGCTGTGTGTGTGTGTACTGTGTGCGGCAGAGCTGTGTGTGTGTGTACTGTGTGCGGCAGAGCTGTGTGTGTGTGTACTGTGTGCGGCAGAGCTGTGTGTATGTGTACTGTGTGCGGCAGAGCTGTGTGTGTGTGTACTGTGTGCGGCAGAGCTGTGTGTGTGTGTACTGTGTGCGGCAGAGCTGTGTGTGTGTGTACTGTGTGCGGCAGAGCTGTGTGTGTGTGTGTACTGTGTGCGGCAGAGCTGTGTGTATGTGTACTGTGTGCGGCAGAGCTGTATGTATGTGTACTGTGTGCGGCAGAGCTGTGTGTGTGTGTACTGTGTGCGGCAGAGCTGTGTGTGTGTGTACTGTGTGCGGCAGAGCTGTGTGTGTGTGTGTACTGTGTGCGGCAGAGCTGTGTGTGTGTGTACTGTGTGCGGCAGAGCTGTATGTATGTGTACTGTGTGCGGCAGAGCTGTGTGTATGTGTACTGTGTGCGGCAGAGCTGTGTGTGTGTGTACTGTGTGCGGCAGAGCTGTGTGTGTGTGTACTGTGTGCGGCAGAGCTGTGTGTGTGTGTGTACTGTGTGCGGCAGAGCTGTATGTATGTGTACTGTGTGCGGCAGAGCTGTGTGTATATATATATATATATATATATATATATATGTGTGTATAATAACACAAAGTGATCCCTCAACTTACAATGGCCTCGCCATACAATATTTTCCACCTTCAATAGTCTTTTCTGGACCATTGTAACTTGAAATCAGACTCGACATACAATGTACAGACAGTCCAGATCTGGGAAACTTCAATGGCTGCAAGAACCGACCAATCAGAATGGACATTCACTGGTAAAACACCTGTATTACTCAAGTGCATACACTGACTGATGTCTGGTAGCGCCCCCTACAGTACAGGGAGGTATTACATGTTCTGTACTCTTTACCTGTACCAGGGTTAGCTGCCCCTTTGGACACCAGGTGAGGGTGACTCCATGTTACTTTTTTGGACACTGTACTGTACATAGTAAATGATGTATGGGAGGTTTAGCTCACTGAGCCTTTGTGCCTGCAGGTTCTAGACATAAATTCTCTTCTATACTCCAGTACTGAGCCTGAACTTGTGTGTGAGCCCTGCCAGAGAGCAGCACGGAGGAGTTTTTCTAAAGCAGTCTGTCTGTGGTATGGTGGACACCACGACTGCAGACACCAGATCCGCTAAGATGGCGGCTGGAGGTCTCCTTATCTGTCTCCTGCTGTCATCATGAAGTCTCCTTCTCTGGTCTGCCCTCCAGCAGAAGCAGATCGCAGATAACACTTATCTGGGCCATGCCTATCCATAGCACTGATCAGTATCTGCAATCTAAAGATTACAATAAATAGTCCCCTGTGAGAACTAAAAAAAGTGTAAAAGAAAAAAAAAGTTTTCATAATTGAGAATAAGCCCTTCCCCCAATAAAAAAAATAAATTCCCCTCTTTTCCTGTTTAAAAAAAAAGTAGAAAATAAAAATAAATCCACATACTTGGTATCGTAAAGTCCAAAACATACATATTTTATATCATATTAGATATATAGACGGATCAAAATAAAAATGGTACCAATAAAAACTACAGGGTGCAAAAAAGGGGGGTCAGAAGAGGACAATTTTAATGCCTTAACGACGCAGGACGTATATTTACGTCCTGCGCCGGCTCCCGCATCATATCGCGTCGGTCCCGGCGCTCATCAACGGGCGGGACCCGCGGCTAATACCACACATCGCCGATCGCGGCGATGCCCTGTATTAACCCTTTAGAAGCGGCGGTCAAAGCTGACCGCCGCTTCTAAAGTGAAAGTGACCCGGCTGCTCAGTCGGGCTGTTCGGGAACGCCACGGTGAAATCGCGGCGTCCCGAACAGCTGATCGGACACCGGGAGGGCCCTTACCTGCCTCTTCGGTGTCCGATTGGCGAATGACTGCTCCGTGCCTGAGATCCAGGCAGGAGCAGTCAAGCGCCGATAACACTGATCACAGGCGTGTTAATGCACACCAGTGATCAGGATGAGAGATCAGTGTGTGCAGTGTTATAGGTCCCTATGGGATAACAATGATCAGTATAAGAGATCAGTGTGTGCAGTGTTATAGGTCCCTATGGGATAACAATGATCAGTATAAGAGATCAGTGTGTGCAGTGTTATAGGTCCCTATGGGACCTATAACACTGCAAAAAAAATGTAAAAAAAAAGTGTTAATAAAGGTCATTTAACCCCTTCCCTAATAAAAATTTGAATCACCCCCCTTTTCCCATAAAAAAAATAAAACAGTGTAAAAAAATAAATAAATGAACATATGTGGTATCGCCGCGTGCGTAAATGTCCGAACTATAAAAATATATCATTAATTAAACCCCGCACGGTCAATGGCGTACGCGCAAAAAAATTCCAAAAAAGCGTATTTTGGTCACTTTTTATACCATTAAAAAATGAATAAAAAGTGATCAAAAAGTCTGATCAAAACAAAAATAGTACCGATAAAAACTTCAGATCACGGCACAAAAAATGAGTCCTCATACCGCCCCATACACGGAAAAATAAAAAAGTTATAGGGGTCAGAAAATGACATTTTTAAACGTATAAATTTTCCTGCATGTAGTTATGATTTTTTCCAGAATTTTGACAAAATCAAACCTATAAAAGTAGGGCATCATTTTAACCGTATGGACCTACAGAATAATGATAAGGTGTCATTTTTACCGAAATATGCACTGCGTAGAAACGGAAGCCCCCAAAAGTAACAAAATGGTGGGGTTTTTTTTCGATTTTGTCGCACAATGATTTTTTTTTTCCGTTTCGCCATGAATTTTTGGATAAAATGACTAATGTCACTGCAAAGTAGAATTGGCGACGCAAAAAATAAGCCATAATATGGATTTTTAGGTGGAAAATTGAAAGGGTTAGGATTTTTAAAAAGTAAGGAGGAAAAAACGAAAGTGCAAAAACGGAAAAACCCTGAGTCCTTAAGGGGTTAAAGGGGTACTCCGGTTGGTACTTTTTTTTTTTTTTTTTTTTTAAATAATAATTTGGTTCCAGAAAGTAAAACAGATTTGTAAACTACTTCTATTAAAAAATCTTAATCCTCCCAGTACGTATAAGCTGCTGAATACTACAGAGGAAATTATTTTCTTTTTGGAACACAGAGCTCTCTGCTGACATCATGAGCACAATGCTCTCTGCTGACATCTCTGTCCATTTTAGGAACTGTACAGAGCAGCATATGTTTGCTATGGGGATTTTCTCCTACTCTGGACAGTTCTTAAAATGAGACAGAGATGATGACAGAGATGTCAGCAGAGAGCACTGTGCTCGTGATGTCAGCAGAGAGCACTGTGTTCCAAAAATAAAAGAATTTCCTCTGTAGTATTCTGCAGCTAATAAATACTGGAAGGATTAAGATTTTCTAATAGAAGTAATTTACAAATCTGTTTAACTTTCTGGTAGGGATCAACCAATTATCGGTTTGGCCGATATTATCGGCCGATAATCACGATTTTGGACATTATCAGTATCAGCAATTACCTTGCCGATAATGCCCCGCCCCCAGCCAGAGACTATCATTGCCTCCCCCCATCCTCTGGCCAAATGCTGCTGCCCCATCGCCTCCCCCCATCCTCTGGCCACATGCCGCTGCCCCATCGCCTCCCCCCTATCCTTTGCCCATATACCGCCGCTGCCCCATTGCCTCCTCCCATCCCCGGTGTTATAATTACCTGTTCCCGGGGTCCGCGATCATTCTGGCTCCTGTGTTGTTGCTGTGCGCTGCGCAATGACGAGTGACGTCCCCGTCAGTGCGCACAGTGACAGCGTCGGACACCGACGGAGCCAGAAGGATTGCGGACCCCAGGAACAGGTAATTATAACACCGGGGATGGGGGGATGCGGTGGGGCGACGGCGGTATGTGGGCAGAGGATGGGGGGGCAGCGGCAGTATGTGGGCGGAGGCGATGGGGCAACTGTGGTGGTTAGACTCAGGACCCCAGGACAGGCAGGGGGAAAGAAGCGTGTGGCGGCTGCGGTCTCTGGCCCGGCAAAAGCCGCTGCAGTTCATTGATTTAAAGAGCCCGCTTTAAATCATTGATCTGCAACGGCTAATGCCCCGCCGCGGGGGGTTTGAAATAGCCGATAACTTATACCGGAATATCAGTATAAGTTATTGGCCGGAAAGGTGACAGATTATCGGTATCGGCCCTAAAAAATCGATATCGGTCGATCCCTACTTTCTGGCACCAGTTGATTTAAAAGAAAAAGTTTTCCACCAGAGTACCCCTTTAAGGACCAAGCGTTCTTCTGTTTTTCCATTTTCGTTTTTTCCTCCTTGCATTTTACAAATCATAACTTTCAATTTTGCACCTAAAAATCCATATTATGGCTTATTTTTTGCGCCACCAATTCTACTTTGCAGTGACATCAGTCATTATACCCAAAAATCTACGGTGAAATGGGAAAAAAATAATTGTGCAACAAAATTGAAGAAAAAACACAATTTTGTAAATTTTGGGGGCTTCCGTTTCTACGCAGTGCATATTTCGGTAAAAATTACACCTTATCATTATTCTGTAGGTCCATACGGTTAAAATGATCCCCTACTTATATAGGTTTGATTTTGTCGGACTTCTGGAAAAAATCATAACTACATGCAGGAAAATGTATACGTTTAAAATTGTCATCTTCTGACCCCTATAACTTTTTATTTTTCTGCGAACGGGGCGGTATGAGGGCTCATATTTTGGGCCCGTATCTGAAGTTTTAAGCGGTACCATTTTTGTTTTGATCAGACTTTTTGGTCGCTTTTTATTCATTTTTTATGGTATAAAAAGTGATCAAAAATACGCTATTTTGGATTTTGGAATTTTTTTGCACCTACGCCATTGGCCGTGTGGTTTAATTAACAATATATTTTTATAGTTCGGACACTACCACATATGTTTATTTTTATTATGTTTTATATTTTTTATATGGAATTTGGGGAAAAGGGGTGTGTATTAAACTTTTAACATGGAAGGGGTTAATGTGTTTTTTTTTTACTTTTATAAACTTTTTTTTACACTTTTAGTCCCCTCTGGACCACCAGGGAGCGTTTACAGGGTTCTTTAGACAAAGTTGACTGCGGCGATTAGAGATGAGCGAACTTACAGTAATTCGATTGGACACAAACTTCTCGGCTCGGCAGTTGATGACTTTTCCTGCATAAATTAGTTCAGCTTTCAGGTGCTCCGGTGGGCTGGAAAAGGTGGATACAGTCCTAGGAAAGAGTCTCCAGCCCACCGGAGCACCTGAAAGCTGAACTCATTTATGAAGGATAAAGTCAGCAACTGCTAAGCTGAGAAGTTCGTGACCAATCGAATTACTGGAAGTTCCTTCATCTCTAGCGGCGATCTAAAGGGTTAATTGCCCGCCGCGGCTATCGCCGCATTTCGGCTATTACTGCCGTCCCTCAGCTGGTATGACGCGGGTTCGAGTCAGGAGCCCGTGTCATACCCAGTTAACAGCACATGGACGAGTATACACGTCCATGATCGTTAACCAGTTAAATACACAGATTTTGTTCAATAAAGTTTGACTTCTTATTAAAGTAATACAATAATAGAAAAACAATAGAAATTGGGTATTATTTTAATCACATTGACCTACAGAATAAAGATAACATTTCATTTTTACTACAAAGTGCACTGTGCAGAAGCAATATTCCCCTCCCCCCCCCCCCCCCCAAATACTTTTTCATTTCACTGTACAGTTTATGGTAAATGAAAAGTGTAATTACAAAGTACAATTGACAATTGGACTCTGAGAAGTCAGAGGAAAAAGTGAAAATGCAAAAATGGACCTTAAAGGGATACTTCGCCCCTAGACATCTCCTATCCAAAGGATAGGGGATAAGATGTTAGATCGGTGCGGAGCCGCTGCTGGGGATCCCCGGGATCCCCGCTGCGGCACCCCGCTCTCATTACAGCACAGAGCGAGTTCGCTCTGTGCATAATGACGGGCGATACGGGGGACGGAGCAGCGTGACGTCATAGCTCCACCCCTTGTGACATCACGGCCCGTCCCCTTAATGCAAGTCTATGGGAGGGGGCGTGACGACCACCACGCCCCCTCCCATAGACTTGTATTGAAAGGGGCGGGCCGTGATGTCACGAGGGGCGGAGCCGTGACATAACAATGCTCCGGCCCCTGTACTGCCCGTCATTACGTGCAGAGCGAACTCGCTCTGCGCAGTAATGATAGCGGGGTGCTGCAGCAGCGATCCCCGGGGTCCCCAGCAGCGGGACTGCGGCGATCTGACATCTTATCCCCTATCCTTTGGATAGAGGATAAGATGTCTAGGGGCAGAGTACCCCTTTAAAGGGGTACTCCGCTCCTCAGCATGTTACTCTGCTCCCCAGCGCCCGGAACATTGAGTTCCTGGACACTGTGGGCGGGCTTCCGTGTTCACGCCGGCCGTCTGGTTACGTCATGTGACATCATGTCCCGCCCCTCAATGCAAGTCTATGGGAGGGGGCGTGACAGCCATCGCGTCCCCTTCCCATAGACTTTCATTGATGGGGCAGGCCGTGACGTCACGAGGGGGCTGGGCCTGAACACGGAAGCCTGCACACAGCGTCCAGGAACTCAATGTTCCGGACGCTGGGGAGCAGAGTAACACGCTGGGGAGCAGAGTACCCCTTTAAGGGGTTAAACAATACATTTAGGTTAAGAAACAACTGATTTGTTATATTCATCTTATCTCTCCTTGAATATAACATAAACCACTGTCCACCATTACTTCCATATCTAAAGAGACGTTTTATTGCCTCTGACCTGTTATCATTAAATGGGGTACTCCGGCGCTTAGACATCTTATCCCCTATCCAAAGGATAGGGGATAAGATGCCTGATAGCGGGGGTCCCGCCGCTGGGGACCCCCGTGATCTTGCACGCCGCACCCCGTTAAAATCAGTCCCCGGAGCATGTTCGCTCCGGGTCTGATTACAGTCGATCACGGGGCCGGAGCATTGTGACGTCACGGCTCCGCCCCCCCGTGTGATGTCACGCTCCGCCCCCTCAATGCAAGCCTATGGGAGGGGGCGTGACGGCAGTCACGCCCCCTCCCATAGGCTTGCATTGAGGGGCTCTTTCGCTCGCGTGGTCGGGATCCGAAGCCTCCAGTGTTGCCAGAAGCCGTTGAGGTGGGTGCTGCAGCCGAGAACCCGGGGGTCCCGCCGCTGGCATCTGATAAGATGCGATCAGGCATCTTATCCCCTATCCTTTGGATAGGGGATAAGATGTCTAAGTGCCGGAGTACCCCTTTAATACAGAGTGAGAAGGAAGCATTGTTTCCTCTGTGTTAGCCAGTAGTCACATGTGCCACATTGATTGTATGGTTAACAGCGGTTTCCCTCATATCTATGTGGTACCTGGTGAATGCCAAGTCTAATCCATGGCGTGTGTGCACAGATGACACATTTGTGGAGTGGGTAAGACGATTCTGAAAGATAATCTTGTTATGTAAGGAGATGAATATCTATGAAGATTATGGGCACATTAGAATACATGATCGCAATGTTCAGCAGTGCAGCACATTAAAGCCTGCAGTAAGCCATTAAGTGATGTTAGGATATGCCATCACCCTATGATCAGTGAGGGGACGATCTATGGAGCCCCCCTCTAAACTAGATATGAAAGAGGCTGCAGCTTCCTGGGAGTCCATAGAAAACCGTGAATGCATGCGCAGTTTATTACGGACCTCGTAGCGGCTTAGTGTAGCCGGAAGTCCGTAGTGAACTGCGAGCACATGCACAGCTTACTATGGACCTCAGGAGCGTAGTGGGAGCGAGACAAGCGTAGTTAAAAATCATTAAAGTGAAGGGACTACATGTAGTTAGTGTAGCTAGCTTAGTCTGTAGGGTAATTAGCATAAGTGGATTAACTACAACTCCCAGCATGCACAGACATGCTGAGAATTGTAGATAGCGTAGCATAGTTAGCGTAGGTGGTGGAATATAATTCCCAGTATGCCCAGGCAGGATGGGAGTTGCAGTTAGCGTAGCTAGCTTAGTTTGTAGTGTACCTTAGTTTTACAGTGAATGGACTACAACTCCCAGCATGCCCAGACAGCCAAAAGCTGTCCAGGCAGGTTGGGAGTTGTAGTTTTGCAACAGGAGACATAGTGTAGTAAGTGTAGCGTAGTGTAAGCATAATTTACACAGGTGTAGTATAGTTAGCTTAGTGTTAGAGGCAGAGGGAGTGTAGTTTTGGGAGTGTAGCGTAGGTGTAGTATAGCTTAGTCTTGCAGTGAAGGGACTACAATGCCCAGACAGCCAAAGGCTGTCCAGTCAGGATGGGATTTGTAGTTTTGCAACGGTACCAGAGGCACTTGCACTCTGCTACGTTAATGTAGCAGAGGTCATTGTGCTCTGGTACATTAACGTAGCAGAGGAAAGTGCGCCCTAAGCTGCACTAGTTAATTCATTAGGGGTATACAGCCATCTACACTGCTCAAAGAAATAAAGGGAACACTAAGATAACATCCTAGATCTGAATAAATAAACTAATTGTATGAAATACTTTCGTCTTTCCATAGTTGAATGCACTGACAACAAAATCTCACAAAAATTATCAATGGAAATCAAATTTATCAACCCATGGAGGTCTGGATATGGAGTCACACTTAAAATCAAAATGGAAAACCGCACTACAGGCTGATCCAACTTTGATGCAATGTCCTTAAAACAAGTCAAAATGAGGCTCAGTAGTGTGTGTGGCCTCCACGTGCCCGTATGATCTCCCTACAATGCCTGGGCATGATCCTGATGAGGTGGCGCAATCCTGGACAGTCTGTGGTGCCATGTGGCGTTGGATGATGGAGCGAGACATGATGTCCTAGATGTGCTCAATCAGATTCAGGTCTGGGGAATGGGCGGGCCAGTCCATAGCATCAATGCCTTCCTCTTGCAGGAATTGGTGACACACTCCAGCCATATGAGTTCTAGCATTGTCTTGCATTAGGAGGAACCCAGGGCTGGTGTGCTTGGCACTAGCATATGGGCTCAACGGATCTGAGGATCTCATCTCGGTACCTTATGGCAGTCAGGCTACCTCTGGCAAGCACATGGAAATGCCGCCCCACACCATTACTGACCCACCGCCAAACCGGTCATGCTGGAGGATATTGCAGGCTGCAGAACGTTTTCCACGGCGTCTCCAGACTCTGTCATGTCTGTCACGTGCTCAGTGTGAGTCTGCTTTCATCTGTGAAGAGCACAGGGCACCAGTGGCAAATTTGCCAATCTTGGTGTTCTCTGGCAAATGCCAAATGTCCTGCACGGTGTTGGGCTGTAAGCACAACCCCCACCTGTGGACATCGGGCCCTCATACCACCCTCATGGAGTCTGTTTCTGACCGTTTGAGTAGACACATTCACATTTGTGGCCTGCTGGAGGTCATTTTGCAGGGCTCTGGCAGTGCTTTTCCTGCTCCTCCTAGCACAAAGGTGTAGGTAGCAGTCCTGTTGCTGGGTTGTTGCCCTCCTATGGCCTCCCCCATGTCTCCTGATGTACTGGTCTGTCTCCTGGTAGCGCCTCCATGCTCTGGACACTACGCTGACAGACACAGCAAACCTTCTTGCCACAGCTCGCATTGATGTGCCATCCTGGATGAGCTGCACTACCTGAGCCACTTGTGTGGATTGTAGACTCCATCTCATGCTACCACTAGAGTGAAAGCACCGCCAGCATTCAAAAGTGACCAAAACATTAGCCAGGAAGCATAGGAACTGAGAAGTGGTCTGTGGTCACCACCTGCAGAACCACTCTTTATTGGGGGTGTCTTGCTAATGGCTTATAATTTCTACCTGTTGTCTGTTCCATTTGCACAACATGTGAAATTGATTGTCAATCAGTGTTGCTTCCTGCGTGGACAGTGTGATTTCACAGAAGTGTGATTTACTTGGAGTTACCTTGTGTTTAAGTGTTCCCTTTATTTTTTCGAGCAGTATATGTATATATATATATCTATATCTATATAGATGGCTGTATACGGTGATCAGAAGGTCACTTACCCACCTCCGTTCCCACTCAGTCACTTGATGTGGAGCTACACAGGAAAATGACAGAGCTAGAACAGAGGTGGTAAGCTAGGCTTTCCAGGGGAAGAACCCCCAAAAATGTACTAACCCATTTTATTAATTTTTTTTAGTTTTTCTTCTCTTCTCGTTTCAGATACGTGAATGCAGAGGACTATGCCAGATTAGGTAGACTTCGTGTACTCAGTGTGCTACTGCTCCTATGTCACCTCAGGGTACTAATTCCCCTTTGTCCCCTCAGGGTACTACTGACCCTATGTCACCTCAGGCTACTACTGACCCTATGTCACCTCAGGGTACTAATTCCCCTATGTCACCTGGGAGTACTACTGACCCTTTGTCACCTCACTGTACTACTGCTCCTATGTCACCTCAGTGTATTTCACCTCACCGTTCAACTGCTCCTATGTCACCTCAGGATGATATTGCTCCTAAGGGGGAGATTTATCAAATCCTGTCCAAGGAAAAGTTGCTGAGTTGCCCATAGCAGCCAATCAGATCACTTCTTTCATTTTTGACAAGGCCTCTGAAAAATGAGGAAGCAATCTGATTGGTTGCTATGGGCAACTCAGCAACTTTTCCTCTGAACAGGTTTTGATAAATCTCCCCCTATGTCTCCTGATCATTCACCTGCTTCTATGTCACCTCAGTGTACTACTGCTTCTATGATCTCGTGTACTACTGCTTCTGTGTCACCCCAGTTTACTACTGCTCCTATGTCACCTCACTGTACTACTGCTTCTATGTCATCTCGGTGTACTACTGCTTCTATGTCACCTAAGTGTACTACTGCTACTATGTCATCTCAATGTACAACTGCTTCTATGTCACCTCACTGTACTACTGCTCCTATGTCACCTCAGTGTACAACTGCTCCTATGTCACCTCACTGTACTACTGCTCCTATATCACCTCAGGGTACTACTGCTTCTATGTCACCTAACTGTACTACTGCTCCTATATCACCTCAGGGTACTACTGCTCCTATATCACCTCAGGGTACTACTACTCCTATGTTACCTCACTGTACTACTTCTCTTATATCACCTCAGGGTACTACTGCTTCTTTGTCACATCACTATACTACTGCTCCTATATCACCTCAGGGTACTACTGCTCCTATATCACCTCAGTGTACTACTGCTCAAATGTCATCTCGGTGTACTACTGCTCAAATGTCATCTCGGTGTACTACTGCTCCTATGTCATCTCGGTGTACTACTGCTCCTATGTCACCTCAATGTACAACTGCTTCTATGTCACCTCACTGTACTACTGCTCCTATGTCACCTCACTGTACTACTGCTCCTATGTCACCTCACTGTACAACTGCTTATATGTCACCACACTGTATGACTGCCCCTATGTCACCTCAGTGTACTGCTGCTTCTATGTCACCTCACTGTATGACTGCCCCTATGTCACCTCACTGTACTACTGCTTCTATGTCACCTCGGTGTACTACTGCTTCTATGTCATCTCGGTGTACTACTGCTTCTATGTCATCTCACTGTACTACTGCTTCTTTGTCACCTCACTGTACTACTGCTCCTATATCACCTCACTGTACTACTGCTTTTATGTCACCTGAGTGTTCTACTGCTTCTATGTCACCTCGGTGTACTACTGCTTCTTTGTCGCCTCACTGTACTACTGCTTCTATGTCACCTCAGTGTACTACTGCTTCTATGTCACCTCAGTGTACTACTGCTTCTATGTCATCTCGGTGTACTACTGCTTCTTTGTCACCTCACTGTACTACTGCTTCTTTGTCACCTCACTGTACTACTGCTCCTATATCACCTCACTGTACTACTGCTCCTATATCACCTCACTGTACTACTGCTTTTATGTCATCTCGGTGTACTACTGCTTCTATGTCACCTCGGTGTACTACTGCTTCTTTGTCACCTCACTGTACTACTACTTCTATGTCACCTCACTGTACGACTGCCCCTATGTCACCTCAGTGTACTACTGCTTCTATGTCTCCTCAGTGTACTACTGCTTCTATGTCTCCTCAGTGTACTACTGCTTCTATGTCTCCTCAGTGTACTACTGCTTCTATGTCATTTCAGTGTACTACTGCTCCTATGTAACCTCGGTGTACTACTGCTCCTATGTAACCTCAATGTACAACTGCTTCTATGTCACCTCACTGTACTACTGCTCCTATGTCACCTCACTGTACTACTGCTCCTATGTCACCTCACTGTACAACTGCTTATATGTCACCACACTGTATGACTGCCCCTATGTCACCTCACTGTACTACTGCTTCTATGTCATCTCGGTGTACTACTGCTTCTATGTCATCTCACTGTACTACTGCTTGTTTGTCACCTCACTGTACTACTGCTCCTATATCACCTCACTGTACTACTGCTTTTATGTCACCTGAGTGTTCTACTGCTTCTATGTCACCTCAGTGTACTACTGCTTCTATGTCACCTCAGTGTACTACTGCTTCTATGTCACCTCAGTGTACTACTGCTTCTATGTCACCTCAGTGTACTATTGCTTCTATGTCACCTCAGTGTACTACTGCTTCTATGTCACCTCAGTGTACTACTGCTTCTATGTCATCTCGGTGTACTACTGCTTCTTTGTCACCTCACTGTACTACTGCTCCTATATCACCTCACTGTACTACTGCTTTTATGTCATCTCGGTGTACTACTGCTTCTATGTCACCTCGGTGTACTACTGCTTCTTTGTCGCCTCACTGTACTACTGCTTCTATGTCACCTCACTGTATGACTGCCCCTATGTCACCTCAGTGTACTACTGCTTCTATGTCACCTCAGTATACTACTGCTTCTATGTCACCTCAGTGTACTACTGCTCCTATATCGCCTCACTGTACTACTGCTTTTATGTCACCTGAGTGTTCTACTGCTTCTATGTCACCTCGGTGTACTACTGCTTCTTTGTCGCCTCACTGTACTACTGCTTCTATGTCACCTCACTGTATGACTGCCCCTATGTCACCTCAGTGTACTACTGCTTCTATGTCTCCTCAGTGTACTACTGCTTCTATGTCACCTCAGTGTACTACTGCTTCTATGTCATCTCGGTGTACTACTGCTCCTATGTAACCTCGGTGTACTACTGCTCCTATATCGCCTCACTGTACTACTGCTTTTATGTCACCTGAGTGTTCTACTGCTTCTATGTCACCTCGGTGTACTACTGCTTCTTTGTCGCCTCACTGTACTACTGCTTCTATGTCACCTCACTGTATGACTGCCCCTATGTCACCTCAGTGTACTACTGCTTCTATGTCTCCTCAGTGTACTACTGCTTCTATGTCACCTCAGTGTACTACTGCTTCTATGTCATCTCGGTGTACTACTGCTTCTATGTCACCTCAGTGTACTACTGCTTCTATGTCACCTCAGTGTACTATTGCTTCTATGTCACCTCAGTGTACTACTGCTTCTATGTCACCTCAGTGTACTACTGCTTCTATGTCATCTCGGTGTACTACTGCTTCTTTGTCACCTCACTGTACTACTGCTCCTATATCACCTCACTGTACTACTGCTTTTATGTCATCTCGGTGTACTACTTCTTCTATGTCACCTCGGTGTACTACTGCTTCTTTGTCGCCTCACTGTACTACTGCTTCTATGTCACCTCACTGTATGACTGCCCCTATGTCACCTCAGTGTACTACTGCTTCTATGTCACCTCAGTATACTACTGCTTCTATGTCACCTCAGTGTACTACTGCTTCTATGTCACCTCAGTGTACTACTGCTCCTATATCGCCTCACTGTACTACTGCTTTTATGTCACCTGAGTGTTCTACTGCTTCTATGTCACCTCGGTGTACTACTGCTTCTTTGTCGCCTCACTGTACTACTGCTTCTATGTCACCTCACTGTATGACTGCCCCTATGTCACCTCAGTGTACTACTGCTTCTATGTCTCCTCAGTGTACTACTGCTTCTATGTCACCTCAGTGTACTACTGCTTCTATGTCATCTCGGTGTACTACTGCTCCTATGTAACCTCGGTGTACTACTGCTCCTATGTAACCTCGGTGTACTACTGCTCCTATGTAACCTCGGTGTACTACTGCTTCTATGTCATCTCGGTGTACTACTGCTTCTATGTCACCTCGGTGTACTACTGCTTCTATGTCATCTCAGGGTAAAGGACAAGACACAAATATTCAGCCTGGAAGAATCCTGAAGACAGTTCATGATGATTTATCATCTCCTGGGATCCTGTTATATAAATATCTGGCTGAAGTATTATGTCATCCTCAGCGAGGTGGTGAATGGAGTTATACAAGACATTCATTGCTGTCCATTTTTCCATGACCATTCCTTAGTGCTATATCAGTGTATGTCTATCACATCGTGTGTACACGCCGCGGCATGTGAAAGAGTCCAACATGTTCTCTCAAAGTCACAGGTGTTCTCTTGTTACAGTACATACTGCAGGCGAGCGTGCATTTCGGTCTTGTATGAGATCACACTGTGAGCCGTATGCTGCCATGGAGCCCTGACAGAAAGGGGAAGTTTACTTAAGCTGGTTTGATCGTCTACAGTTATGTTCACACAGAAGAACTTCTGTGCGGAATTCCGCATTGGAATCTCACACAGAGATTCCACAGGAGCAGAGTCCAATTGATTTCAATGAGATTCTACTGCGCTGTTCCCATAGTAGAATTTCCTCATCGGAAACATCTGGCACAGAAATTCAAATGTCTATTCTTTCTGCGGACTCCATGCGGAAATACATTGCCCTCTTCTAGACGATGCATTCCCGAGCGGTCCTAGCGCTGGCATGTTATACCGGTGCTCCGCATTCAGGGGCAATGTCCACACGGAGATTTGCCGTGCGGACATTGCCCTGTGTACATAGCCTTATGCTGCATTCACACAATGGAAATTCTGCTAATCTACATCAATTCTGCATCTGCAGTGCAAAATTCTGCAGATTTTAAACACTTGCAGAATCGGTGCAGAATGCATACAGAAATGTCCGCGTGGATTCCACGTGATTCCACATCTCAGGAAAAAAAAAAAAAAGATTTGATTTAATTAGTGATAATTTGTGCTGATTCCGTATGGAATCTGCATGCATTCTGTGCAAATTCCGCACAAATTTGGCAGAAAGTCAGCCCCACTGACTTCAATGGGATTCCGCAGCCGAAGTCCGGAAAAATATGAGACTAGACTTATATTTTTCCGGACCATGGAAAAAAGAATTTCAGCAGTGTAATTCGGAATCCCATTAAAGTTAATGGGCAATACATTTTGGTGGAATTCCGCGCTGAAAATTCATGCAGAATTTCCGCGGCCTTAAAAGCCGTAAGGTCCCTAGAGTCTCATGCACCAGCCCCAGGACCTGACAGCTAAGGAGAACATAATGGGGATGCTAATCTCTTCAGTTCTATGTGATACTGCATAGAGAGGAGGAAAAAAAATGAAATGATATGTGTCTTGGCTAGTATAACTAGCTTTTTTAATTACTTTTTTTGTTTTGTTATGGTCACACTGTAAATAGATGTTGCATAAAATGCACTATATATGTTTTTTTTTTGTTTGTTTACTTTTTATTTTTCAACCCCATATACCAGTGTCTTCCAAACAGTGTGCCTCCTGCTGTTGCAAAACTATAAATTTCCGCATGCCCGGACAGCCTTTGGCTGTTTATGTGTTTTTCCAAACAGTGTGCCTCCAGCTGTTGCAAAACTACAACTTTCCGCATGCCCGGACAGCCTTTGGGTGTTTATGTGTTTTTCCAAACAGTGTACCTCCAGCTGTTGCAAAACTACAACTTTACGCATGCCCGGACAGCCTTTGGCTGTTTATGTGTTTTTCCAAACAGTGTACCTCCAGCTGTTGCAAAACTACAACTTTACGCATGCCCGGACAGCCTTTGGCTGTCCGGGCATGCGGAAAGTTGTAGTTTTGCAACAGCTGGAGGCACACTGTTTGGAAAAACGCATAAACGATACATGTGCAAAATAACATTAAATTAGGAAGAAAAAAAAACTGGCATTATAAAATGGGTGTAAGGGTTGGTTCACATCACGTTTTCTCCCATACGGGAGCGCATACGGCAAGTGAGAGTTAAAACCTAGCGCTCCCATATGCCTTTCTATGCGCTCCTGTCTGTTATTCATTTCAATGAGCCGGCCGGAGTGAAACGTTCGGTCCGGTCGGCGTGAAACGTTCGGTCGGCTCATTTTTGCGCTGTATGCGCTTTTTCACCGGAACTAAAACCGCTGTTGTTGGTTGAGCGATGATCTCTCTCTCTCTCTCTCTCTATCTCTCTCTATCTCTCTCTATCTCTATCTCTCTATATCTACCTATCTATCCTGGGAGGATACACACATCTCCTATTTGGGCCCCTTTAGGGTATGTTCACACTGATTCATATTTGCGCGGAATTCTCGGTGAAAAAATGCGCTCAGAAATTACCGTACTGCATTCCGCACAGAAATCAGTGCGGAATTCAGCGCGGCATATGATACATTTATTTATTTTTTTAAAATCTGCGCAATTTCCGCACTAATTACGTGCGAAAGTGTGGCGGACTGAAATTTTTTTTAACATTGAGTTCTATGGGGTTAGGACGCAAATTCCTCATGAAGAAAGAACATGTTCATTCTTCATGCGGAACGTAATTCAGTGACAGAATTCCGCTAGCATAAATTCCTCAGTGTGAACTGAGGAGCAGAAATTTCATTACATACTATGGGGTTTTTCACTGCTGAATGAATTGGAGATGAATAAGCGAGCAGAATTACTCGAGTAAATTCCTCTCCAAACCTTCAGTGTGAACGTACCCTAAGGCTCTCAAATCTCTACAAGAGAAGCTTGGAGAAACAAATGAATTCTATGGCTGCTACTTACCCAGAGCACCAAGGGTGTATTCACACTGCGGAATCTCTGCTCGCTGAGTTCAGTGGGCGGAGATTCCGTCTGGGGGCCGCTGCCCGAAATACTTTGGCGGTAGGACCAGGCGGCACTGCGCACTAACCATTGACTGCTATGCAGTGCCCGCGGACTTCCACGCAAAGAATGAACATGTTTTTTCTTTGCGCAGAACAATTTCAGGGAATTGTCCACTGCTGAAATTTCGCAGTGTGAACGTGTCTCGCGGAAGACCCATTCACACTGATGGTAACGTTCACTGCGTGGAATTCCGCTCTTGGAATTCCGCAGTGTGAATATACCCTGAAGGTCCTATTCACATGAAGAGGGCTGAGTTTCAATACCATAGTCGTGCACATACAGAATAAAGGGGTTCTCCGGAGGAAAAAATAGTTTTAGAAAAAAAGTGGTGATAGAAAGTTAAACAAATTTGTAAATTAGCAACAAAGAGTGTAGAAGCCAGCGGTAAAAGTAACTTCACCTTTATTCAGTCCAAGTGAAAACATCGACATGGATCAATCTCAAGAACAATAGAAATGGAATAAAACTCAAACGCTCGGCACGACGCGTTTCAGGTCACGTGACCCTTCATCAGATGCATGATAGGTAGTGGAGAGGTGGAAGATTATATAGAGCTAAATGGAACAGGCGTGTTGACAGCAGCTCAGGGATTAACCCTATAAATTCCACAGCCTAATCACCTCTCAACTGAAAATCATGATTACAAACATGACAGGGGGTTCCATTACAAAATCAATAATTGAAAGAAAAATAATGCACACATAGAAAAAATGTTATACAAAAGAATAATATTCAAAACAGCTAATACATCTAATAATGTAATAGATTACTTCTATTAAAAAATCTTAATCCTTCCAGTAGTTATCAGCTGCTGAAGTTGAGTTGTTCTTTTCTGTCTGGCAACAATGCTCTCTGCTGACATCTCTGCTTGTCTCGGGAACTGCACAGAGTAGAAGAGGTTTGCTATGGGGATTTGCTTCTACTCTGGACAGTTCCTGAGACACGTGTCATCAGAGAGCACTTAGACAGAAAAGAAAAACTCAACTTAAGCGTTCAGTACTTATGAGCTGCTTAAAGGACATCTGCAGCGGTACAAACACTTATCCCCTATCCTCAAGATAGGGGATAAGTGTTTGATCCCGGGGGTTCCAAACACTGGGGCCCCCGGCGATCTCCTGTACGGGGCCGCGGCTCTCCCGTGCAGGGGGCGTGCCAGCCGCAGCATGACGTTGTGGCCGGCACGCCTCCTCCATACATCTCTATGGGAGAGGCGGGGAGGCAGCATTCGTGCCTCCCCACATCCCCCATACAACTGTATGGGGAGGGGGAGGAGACGGGGCGTCACCATCGACCTCTAGGTCGACGCTACGTCACCATGGGCGCTAATGCCGGCGCCCCATTAGGGAGATCGAGGGGGGTCCCAGCGGTCGGACCCCCCGCGATCAAACACTTATCCCCTATCCTGTGCATAGGGGATAAGTGTAATTCCGCTGCGTTGTTCTTTTCTGCTTAAAGGGGTACTCCAGTGGAAAACCTTCTTTTTTTTTTTCTAAATCAACTGGTGCCAGAAAGTTAAACAGATTTGTAAATTACTTCTATTAAAAAATCTTAATCTGTCCAGTACTTATTAGCTGCTGAATACTACAGAGGAAATGGTTTTCAGCTCTCTGCTGACATCATGACCATAGTGCTCTCTGCTGACATCTCTGTCCATTTTAAGAACAGAGTAGGAGAAAATCCCCATAGCAAACATATGCTGCTCTGGACAGTTCCTAAAATGGACAGAGATGTCAGCAGAGAGCACTGTGGTCATGATGTCAGCAGAGAGCTCTGTATTCCAAAAAGAAAACCATTTCCTCTGTAGTATTCAGCAGCTAATACAGTAACCTCCCGACCTACGATGGCCCCGACATATGATCAAATCGACATACGATGGCCTCTCAGAGGCCATCGCGTGTCGATGTCGGCATCAACATACAATGCTTTTTTATGTCGGGGCCATCGCATTAAGTGCTATCCGGCAGCGCAAAATGCTTAAGCTGCTGCCGGATAGTAGCTTAATGTTCCCCGTGTGGTGCGGTAAGTATTACTTACCCCTCCACGATGCTCCGGGGTGCCCTCCGGGTCCAGCGCTGGTCTTCCGGTGTCTTCTCGGCCCTCTCCGATGACGTCAATACGCTGCTGCGCATGTCCTCCAATAGGAATGGCGTACGCAGCGGCGTAATGACCTCGCTACGCAGGCTCAGTAAGGCCTTGCGGAAGACAGCAGAGGACCGGAGAAGACAGCGGAGGACCGGAGAAGACAGCGGAGGACCGGAGAAGACAGAGGAGGACCGGAGAAGAGAGAGGAGGACCGGAGAAGAGAGAGGAGGACCGGAGAAGACAGAGGAGGACCGGAGAAGACAGCGGAGGACCGGAGAAGACAGCGGAGGACCGGAGAAGACAGCGGAGGACCGGAGAAGACAGCGGAGAGCCCAGCGGAGGCCCGGGGTCACCATCGGGAGCGGCGGGGACAGGTGTGTACAGCTTCCTATACTTTACATTGCACGAATCCCTCAACATACGATGGATTCGACAAACGATGGCTCGTTTGGAATGAATTACCATCGTATGTTGAGGGACCACTAGTACTGGAAGGATTAAGATTTTTTTTAATAGAAGCAATTTACAAATCTGTTTAACTTTCTGGCACCAGTTGATTAAAAAAAATTAAAAAAAGTTTTCCACAGGAGTACCCCTTTAACAGTGTTTTATTTTTATTATAGTGTTTTGGACTAGATAAAGCTCTTATGACAATTGTCGGTCCTTTCTGTGGTGGATGGGGGTCAGCATGGGTTCTTTGACTGTTCTGTAGATACTCTGCCCCATACGTAGCAAGCAGCGATGTCCTGTGTGATCTGACACCTTTCTATCATAGACAATAGGAACTTTTTCAGTAGTTTGCTCACATCTGTGGGATCTGAACAGACAGGCTAGCCTTTACTCCCCAGTTAAACAGATTTGTAAATTACTTCTATTAAAAAATCTTAATCCTTTCAGTACTTATGAGCTTCTGAAGTTAAGGTTGTTCTTTTCTGTCTAAGTGCTCTCTGACGACACGTGTCTCGGGAACCGCCCAGTTTAGAAGCAAATCCCCATAGCAAACCTCTTCTAAACTGGGCGGTTCCAGAGACAAGTGTCATCAGAGAGCACTTAGACAGAAAAGAACAACCTTAACTTCAGAAGCTCATAAGTACTGAAAGGATTAAGATTTTTTAATAGAAGTAATTTACAAATCTGTTTAACTTTCTGGAGCCAGTTGAGATATATATATATATATATATATATATATATGTGTGTGTTTTTTCCTGGATAACCCCTTTAAAGAATAACTGGCGAAAAATTAACTTATCTCCTATCCACAGGATAGGGGATAAGTAGCTGACTGCTGGGACCCCCTGCGATCTCTGGGACCCCGACTCTCTTACTGAGGAGCCCTTGTCGTCTATCCACAGATGGCACACGCTTCATTTATTTCTGTGAGAGTGCCGATTTCCCATATAAATGAATGGAACGCTTGCCAGCTGCAGCACACGCTCAGCAACGGGTCCCGTCCTGGAGATTGTGGAAGGTCCCAGCGGTCGGACCCCCCCCCCGCGATCAGCTGCTTATCCTCTATCCTGTGGATAGGGGATAAGTTATTTTTACACATCCCTTATTCATTTCATGTACAACATATGGCAACATGTGTTTTTACTTGATTATGTTTGTGTATATTTGTTTTTATGCATTATTACAAATCTTGTAATCAATCTGTCGCCCGGAGAGGAAAGGGTTAATAGAAACAAAGGTGGAGATTTCTCTCGCCGCTAGGATATAAAAACCCTCACCTGTGGACAGTTTGACATCACCGAAGAAGAGTGCATGCGCTCGAAACGCGTCTGATGATCTGGTTGGTTTTATCTGCATCCTGTGATCTTCAATAAAGCTGTTCGTTTTTTGCAAGTGCTGGATCATCGTTCTTTTGTTCTTCATAAGTTATTTTTCACCTGGAGATCTCCTTTAAACCTCTTTTTGTAGGTACTGACCATTGCGTTCAAGGAACACCCCACAAGACCCGCAGTTCCGGACATGCTCTGACCCAATCGAATAGTCTTCAAAATTTGGCCTTGGTTACTCAGAACCTTATGCTCGCCCATTTTTCCTGCTTCCAACATCTCAATGCCAAAAACTGACTGATCACTTGGTGCCTAACATGTTCCACCCCTGACAGGCGCCATTGTTACCAGATAATCCGTCTTATTCACTTCATCTTTGTATCTGTATCCCTCTATTTCATCATGTCTCTAAATTATAATCTTAATATCCCCCTCAAGGTGCCTCCAGCTGTTGCAAAACGAAATCTCCCAGCATACCTGGACAGTCTTCGGCATGCTTGGAGCTGTACTTTTGCAACAGCTGGAGGTGCCCTGGGTGGGAAACACTGCTATAGAGGGTACAGTTGGACCCAGTCCTAGGGGCCCCATGAAAGCAGGAAATAATTCAGAAGCACATTGTGGTTGTTATTCTCGTGGCCTCCTGGCATGGCGCTGTATCGCGTGGGTATTATTTATTACTTGCACATATAGTCCTATGTTACTGGTTGTCCTATTCATTTTTGCTGCAACTTTATTGTTCATTGTAGGGTGTGTGTGTAACTGAAGGGCAGTGTTTTCCAGACAGAGTGCCTCCAGCTGTTGCAAAACTACAACTCCCGGCATGCCTGGACAGCCGAAGGCTGTCCAGGCATGCCGGGAGTTGTAGTTTTGCAACAGCTGGAGGCACACTGTCTAGAAAACACTCTTAGGGCTGATTTATTTGCGGGTTTCCCGCTGCGTATTTAAAAAGGGGCGGCTTCTCGGCTATCCACCGCAGACTCTACTGACTTCAATGGGGCTTGCGGCGGATTTTCTGCAGCGTAAATTCCGCCACAGAAAATCTGCTTCGGACAGCCGAGAAGAAACCGCCCCTTTCGAATACGCAGCGGGAAACCCGCAAATAAATCCGCCCGTGTGAACGTACCCTTATAGGGAGGGGGTACAGAGAGTGCAGATGCACCCAGTGCCAGGGGCCCATAAAGGTATTTCTTTCCTACATGAGGGGACCAGCACTATAAATAAAGCATCATAGCTGGGGGTCCTGTTACATACTTTGTATTGGTGCCCAACATATGGCACTGGCTGCAGTGGTCACGTGTCTGTATTGAGAAGAACCATATTACCTCTACCATAATACCTTATCTGACCTTTCCAAATTCATCCAGAAATATGAATAACAAGAAAATTCCCAAACTTACCCTAAATACATGATCTTTGATAGAAAAAGGTTTAGTACTTTGAAGCTATACATGTCCTTTTCAGTAAATTTTTCATATAAAGAGAGCAAAAGGTCTAAAAATTCCATTAATTCAATATCTGCTAATCCAGAAAACTTGGTTACGCAGCAATTGTCTCCATAATTTGGGACTTCAAAAGACTGGAAGCAGAAAAAAACATAGAAAATTATTCTGTGTAGCCACAATTATGTAACACCTGACATATAGTGACATCTAGTGGTTAAAGAAGGTATCTGCACATAAGGTTCTTAAAGGGGTATTCCAGGGAAAAAAAACTTATATGTATATATAAACTGGCTCCAAAAAGTTAAACTGATTTGTAAATTACTTCTATTAAAAAATCTTAATCCTTCCAATAATTATCAGCTGTTGAAGTTGAGTTGTTCTTTTCTGTCTGGCAACAGTGTTCTCTGCTGACATCTCTGCTTGTCTCAGGAACTGCACAGAGTAGAAGAGGTTTGCTATGGGGATTTGCTTCTACTCTGGACAGATCCCGAGACGGGTGTCATCAGAGAACACTTAGACCGAGAAGAACAACTCAACTTCAGCAGCTCATAAGTACTGAAAGGATTAATATTTTTAATAGAAGTAATTTACAAATCTGTTTAACTTTCTGGAGCCAGATGTTATATATAGTGGATCTACTGTACATTTGTGATTTGTAAACTTTTGGGTACATTCACTTGTAGCAGTTTTGCTCCAGATTTGATTTTCTGTCCGAATTTTTTGGACAGAATATCTGCAGCGGAATATAGTGGCAGCAAAGCGGATAATATTGTAACATATGTTGTCCCCAAGTTGCAAGAACTTATCTATGTGGATTTTTCAACCTACAAATTTTTTATGTTAAAGGGGTACTCCGATGAAAAACTTTTTTTTTTAAGTCAACTGGTGCCAGAAAGTTAAACAGATTTGTAAATTACTTCTATTAAAAAATCTTAATCCTTCCTGTACTTATTAGCTGCTGAATACTACAGCAGAAATTCTTTTCTTTTTGAAACAGAGCTGTCTGCTGACATCATGAGCACAGTGCTCTCTGCTGACATTTCTGTCCATTTTAGGAACTGTCCAGAGCAGCATATGTTTGCTATGGGGATTTCCTTTTACTCTGGACAGTTCTTAAAATGGACAGAGATGTCAGCAGAGAGCACTGTGCTCATGATGTCAGCAGACATCTTTGTGTTTCAAACGGAAAAGAACTTCCACTGTAGTATTCAGCAGCTAATAAGTACAGGAAGGATTAAGATTTTTTTAATAGAAGTAATTTACAAATCTGTTTAGCATTCTAGCACCAGTTGATTTAAAAAAAATAAAGTTTTTCACCGGAGTACCCCTTTAATGTCATTGACCGTACGGGAGATATATAATGTTATATTTTAATAGTTCGGACAATTACACATGCACCAATACCAAATATATTTATTTTTATTATGTTTAAATATTTTTATATGGAAATGGGGGGAGGTGTGAACTTTTAATATGGAAGGGGTTAATGGGTGTTTTTAAAAACTTTTATTAAACTTATTTTAAATACACTTTATTAGGAGAAATCATTAGATTTCTCATACAGATCAATGTAGTTCTATTGAACTCCATTGATCTGTGTTCATTTGGTTGAGCCTGCTCAAGGCAGGCTTAATCAAATGCAGATCCACATGGGCAGCCATGGAAGGAGAGGTGAGCCCTCTGGCTACCTCCAGAATGGATCGCCCCCTCCGTGATTGCATTGCGGGGGGGGGGCGATCCACCCCACTAGACCACCAGGGATGGTTAACAGGTCTCTTTTGATGACGCTGTCAACTCTGACAGGGGCGATCTAAAGGGTTAATAGTCTGGAGCCCACTCCATACACCCTGAGCGCCGGTGTAGCCCTCCAGATGTTGCAAAACTTCAACTCCAAGCATGCCTGGCCAGGCATGCTGGGAGTTGTAGCTCGGCAACATCTGGAGGGCCATATGTTGCCGAACTACAACTCCCAGCATGTCTGGGCATGCTTGGAGTTGAAGTTTTGCAACATTTGGAGGACTACATTTTGGACACCACTGTATAGTGGTCCCATAAAAATGAATGGAGAGCATGCCAGCTGCAGTACACGCTCAGCACTGGGTCAGCTGCTTATCTTCTATCGGTGGCCGGGGACCATCAGCCGGGGGCCGCTGGGTATGGAGCGGGCTCGAGTCGGGAGCCCGCTCCATTCACCCTGAGCGCCGGTGTGAGGTGCATACTTGCGTCCCATGCAAGTCTGCGTCCACTGCTCCCGTCAGTCTGCACCTCACACCGGCGTTATAAAAATAAAGGGGAAAATCGGTCCAGCTCTGCTTGCCCGATACAGGGCTAAATGCAGGAAAGATTCACCTGCCCGTCACCCGGAAGTACATGTCCCGGGCATCGGGCAATAGGATTTCCACATCCCTGAATTTACTAGAGGCTAGATGTTACAGTGTAGTGAACATGTTGCAATTCAATGGGAAAATAGCAGTCCTGAAAACCACCATGACTGCTGTATATCAGCGGTCTAGTGTTTGATGCTTTCTCCACACACTCCAGTATTAGATGTCTGCACACGTGTGACATTCTCCTTTCAAGTCTATGAGAGTAACTGATCTAAAGTCTTGGCCACTAGGTGTCTCCCTCCCTGCAATCTGCTGTCCACTGCCTGTTGTTAGGGGAAATCGGTGTCTAGTAACAGCCTCAACAAGACAGGTTACAGAAAGTGGGGTTGGGGCTCAGCATGTTCTCTGTGTTAGAGGAAAGGGAGACTGAGAACCATGCTAGGTAAATCAAGGCTTCCCTTATCGCAACAGTGCTATGTGTAACCCTTTCCGTGCTTTGCTGTTCATTTCCTTTCTGCTCATAGCACCTTACATATCCAGTGTATTAGTACCGCCTTCTGCCTCACATGTCGTTTGTAGTAATGTACTGTGTAAATCATCCCCAGCACAGTTACAGCCTGTTAAGTGCTTAGGGTAACTCTTTCCTTGCCGTCCTGTTGTTTCTTTTATGGTGGCTGATCATATAGCACCTTGCAAAAATACAGAGCATCAATGACCAATTTTCCCCCACATGCCATGTATAGCAGTGAACTGTGTCAATCTCCCCCCCCCCCCCCCCCCCCATTACAGTGCCAACCTGTTCAGTACTTAGGGCAACCTTTTCCTTGCTATCCTGCTATTTCTTTCATGTCTGATCACATAGCACCTTGCAAAAAGTTCATTAGTAACCCTTCTAATCCCCCTTGTTATCTATAATAGTGTGGTGTGTGAATAATCCCCCAGGACAGTACAGCCCGGTCAGTGCACTTTCACCAGCACTATGTCATAACAAGGCAGAGAGGAGTATATGATGTGTTGTTCTGTTGGCCAGAGGAGTAAGAGAGGAAGAAACTGTGTACTATGGGCAAACAAAACAAGCCTGGGTCCTGGCCCCTGATATTGAGTGAATGAAAATTAGCTGTGCACCATGGAAAGGGTCAATCTAATAAAACATGTATGTTTTGAAAACTTTAAGGATACCCCCAGTTATAAATCCATAAGCATTAATATGGAGTTCATCCTCCTTTGTAGTGATAAAAGCTTCCACTTTGTATTCAATATACGGATCTTACCCAGTTGAGATTTCAGGTGCTCACTACACAGAACTCCACTGTATAAATAGAATTTCTCTCACCCCCTACAGTGGAACTCTATGAACTTTTCTCTCTTAATGTACATACCTTTCTGAACAGCTGGAGCACACCATTTATACCTCTTGTTCTCCACTCTTGTAGGTTTGGGCTACTACCTCACAATTCTACCATACAGCATCATATCTTGCACTTTACATGCCAGGTTTGCATTTTACCAGCCGGTAACATAGATCTTTCCAGTAATTGATATATATATATATATATAATTTTTTTTTCCAGCCCCAGAGAAATATTAAAATACCCATGTACTTTACTTTTCCCTGCCATCTTCCTCATTACCCACTCCAGGTACGTTTTTATTATAAAAGTCCTTTTTTCTTTTTTTTTTTCTTCCATAAAGTATATTATAAAGTAAATGAAGTCATTACAAAGTACAATTGGTGACGCAAAAAACAAGACCTTATATGGGCCTGTAGGTTCAAATTTTACAGCATTATGAATTTTAGAAGGGAAGGAGGAAAAAACGAAAATTTGCTGCGTCCTTAAGGTGAAAATAGGCTGAGTCCTTAAACCTGTTAAATCCTGTTGTTAGGGGAGTGTGCATGAGATAAACCAGGTGACCTGCCAGCCCCAATGGGAATCCTCCAAATTTGCCCCATATATAGGAGTTCAGAGTTCAGATTTAGCGCTTAGGTAGAGCCTGAAGAAAGTCTGAAGAGACTCAACCTAACAAGTCTTATCCTGCAACCACACATCTTCTAAAGCAAGTCCCCTGCGATCAGGTGAACTTCAAAGCCTAGCGGTAAGCACTCAGTCTGGGGCATTCAAGTCAGTCATACAAGTCAGTCATTCTGCAGCACTAAAGTCAGCATGGATTGTCATACAGCCAGTCAGTCATTTACAGCACAATTCAAGCTACTACAAGTCCCAGCAAAGCAATAGGCTTCCAAGGTTTACCCTGCACCTCCCTTTGTACCAATCTGAGCTGTAACAGATTTTACCATCTATCCTGCCTCAGTAAAGTAAGTTTATCCGTAACCTTGCGTCAGAGTATTTATTGCCCCGTGCCTGGACCAGGAGAAGCTGGCTCAACCTCAGACAGTGTTTAGGTTAACCATGCTCTGGCATCACGAAAAGGTTAATATTCACATTACCATCACCTGACACCACACTACCTCTGGATATGGGGGGGGGGGGTTCTCAAAACCTGAGCAGAGGAAAAGTGGTGCAGTTACTCATAGCTACCAATCAGATTTCTTTTTTTTTTTAAAGTCCTCTGAAAAATAAAAGATGCAATCTGATTGGTGGTTGCATTGGGCAATGGCACCATTTTCCTTTGAACAGGTCTTGATAAATCTCCCCCTTAGTGTATGTAGAATTCTAACATTGTCAGCAAACTTAGTCACAATCAGCAGGAGTTATGCTGCCACCTGCTGGCAGCACAGAGTATATTGCCTTTAGAACAGTTCTTGCAGGATTCTTGAACTTCGAAGGGTCTCCAGCTTACAGAACCTTTTGTAACTTGGCCAAATTAAGCGAGGGACTTCCAGGACAGTGGAGATGGGCCCAGAAGCCACTTAAATTAATATGCAATGGTCGCAAACTGTGGCCCTACAGATGTTGCAAAACCTCAACTCCCAGCATGCCCGGACAGCCAACGGCTGGGAGTTGAAGTTTTGCAACATCTGGAGGGCCAAAATTTGAGACCACTGCTGTAAGGCAAGAAAAAAGTGTCCTTGTTTGCCCACATGTATTAAAGAGGTGCACCACATTCTTCATAAATAGCAAAGTAGTTTAGATGTAGACACATTTCGGAGTGTTGTGGCATGAGGTTGTGCAAAAATCTTTTCAAGTCAACTGGTGCAAGAAAGTTAAACAGATTTGTAAATCACTTCTATTTAAAAATCTTATCCCTTCCAGTACTTATCAGCTGCTGTATACTACAGAGGAATTTGTGAAGTTCTTTCCAGTCTGACCACAGTGCTCTCTGCTGACATCACTGTCCATGTCAGGAACTGTCCAGAGCAGGAGAGGTTTTCTATGGGGATTTGATTCTGACATGGACAGAGGTGTCGGCAGAGAGCACTGTGGTTAGACAGAAAAGAAATTCACAAATTTCTCTGTTTTATACAGTAGCTAATAAGTACTGGAAGGATTAAGATTTTTCAATAGTAGTCATTTACAAATCTTTTTAACTTTCAGGTACCAGTTGATTTGAAAACATTTGTTTTCTACTTGTTTTCACCGGAGTTCCCCTTTAAAATTAAGAAATCACGACCACTGCATTAAAGGAGAATTCCGGAATAGGAAAATTATCGTCCATACTGCTGGCAGTAAAAAATAAACAGGTACATACCTCCCTTCGCTCCCCCGGTGCCTCTGGTAACCGGGTCTGGCCTCCGACACGATCCTCTTCCTGGTTGCCGGTGGTCAGGAAGAGGATCGCGGCGGAGGCCGGAGCTGGTTACCGGAGGCACCGGGGGAGCGAGGGAAGGTATTGCCTGTTTATTTTTTTTTTTACTGCCGGCAGTATGGATGATAATTTTCCTATTCCGGAGTTCTCCTTTAAGCAAACCATGCACAAAAATATGCAACAAATGTACACAAAAAAGCAGTGTAACTACAATGATAAACTCAACCCATAATAATAACATCAGATGGAAAAAAAATTACATGTGAACTAACAAATGTTTTCCTATTGAAATGGAGATTTAAAATATTGGCAGAAAAATCAGTCGTGGAGATTCTAATTTTGGACTCGTTGAACACGTTCATTCTTTCGGTGAAATATGCGAGGACTGCGCTGCCGTCAATGGTGACAGCGCATATCTGCACGGTCCTAATGCCGATGGATCATGGTGGTGCCCGCTGCAGGGTCCACCCTCCACCCAAAATATCTCTGGGCATTAATGTAGTGTGAATGTAGAGATCAAAGGAGGCGCTCAATTCTGGCTATCGTAATGTAACCTGAACAGTACAGGAACCTCCGCTGAATGTGTAGTATATAGAGGTCTACTGTAAACCATGCAGAGCGCATATAGATAGATACAGGAGCATAATATGGCGTCCACTGAAAACAATGTGCCCTCCACATAGCACAGAAAAATGCAAGACCCACCCAAGCACAGGTCACTGTTTCTAGCAGATTTTCTCATTGGCTTCAAAGGGTTGTAGGCCCTCCTTTATTAACCCCTTAAGGACCAGGCCATTTTACACCTTAGGACCAGAGCGTTTTTTGCACATCTGACCACTGTCACTTTAGTCACTTTAGTTATCATTCTGATTCCGAGATTGTTTTTTCGTGACATATTCTACTTTAACATAATGGTAAAGTTTTGTGGTAACTTGCATCCTTTCTTGGTGAAAAATCCCAAAATTTGATGAAAAATTTGAACATTTTGCATTTTTCTAACTTTGAAGCTTTCTGCTTGTAAGGAAAATGGATATTCAAAATAATTTTTTTTAATTCACATTTCCAATATGTCTACTTTATGTTTGCATCATAACATTGACGTGTTTTTACTTTTGGAAGACACCAGAGGGGTTCAAAGTTCAGCAGCAATTTTCCAATTTTTCACAAAATTTTGAACCTCGCTTTTTTTCAGGGACCAGTTCAGGTTTGAAGTGGATTTGAAGGGTCTTCATATTAGAAATACCCCATAAATGACCCCATTATAAAAACTGCACCCCCAAAGTATTCAAAATGACAATCAGTAAGTGTTTTAACCCTTTAGGTGTTTCACAGAAATAGCAGCAAAGTGAAGGAGAAAATTCACAATCTTCATTTTTTACACTCGCACGTTCTTGTAAACCCAATTTTTGAATTTTTACAAGGGGTAAAAGGAGAAAATGTATACTTATATTTGTAGCCCAATTTCTCTCGAATAAGGACATACCTCATATGTCTATGTAAATTGTTCGGCGGGCGCAGTAGAGGGCTCAGAAGCGAAGGAGCGACAAGGGGATTTTGGAGAGTACGTTTTTCAGAAATGGTTTTTGGGGGGCATGTCACATTTAGGAAGCCCCTATGGTGCCAGAACAGCAAAAAAAAAAAAAACACATGCCATACCATTTTGGAAACTAGACCCCTTGGGGAACGTAACAAGGAAGTGAGTCTTAATACCCCACAAGTGTTTCACGACTTTTGCATATGTAAAAAAAATATTTTTTTTCACTAAAATGTGTGTTTCCCCCCAAATTTCACATTTTTGCAAGGGTTAATAGCAGAAAATACCCCCCAAAATTTGTAACCCCATCTCTTCTGAGTATGGAGGTACCCCATAAGTTGGCCTGAAGTGCACTACAGGCGAACTACAATGCTCAGAAGAGAAGGAGTGATATTTGGCTTTTTGAGAGCAAATTTTGCTCGGGGGGCATGTTGCATTTAGGAAGCCCCTATGGTGCCAGAACAGCAAAAAAAAAACACATGGCATACCATTTTGGAAACTAGACCCCTTGAGGAACGTAACAAGGAATAAAGTGAGCCTTAATACCCCACAGGGGTTTCACGACTTTTGTATATGTAAAAAAATATATATTTTTTTTCACTAAAATGTGTGTTTCCCCCCAAATTTCACATTTTTGCAAGGGTTAATAGCAGAAAATACCCCCCAAAGTTTGTAGCCCCATCTCTTCTGAGTATGGAGGTACCCCATAAGTTGACCTGAAGTGCACTATGGGCAAACTACAATGCTCAGAAGAAGAGGAGCACCATTGAGCTTTTGGAAAGAGAATTCGTTTGGAATGGTAGTCAGGGGCCATGTGCATTTACAAAGCCCCCCGTGGTGCCAGAACAGTGGACCCCCCCCCCCACATGTGACCCTATTTTGGAAACTACACCCCTCACAGAATTTAATAAGTGGTGCAGTGAGCATTTACACCCCACTGGCGTTTGACAGATCTTTGGAACAGTGGGCTGTGCAAATTTAAAATAAAATTTTTCATTTTCACGGATCACTGTTCCAAAAATCTGTCAGACACCTGTGGGGCGTAAATGCTCACTGTACCCCTTATTACATTAAAGGAGGGGTGTAGTTTCCAAAATGGGGTCACATATGGGGGGGGGGGTCCATTGTTCTGGTACCATGGGGGCTTTGTAAACACAAGTGGCCTTCAATTCCGGACAAATTTTCTCTTCAAAATCCCAATGGCGCTCCTTCTCTTCTGAGCATTGTAGTGCACCCATAGAGCACTTTACATCCACATATGGGGTATGCTCTTACTCAGAAGAAATTGGGCTACAAATTTTGGGGGGGCTTTTTTTTAATTTTCCCTTGTGAAAATGAAAAATTTAGGGTGACACCAGCATTTTAGTGAAAAATTTTTTTTTTCATTTTCCCATCCAACTTTAATGAAAATTTGTCAAACACCTGTGGGGTGTTCAGGCTCACTATACCCCTTGTTACGTTCCGTGAGGGGTGTCGTTTCCAAAATGGGGTCACATGTGGGTATTTATTTTTTTTGGGTTTATGTCAGCACCGCTGATCACCAATTTAGGCCTCAAATGTACATGGTGCGCTCTCACTCCTGAGCCTTGTTGTGTGTCCGCAGAGCATTTTACGCCCACATATGGGGTATTTCCGTACTCAGGAGAAATTGCGTTACAAATTTTTGGGGGTCTTTTTTTTCCCTTTTACCTCCCGTGAAAATAAAAAGTAAAGGACAACACCAGCATGTTAGTGTAAAAAAAAATATTTTTTCACACTAACAGGCTGGTGTAGACCCCTACTTTTCTTTTTCATAAGGGGTAAAAGGAAAAAAATCCCCCAAAATTAGTAGTGCAATTTCTCCCGAGTACGGAGATACCCCATATGTGGCACTAAACTTTTTCTTTGAAATACGACAGGGCTCTGAAGTGAGAGAGCGCCATGCGCATTTGAGGACTAAATTAGGGATTGCGCAGGGGTGGACATAGGGGTATTCTACGCCAGTGATTCCCAAACAGTGTGCCTCCAGCTGTTGCTAAACTCCCAGCATGCCTGGACAGTCCGTGGCTGTCCGGAAATGCTGTGAGTTTTTGTTTTGCAACAGCTGGAGGCTCTGTTTCGGAAACACTGCCGTACAATACGTTTTTTATTTTTATTGGGGGGGACAGTGTAAGGGGGTGTATATGTAGTGTTTTACCCTTTATTATGTGTTAGTGTAGTGTAGTGTTTTTAGGGTACGTTCACATTGGCGGAGGTTTACAGTGAATTTACCGCTAGGAGTTTGCGCAGCTCATACTTTGCCGCAGCTCATACTTGGAGCAGAAAACTTACTGTAAACTACTTCTATTAAAACATCTTAATCCTTCCAGTACTTATTAGCTGCTGAATACTACAGAGGAAATTATTTTCTTTTTGGAACCCAGTGCTCTCACGCCCCCTCCCATAGGCTTGCATTGAGGGGCGGAGGGTGACGTCACACGCCGTCGGCCCTGTGGTCGCCGGTAATAAGACCCGGAGCGAACACGCTCCGGGAAATTATTACAAACGGGGTGCCGCATGCAAGATCACGGGGGTCCCCAGCGGCGGGACTCCTGCGATCAGGCATCTTATCCCCTATCCTTTGGATAGGGGATAAGATGTCTAAGCACCGGATAACCCCTTTAAAGGAGTACCAGATTGCAAAGTCTAGCGTCTGACAGGACACTCAATCTGATGGTAGTAACACAGCTACTTAAAGGGTTACTCCAGTTTAGTAAAAATGTATCTCCTATCCAAAAGATAGAGGATAAATGTCAGATCCCAGTAGTCAGACCCTCTTTGATCTCCTGCCCGGGGGGCCCTGGCTCTCCCCATGCACAGAGCTGTCGACCACCGCATAAATTGGTAGTCAACACGCCCCTCCAGGCATCTCTATGGAGAGCCGGAGATACACAAGTACAGTGTTTCGGCTCTCCCATAAAGACATGTAGGGCGCGTGCCGACCCCCGCTACGTGCACAAGGAGAGCCGGGGCTCTGTGCAGGAGATCGCTGGGGGTTCCAGCTGTCAGACCTCTGACTTATTTCTTATCCTTTGGATAGGGGATAAATTTTACTAAACTGTAGTAACTCTTTAAAGGGCTACTCCACCCCTAGACATCTTATCCCCTATCCAAAGGATAGGGCATAAGATGTCTGATGGCGGGGGTCCCACCGATGGGCACCCCAGACATCCGTTGCACTGAGTGAACTTCGCTCCATGCCACATGACTGGTAATGTGGGGCGGAGGCTCGTGATGTCATGGCCATGCCCCCTCAATGCAAGTCTATGGGAGGGGGCGTGACATCAATCACGCCCCCTCCCATAGACTTGCATTGAGGGGGTGTGGCCGTGACGTCACGAGCCTCCAACGTTCTAAATGAATGCAGGGTGCAGCTGGGAGATTGCGGGGGTACCTTTGGATAAGATGTCTAGGAACTGAGTACCCCTTTAAGTAGCTATGTTACTACCATCAGATGGAGTGTCTCCTGTAAGAAGCGAGACTTTGTGGCCTGCTAGGTTGCATATAGTATGTGTATTTAGTGCAAATAAGGAATCTAATAAGGTTCTATATCGTGTCTAGCTGTATGGCCTTGTATGAGGCATCCTATAATTACAGGGCACGTGCTAACACCGTCTCCTAGACCAGATAGCCTAATGGCAGTAAATGAGCCTCCGGCAGTCATGCCTGGAGCAGGTTTCAGCTACCCACCCCCCTCTCTATAGTAATTACCTGTCTTGAAGCCATCGCCTTATGTTCATTGTTAATGTTGCGTGTATGCGAGGCCGCATTGTACGCTTCATTGCCTCAACCTGCTTTTAAAAGCTCAAAATGAATATGCATTTAATGGCAGAAAGAAGGGGGCCCAGCCTTATGTATCATACAACCCCCCCCAGATCACCTTGTGAATAAACCAGGATCTCCACAGAGGGAAAATATTTGCATGTCAAGTCGACTAAGAGCTGCGGAGACCTCAGCTGGTGTACGCCTCACACCTCATAACGCTGTGGTCTGCTGCTCCGCCATCTGTCCCATCAGCTGTAAGTCACCTCCGCTCCTTTGTATTAATGGAGAAGCCGGCATTAAGGCCCCCAGGAGCACACAGATGGAAGGGGAGGGGGGGGATGGCGGCTCACAATGATGTCACTGCACAGAGGTAACCTGGTTAAATCTCAGCCAACAATAGACAACTACTGTACTATTCTTTGTTCTAATTTTAGCATCAATCCTGGAATATGGAGCTCCGTTATAATGCAAAGCGCTGAAAGGCTTCAAGATTTCTTGGGACGTATACAATTTATGCTGTAGGATTGCACACAAATTTTCGTGTGACGTCTTTTATTTATTTTTTATTCGACCATAAAAAAAATCGCCATGGAAAACTGCTCCCTCATGTTTTACTTAGACCATGCATCCCCTCCCTAAAAAAATCAAAAAAAAATCGTGGGTTTTAGTATTAAGGGAGAGCTTCGGTACTTAAAGGGTTACTCCGCTCCCCAGCGTCCATCACATTGAGTTCCTGAACGCTGTGTGCAGGCTTCTGTGTTCACGCCTGCACCCTCGTGACGTCACGGCCTGCCCCTTAATGAAACTCTATGGAAAAGGGGCGTGACGGCAGTCGCGCCCCCTTTCCATAGAGTTGCATTGAAGGGCAGGCCGTGACGTCACGAGGGTGCGAGCGTGAACACAGAAGCCTGCACACAGCGTTCAGGAACTCAATGTGACGGACGCTGGGGAGCGGAGTAACCCTTTAACAGTTTATCACCTATCCACAGGATAGGGGATAACGAATAAGTGTCTGATCGCGGGAGGTCCGCCCTGCTGAGTCCTACCGTAATCTCCTGCCCAGCGCCGGGGCTTTCCCCATGCACGGAGCGGGAACCGCTCCGTGCATGGGGAGAGCCGGGGTGCCGGGCAGGAGATCGCAGGGGTCCCGGCGGTCAGATCCCCTATTAGATATTAAATGGGACTGAACTAAAGTTTCACATTTTGGCTGTGATTCTACACCCCTTTAAAGAAACTGCATGGTGAATGGCGTAAACGTCAAAAGTAATATAAATGTCCAGAATTGCTGATTTTTGGTCACATCATATACATAAAAATTTTATAAAAAGAAAAAAGGGATAAAAAAAAAGTCATATCTAAACAAAAATGATATCAGTAAAAACTCACAGCACAAAAAAAAAAAAGTCCACATTCAGGCCCTTTTATGAAAAATAAAAAGGTTATAGGGGTCAGAAGGAGACAATTTTCTTACAAAAAATCATAATTTGTTTAAAAAGTTATAATTAGTTTTAAAAGATACAGAGATATTAGCACCTGTACTTGGGTATCTTTGGCACTCCCATAGAGCAAGAAGCCAAGCCGACACACCATTCCATGCACAGGGCTACACAAAGGGGCACCGTTCTGGAGATTGAAAGGGATCCCACCAGTCGGAACCCCTGTGATCAGTCACTTATCGTAGGGGATACGTTTTCAGTGAAGTAATCCTTCAAGTGTACCTGTCATACCGCAGGAAAAAAAATAATGCTTATATGTCTCTAGGTCATGCAAATTACTTATGTCTTTTTATGGGTCTAGCTTCTATACAGTGGTCCCTCAACATACGATGGTAATCCTTTCCAAATGAACCATCGTATGTTGAGGGATCCGTGCAATGTAAAGTATAGGACGTTGTACTCAACTGTCCCCGCCGCTCCGGACCGTCACCGCTGCCCTGGATGTCACTCTCCATCGCTGTCGCCGCGTCCCCTGGGCCTCTGCTTCCCCGAGATCCTCGCGCTCGACGTGATGACAACGATGGAGAGCGCCAGCGATGCAGGGGATCCCGAAGAGGACGCTCCGGAGCCCAGAGAACAGGTAAAAGACCATCACCGGAGCACCGTAAATGGCTATCCAGTGGCAGCTGAAGCAGTCTGCGCTGCAGGATAGCCGTTTATGCGATGGCCCCGACATACAAAAGCCTTGTATGTTGATGCTGCCTTCAACATGCGATGGCCTCTGAGAGGCCATCGCATGTTGAAATTATCGTAGGTCGGGGGGGGGGGGGGGGGGGTCACTGTATTTGGCTCACAAATTCCTTTGTTCTGCTTCTCAATCATTCTGACATCCAGGGTCAGCAAGAGTCGTGTGATGCAAGCACTGAGCCCGCCCTCACTCACCATACATTCACTTCCTCCCTGAGTTTGCTGTGCTGGGTCTCCATCAAATCACTGCAGGCTGCTCTGTAAACGCTCTTCAGTCTATCAGGCTGCAGCATGAAAACAGGACAGGAGTGAGCACAGAGGCGTTCCAGTCCTCCCTCCTGAACTTTGTCCTAGCCTGTGCTTCGGCTGGGGGCAAAGATGATGCTGCAACTAGATAGAAGTATGTTCTGGATGCTATAGGGACCCCTAGTGGCCTTTATAAATATATTTTTTTAAGCCATGATTTCTATAAAAAAGGAGAATGTTTTTTATTTTTTTAAAGTATATTAGAATGGTTAATGTTTTGCCAAAATGTGCTACATATGAAAGTGCATGCAATGATTGTGTATAGTACCTGCCCTCTATGTATAGAGTTTCATAGCAACTATTTCTCATAATTTATATATAACTTAGGTATCGATTTTATTGGATGTTTTGGGGGCTTAAGGACCAATTACTAGTCTTCCATAGAGTTTTGGTCTCAAGATACAATAGTTTCCGCTCAGAAAATACGTAGTGTGAATGGGCCCTAAGTTTTTTATGCTACTTTGCTGGATTGACAAACACTGAGAAGTCTGTCCTGAAGCTTCACAGCACGGTTGCATTTTGGCAACTAAACATAATATACACATAAAAACGTATTTGCTGACGGTATAGACCCAAAAACATTCCAAGTGACTGCTGAAAATCAGTGCATCAAAAAGCAATGTAGTATTACAATCAATGAAGGCGTATGTGCGCTATATTAAGTGTCTAATGGCTAGCTGGAGGGCACGTCGCATACATAAATAATGTAACGCAGGAGCTTTGTCTGTCTTCCTTGACTTTCTGTTCATCTGGGCCGGGCCCCTGCTGCTGCCTGCCCTTTGCAAGTCTTAGAACCTCATCAGAAGGGGGCAGCTGCAACTTGTCCGTGTCACAGCGGTCTGCTAGACTCACACTACCCCAGTTATTATTAGCAGGAACCGTCAACTATATTAAGCAGCAAAACTGCTGGAAGCACAGGAAATAAGCATTTCACAGGAGGCGCTGTAGGTGTGTGCTGCCGAGAAGCGCACACGAGTATAAAGGCCAATCCACAAGAGTATATGACAACACACAAACATCAATACCCAAAGTAGGCAACAGGATTCATAGTTACAACAGAGAATTATATGCCGATAGTGGAGATTACCCGTGTATCCTGATCATAGACATATTGCTATAGAAAAGGAAATGTACCAAAGAGCAATTCATACGGTCATTGATAACAGGTGGCAGATCTATCTCCCAATGTGACCATAAACATGCAAACATGGATTGCCACCCCCCTTACCAAAGTCAACATAGGCTAGGCACTGCACTTGGCCTCCCAAATGATTAAAAACGAATGTGTCCCATGGTCAGACATGAACATCTACAAACCCTACTCTTTATACGGGTCAGCTTTCTAAGCATTATTTGTGCAGAGATCATTCCACAGGAGAGGGGAGGCTGAGCTCCTATTATCTTCTCTACCTACCTCCCATCACAAATAGAATATAAAGATCCTGCTTAGTTTTAGGCCTAGTGTGGTCGGAATAAAAACCTCCGGATCTCCGCTGAAATCTCCTGCCATCTTTGTAGCCAGAGACCAGTCCTAGATTTGCACGGGTTTCTAGGCAAATCCGTATCCTGAATGCATTAGTCTCGGGCTACGAAGTTGTTTGGAGATTGAAACATATATTCTGCCATTGGACCTTTATAGGAATTACGATTTAATGTACTAAATGTAGCCAACTGAGGTCTACATTTTTCCCTTCCATAGGCTGGGTTCACACCACGATTTTGCAATACAGTTCCCGTATACAGTTTCAATTTGAAAACCGTACGGAACTGTATTGAAAACCGTATGCCAAAAGATGCATCAGGTTGTGTCCGTTTTGCATCTTGTACGGTTTTATCAGTTTTTTTTCCTGTACCCAAAACTGTAGCCTACCCCGTTTTTTGGTCCGGGTGAAAAACCGTATTGAAATGTATACTTTTTTTAAACATGGGATTCAATGGGAACCGTACAGAACTGTATGTGCGTACGGTTCCATCCGGTTTACACCATACGGTTTTTGACTATGCAGTTTTTTTTCTTGGAATCTCAATAAAACAAGTGAAACTTTATTTATAATGGAATGAAAAGTTAAAAACACTTTTTTCTTAAAATGTATGCAACCGAAACATTTTTCAAACCGCATACAGATTAAAATTTCTACACAGTTTAGTCAGGTTTTGAGGAATCAGTTTTTTTAAATCGAAAACCTGATACGGGAACTGTATTGCAAAAACATGGTGTGAACCCAGCCTTATAGGGAATCTGTCAGCTCTATGTCATGGAGACTGTGCTGAGCAGCAGCATGCCTGCCTTCTCCCTCTCCCATCCCTCCCTGCTTAGCTTTCAGCACTGAGCTTTGAGGAAAGGAAAAGGCATCCATGATGCTGCTCAGCAATGAAGCTCTGAGCACAACAGACCATTTATATCTTACAGAATAACCGTACATATTTGGTTAATGGGCTGAATGTAGTTACTAGATCAGCTTTTCCCAACCAGGGTGCCTTCAGCTGTTGCAAAACTACAACTCCCAGCATGTCCGGACAGCCAAAGGCTGTCCGGGCATGCTGTGAGTTGTAGTTTTGCAACAGCGGGAGGCACCCTGGTTGGGAAACCCTGTACTAGACTATTACCTACACACAGTCCATGACACTTAAAGGGGTACTCTGCCCCTAGACATCTTATCCCCTATCCAAAGGATAGGGGATAAGATGTCAGATCGCCGCGGTCCCGCTGCTGTGGAGCCCCGGGATCCCCGCTGTGGCACCGCGCTCTCATTACAGCACAGAGCGAGTTCGCTCTGTGCGTAATGACGGGCGATACGGGGGACGGAGCAGCGTGATGTCATGGCACCGCCCTCGTGACATCACAGCCCGTCCCCTTAATGCAAGTCTATGGGAGGGGGGGTGACGACCACCACGCCCCCTCCCATAGACTTGTATTGAAAGGGGCGGGCCGTGACATCACATGGGTCGGAACCGTAACATAACGATGCTCCGGCCCCTGTACTGCCCGTCATTACGTGCAGAGCGAACTCGCTCTGTGCTGTAATGAGAGCGCGGTGCCGCAACGGGGATCCCGGGGCTCCCCAGCAGCGGAACCGCGGCGATCTGACATCTTATCCCCTATCCTTTGGATAGGGGATAAGATATCTAGGGGCGGAGTACCCCTTTAATGGGCCATCTGCTGGTGCACTGGGGTATACACTGACATACCTTTCTGAAGCGTTGCTGACATACAAACCACCAACCTGCTATGAGCCATAGTATATGACAGGAATTCAGCTTAATAAATTAACAGCCTGTTTGCCAGCGCAGCACATTCACAATGTAGATTTCAAAATATGCTCCGAAATTTTTATCACTCAGGTCCTATTGAATAAGAGACTCATTACAAGAAATAAACTCATGTCAAACTGCTTTATTACATCTTAAATAACAGTACATTTTAATATAGTATCTATCTTGCATCCAGCGTTCTTGTAGTACACTGACTTTAAAATTAAATACAAAAGGTGAAAGGGAGTAGGGGGTGCAAGAGAGCTCTACATAGTAATTTATGCATGAAGTGGGCGGGGCATCTTTGCCAGTTCCCGGCCTAACGCACAATTACAGCACTTTTTTTTGTACAGAAAGAGGAGAAAAAAATAAAAATAAAAAGCCTCTACTGCTAAAGGTTGAGTATCGATCATATACAATTAGGAAGAAGCTAATGAAATTAAAAATAAGAAAAAAAAAGTGAGATATTTTCTTACTGCACAGACCGTGGAACAGAGGTGGAGTTCCTGTGTATTGGTTTCCAGATCTTTACAGTAACAGATCGGTTTGAACAGAACAGGGAGGGAAATAGAAGGGAAAGCTGTTCTTGGAAGAACAAAACAAATCAGATGCAAGATCCTCTTTCTACAAGAACAGGCTGAGAAGCATCAACTTAAACCAGGGTAAAGTTTAATGTCACATTTCCCAACCCTTCCTGAAAAATCGTTTGTTTTTTATTGATTTTATGCAATCGTTTGAACAGGATGTTTTTTTTATTTGTTTTAAAAAAAAAAAAGTGAATTAAGCTACTCGTCAAAGTGCTCATTTTTTGCACTGAATGTTTTATTTTCATTTTATTTTTTTCGAAAATGGATACCTAAGAGTAGCTGTGATTATATATATAAAAAAAAAAAAAAAAAAAAAAAAAGCACAACCGCAATAGTTATTTCATTCTTTTTAAACAGGTTATTTTTTAAAATGAAGAAAAACGGAAAAAAAACCAAAAAAAAAAAACCATCTAAGGATTCTCTATTTGCACATTATTAAGCAACTCTACAGCATGCAATCTTAAGAGGAAAACCCATCCCTATGGCAAACACACCCCCACCCCACCCCGCCAACAGAAGAATAAAAGCTTTCTGAAGTTTTAACTTCGAAAGTTCAAGATCATTATTTTCAAAAACATTAATTTGTACATCATTTCATACACATCTGACTTTATATCCAAAGAGTACAGACATGTACTTCTGTCCACGGCTGCTGCTCCTAAGCTATCAGTACGGAACCCAGGGTAGTGTTCACGAAATATACCCTTGTATGTCTCATTCTCGCTTCCCAGTGTTAACTGAACAAGTGTACGGAGGGGATGTGGGTCTGAATGTATTTTTTTTTCTTAGGCGAATAAAGGATTTGACATGTGTAGGACAAAATTAACAAAAAAATCTGCCAACAGCATACTGCACCAACAAGACTACTAGATGCCCATCTAGAAGTACATGTCTTTGCTCAAAAAGGAGCATGCTAAACCATGACTGGTGCTTGATGTAGGCGCTTTGCAATATAACTATGGATGCTGCCAGCTCTAAAAAAAGGGAAATAAATCTTGTCCCCAACCCAGAAGAAAAAAATAAAATATACACATATATATAAACAAGAACTATGGGTTAACCTCAGTAGCAAAGGGTGAGCTGAACATTGCTCCGCAATCTTGCATGCTCTCGATCCCTGAAGGAGTTCTAATAGTGTGTTGGGTGCAAGAGGAGAAGGTGGAGTGGTGTAGATGCATTCATAGAACAGAACACAGTTCATTGGCATCGGTGGTACAAAGAACTGTACATGGTTAACCGAGTCCTTCCAACACTCCAGTCGCATCTGTTGCAGAGTCCCAACATGGACGGTCAATATTTTAGGATGACAAGATTCTAAAGGCACTCCAGGCATTGGGTTACTAACATTTCCCAAGCAGTTGGTGCTCAAAAGTAACTCAATTACTGGAGCAACCTACCCGGGGAGGGTTGACAGATTGTACATATGACCATTACATGGAGGGCATGAGGATGTCTAATATGCTCTTTAATGTTCATACGGTTCTGTACCTGTGCAACAGATTTGTTTTCAAAATAGACAATACAGGGACAGTTTACAGCATTTTAACAGGCCCACATGTCTATCACATCCCACCTTCACTTAATGGACCATAAAAGAGGGGGGGGCGCAAAAAATAAAATAAAAAAAAAGACAAAAAAAAAAAAGACAAAAAAACCTGTTAACTGTTATTTTACAATCCTGTACTGCAGTTCTCACATTAACATCCGGCCTTAAGATAATGAAGAAATCCAGACTCTGCTCTAGAACCTTCAGATTAACAATCATGAAATGGACTTTACGCTTGGTATAGCTATTTCTTGGTTATCTCATACGGCGCATAGTGTTTTGTATAATTATTCAAGACAAAAAAAAAGGTGAACATAGGGGATGACAAAAAAAAAGTAAAGAAAAAACAAGTTAAAATTATAAAGAAATGGTCCCAAAAGGAATGCACAATTCTCGGTTTCAGAACCACAAAACAATTCTTTCTATAGCAAATAATTGTGCTCTTGTTTTCAGCAAAAATGAGAGGAGAGGTTCTGCCCTTTGATGTATGGGAGTAGGGAGAGTGGGTGTCCACGTTAGTATGGTTGGATCGGATATGCTATGATTTAAAATTTCGAAGGTTGGAATGCTCTTCCAGTCATGGAGAAGTCCGCTGGGTGTCTAGGAAGGAGAGGAAAAAAAATATTTACTAATCATAAAGACAAATGGCTCTTAGGATTCAGGTTCAGTCACCCAATATCCCGACCTTCACCTGGTGGTTCTACAAATATCAAACCTACAACCCAACCCAGGAAAGAGGTGAAGAGACACCAGCAGCCATCTGCATAGCCAATGGCTGCATGACTGCGTGTGTCCATCATAACAGTGTGTCCAATAGTCATAAAATACACTTGTTGATCATATGCAGCACCTTATTGTTTAGAGCTGTCTCAACCTCTACATATTCCTGCATTCATTTTTTTAAAGGTGTTCTTCACTTCCTTAATATTTTTATGGCTCAAAATGACAGAATAAAACTCCACAATCCCCCATTTTGACACTTCCAAGGTAACACTGCCCTCTACACAGACATGTGACTACTTCAGCTGTGACACAGCAATGTCATTTTGGACCGTGAAGCGTGGAGACTGAAGGGACCTGGGAAATATTGAGAAGGGGGGGGGGGGCAGATGTTTAGAGGAGGTACAACTACCATTATCCTATGCTGGCAAACTCTCTTAAAGGGGTACTTAGGCAAAAAACATTTTATCCCATATCCAAAGAATAGGGGATAAGATGTCTGATCGCGGGGGTCCCCGTGATCTCTGGGCCAAGGGCGGCCAGAACACGGAAGCTTGGAGCCTCAGTGTTCGTGCAGTCCCGCCCCCTCCATTCATGTCTACGGGAGGGGGAGTGACTGGAAAAAAACATTTCTCCCTCTTCTTGAGCTTCAGCTAAGAGTCTATTACGAAAAAAGGGAAAGGATGTTGACCAGTGTGGTCCCCAACCCAGTCCTCAAGGCCCACCAACATTCCAGGCTTTTCCAGCAACTCCATTGGAATAGAACAGGGAAAAATTAAAATCATGGACTTTTTCTTCATTTTATTTGGAGTTCAGGATACATGATTTACTTGTCATGGCTGTACCACTTTGCATTTATTACGGTGTGTGCCCAATGTGTTTTTACCGCTGTTTCAGAGTTTCCGTTTCAGCCCATTTAATATCGCTTTATGCAAAAAACATGAACTACATCAACTACTATTATGTTAGCCCAAAATGTATACATTATTTTTTTTTAATGATGCATGTCAATAGGAAACAACATATGCTCTAGGGCATACCCTTAAAGGGGTACTCCGCCCCTAGACATCTTATCCCCTATCCAAAGGGTAGGGGATAAAATGTCAGATCGCCACGGGCCCGCTGCTGAGGACCCCCGGGATTGCCGCTGCGGCACTGCGCTATCATTACTGCACAGAGATAGTTCGCTCTGTGCGTAATGACGGGCGATACAGGGGACGGAGCAACGTGACGTCACGGCTCCGCCCCTCATGACATCACGGCCTGCCCCCTTAATGCAAGTCTATGGCAGGGGCGTGATGACCGCCACGCCCCCTCCCATAGACTCATATTGAGGGCCGTGACGTCACGAGGAGCGGGGCCAAGACGTAATGATCCTCCGGCCCCTGTATTGCCCGTCATTACGTGCAGAGCGAACTCGCTCTGTGCAGTAATGACAGCGGGCTGCCGGAGTGGCGATCCCGGGGGTCCCCAGCAGCGGGACCGCGGCGATCTGACATCTTATCCCCTATACTTTGGATGGGGGGGATAAGATGTCTAGGGGCGGAGTACCCCTTTAATGTATACTTTTTTCCTATAAAACGCATACGTTAAACAACAACATGGTATGAACGCACCCTTACAAATTAAATTTTTGTTTGTTTTATTATTTCATTAACTGAGTTCTACTAAATAAATTGAAAATAAAAATTTTCTATTAAATTTTTATTTTTTGTGCCTACTGGTTGCTGTATTATACATGATGGGAGATAGAGTAATATTTGTGCAAAAAAAATATTTGTGCAAACAGTGGAGCAGTTTCACAGAAACCAGATTCCAGCTTTAAAAAAATAAAAATTAAGTACACAGTATTATTGATTGCTATCGGCAACGGCTCCACTGCTCTAATAATAAATAATAATGATAAAATAAATAACGATAATATAAATCATATTTAAATAATGATTTTTTTTATTATAAAATATGCATCAGAGCACAGGGAATACAAATGTTCCCAAAAAAAAAAAATATATACAATTTTTATGAAACGCTCCAGGTTTCCCTATTGTAAAGATGTCCCCATAACAGGAGGACGGATCACCAGGACGTGGTGAGATTACGCCTGCGCTCAATGTCTGCGCGTTCATAGTGAAGCAATCTTTCTTTGGATGAAAAATTCTTTCTAAATGCTGCCACTTCCCTGTATTGCCATTAATAAACCCTGACAACTAAAAGGGATTCTCCATAAGTGACAGTTACCAGGAATCAGAATAGTTTAAGAAAATCTGCACGGTTTACCAAACATTCGCCTCGGCTGGCTGGAAGGAAAAAGTAAACCTGTCAGGACGATGGATGCCGAGAAGGAAAGTTGTTGATACTTACAGACTTTAGTTCCAAATCTTGAGGAAGCTGTCCCATGACCCTGTTGCCACTGCCATGCCATCATCTGTCACTCCCAAGCAACTTACACGGTTATCGTGACCAGCAAGGACACCTTGAAAGAAAACATTGGAAAGTGGGTGAAGCTTAGCAAGGTTAAGACATTAACACACTGTCTGCTGATCTCTGCAGCAGACTACATTAGAAATGCATGAGTAGCCCGATGGCCTAAATAATTCACAATGCCATCAGAATGCTTGCTGCATTAACAGCTGGTCAAACTGCTGGAAGCTATTCCAGACCACACTTACGTAGACAAAAAGCCCCACGCTCCGGTGGCCCCCTTCCTACAGAGCAGCATTTATTATGGACACCCCCCTACAGACCAAATCATGGTATTCTCAACAGGCTTCGGGGAGTGTCCTAGGAGATAACCCCTATGCACAGTATCAGGCAGTCGGAGAAAGCAAATAAACCATGCTTATTCCACCGCAAGGCACTAGGATCAGCTACACAACCTGCCTCTTGTAATGTTCTGTAGCAGAGATAACATTACGCTTTCTACAGGCAGTTATACTGGGCAAAGATCAATAAGCACTTCCTGAAAGCAAACAGCCATACCGCATCACTGCATGAAGACATATAGCAAGGTCAGATTGCCATAGAGCAGTATTTTCCAACAAGGGTGCCTCCAGCTATTGCAAAACTACAAATCCCAGCATGCCTGGACAGCCGAAGGCTGTCCGGGTATGCTGGGAGTTGTAGTTTTGCAACAGCTGGAGGCACCCTACTTTGGAAACACTGCCATAGAGCAACATAACTAGCTATTTCATTAGGGATTATCTAGGACAGTAAAAGTAAGGCTGTCCAGGAATTCGGGGAGCTTTAAATCATTGAACTGCAGCAGCTTTTGCGGGGCCAGAGACCGCCGCCGCCACCCGCTTCTCTCCCCCTGCCTGTCCTGGGGACCTCCTGAGTCCAACCACCATCACTGAATCCCCCCCCCCCCCCGCCGGCCAGAGACAGCAGACGCCTGCTTCTCTCCCCCTGCCGGTCCTGGGGTCCTCCTGAGTCCAACCACCACCGCCGCTGACCCCCGCCTATCCTCTGGCCAGAGACGACCGCCGCCCGCTTCTCTCCCCCTGCCTGTCCCAAGTCCAACCACGGCCGCTGCTCCATTGCCTCCCCCATCCCTGGTTTTATAATTACCTCTTCCTGGGGTCCGCGCTACTTCTGGCTCCGGCGGCATCCTGAGCTGTCACTGTGCACACACACGATGACGTCGTGTTGAGGACATCACTCGTCATTGCGCAGCGCACATCAATAGCGCAGGACGCCGCAGGAGCCGCAAGTAGCTCGGACCCCGGGAACAGGTAATTATAAAACTGGGGGTGTGGGAGGCAATGGGGCAGCCGCTGCGGTGGCGCTCTCTGGGCGGGGCAGTAATTGCCGATAACGTCCAAAATCGTGAATATCGGCCGATATCGGCCAAACCGATAATCGGTCGATCCCTAATAGGCAACCTTCGGCACTGCAGATGTTTTCGACTACATCTCATGATGCTTTGTCTGTATTTTGGCTGTAAGAGCATTATGGGAGATATAGTCGAAAACATCTGCAATTCCGAAGATCGCCTATGCCAGCTATAAAGCAACATAACTCTAGCTATTTCATTAGGGATTATTTAGGATAGTAAGAGTAAAGTTATGTTGTATAAGCCCAGGAGATGCAGAAATCTAAAGTTAAACAGGTCGTCCCATCTAGTCAACTTGCTTTTTTACCGGCCACTGCAAATAGGCCAGCTGAAACGGGGCAGTTACGCAATTTGCAGAATTGTCATTACCTTTAATGGAAGTTAACGTAAACCGTGTAAATGGCTGGACAGCGTTGTTTGCGGAATTCCCATTTAAGCTAACAGGCGTTCCAGAAGAAAATATGCAAGTTCCCCGCTTCGGTTTTCCCGACCACTTTAGGGTGCCGTGAACAGACCAGAGATGGTTGGAAAAAGCCGAAATGACAAGATGGTACAACCTCTTTAAAAAGAGGATCTTAGGGAAAGTGGTTGGCTGGACAATAAGTGTGTTAACACCCTAATATGAGTCACGCACATGTATTCACTGGTAGAGGACACCGGTTACAATGTGCCTCGGGTTTTGTTGGAGCATGCACATGATCCTGAAGGGGGAGAGGAATAATCTGCTGTCAGACAATTCCGGTGGTTTCCTAAGGCTGGTTTTACCCTGGTGTATTAAGGCTGCATGTGCTGGTCCGACCGCAGGTCCAATGACCCAAAGTGACAGGTGTCAGTTTGGGTCATCAGAACTGCACACAGGCCAGAACTTGCTACAAGATACAAATAAGTGTTTTTAGTACACCAGTATTAGGGGTATTTTTTTTATCTCAATTTGTTATCGCTGTGTGCATAAATGTCCGAACTATAAAAATATAATGTTAATGATCAGATACGGTGAACGGTGTAAACGTAAAAAAGCCACAACATTATTTTTTTGTCTTTTTTTGTAAAATGCAATAAAAAAAAAAAATCGCAAAAGTGGTACTAAATAAAGTACCACTAACAAAAAAAATAAAAATAAAAAAAGGTACAAAAGAAAATACAGATCATGGTCACAAAAAATGAGCCCTCACACATCCCTGCATACGGAAAAAATGAGAACGTTAGATGTGCTCAAACTAGAGCAATTTTAAAACGTACTGATTTTGTAAAAGCAGTACAATAATAGAAATGCAGTCATGGGTATCATTTAAATCGTAGTGACCCACAAAATAAACATGTCATTCTTACTGTAAAGTGAACAGCATGAAAACAAAAAACCCCAAATTGGCAAAATTGTGAATTTCGTTTTCGTTAAATTTCCTTACAAACTTTTTTTGGGGGAATGAGTGATGCCATTACAAAGTACAATTGGTCATGCAAAAAACAAGCCCTGACATGGGTCTGTGAATGGAAATATAACATAAGTTATGAATTTAAGAAGGAGAGGAGGAAAAAACAATTAATTGTCTGTGACCTTAACGGGTTAAATACATATAGCAGACTAGATGGAAAGTGGCCTCTTTCTGCAGATGCTATGAAAGGAAGGTTTTTTTTCGTGGATAGATTCCCCTCTGATAATTCCTATTTACTTAATGTGGAATATGTTTTCTATGATAATGTTTTCTATGTGCGATGTTTTTTTTCCTGTTCTGTAAACCTGATCTTGCATCCTCCTGAAATCCCCATGTGGGCGGCTTTTGCTGTCCTGGTCTTTAAATGCTTCCTTTCATAAAACATTATTAAAACCCCTTTGAAGAGACTCAATCCAAAAATATTTCTGTGGCCGCGCATTGCAGTGTTCACATATGTAGTGTGAAATGGCAAACATTTTCATGTCGACTTCACCAAAACATAATCTCTACCCTAGTTTTGGGAGCCAATTAACCTCCGCTAGGACATCTCTTTATGGGAAAGGTAATGTTTGAGACTGTGTGCTATATCACAGACCAGCATTATACATATTTCATGAGTGTAGAGCGATGGTGTCTAAAACTGTGGCCCTCCAGATGTTGAAAAACTACAAGTCCCAGCTATATTTCATGTGTAGAGCAGTGGTGTCAGAACTGTGGCCCTCCAGATGTTGCAAAACTACAACTCCCAGCATGCCTGGACAGCCAACGGCTGTCCAGGCATGCTGGGAGTTTTAGTTTTGCAACATCTGGAGGGCCACAATTCGGACACCACTGGTTTAGAGGACACAGTGGCAGCATATTAAGAATAGCTCAAGTACTGATAACAGACAGAATACTAAAGATCATCTATACGAGTTATACCTGCTCTGTCGGCCTTAAGCGTGTCCCAGACGTTGCAATTGAAATCGTCATAACCGGCTAACAGGAGGCGTCCGCTCTTTGAGAATGCTACTGAGGTGATGCCACAGATGATATTGTCATGAGAGTAAACCATCAGCTCCTGGTCTGCACGAAGGTCAAAGAGCCTGCATGTGGCATCATCTGAGCCAGTGGCAAAAGCATTACCATTGGGGAAGAACTGAGAAAGTAAAAAAAAAAAAAAAAAAAAAAAAAAAAAACTTAATACAGAAAGAAAAACAAAATTGAACTTTCATCTTCAAGTAAACCCACTAAAGGTACGATCAGACGAGTGGCTTTTCCGCACGTATTTCGCTGCGGATCCGCTGCTGAAGGACCTCTATATACTGCCTTTACATGTGCCTGCTCAGAGAGGCAATACGCTGCTAAGAGCAGACACACTGATGTACGATTCGCGGCGCGCATGTGCAGTATACTCGCACATCACGGCAGCTCTTGGCCTAGCTCATTGAGCAGGGGGAGCGGCCGAGACGTGTGCGAATAAACCGCGCATGCGCAACGACTCGCACATCGCTTCTGTGTGTGCGCACGTAGCGGCGTAATGCCGCTCCGAACAGGCACATGTAACAGCACCATACAGAGGTCTTTCTGCAGTGTAAAATACGCTGTAAATTCCCTCGTCTGAAGGTACCCCGACACTGGAAAATACAATACACACTATGGCCACTTGCTTTAGTTATTGGCAGTGGATTGAGGAAAACAGGTTGGGTTCATGCAATTGTGACTATTTCAGGTTAAAATGTTTCATAGAAGGGGAAGGGAAGATCTAACTGTTTGCATTAGCCAAAAAATAAAATAAAATAAATTCCCCATTTTTTGGTCAAGTCACTGTTTTGGGTGAAATCTCATTAAAGGGGTAGTTTGAGATCTCTGCGATCTCTCTGTACCGGGGCCAGGCTCTCCGGCCAGATAGCGGGTGTCGGCCTCCGCACGAAGCGGCGGCCGACACGCCCCCTCAATACACCTCTATGGCAGAGCCGGAGATTGCCGAAGGCAGCGGTTCGGCTATACCATAGAGTTGTATTGAGGGGGCGTGTCGGCCGCTGCTTCGTGCGGAGGTCGACACGCCCCCTTCCCACGGGCTGTCGGGGCTCCGTACAGGAGATCGCGGGGGGCCCCAGGGGTCGGACCCCCCGCGATCTGCAACTTATCCCCTATCCTAAGGATAGGGGATAAGTTGTTCACCACTGGACTACTCCTTTAAACCCCACACCTATACATGGAGAATACTTACACAGATAGCATTTATGTCAGACTCATGGCCGGTGAAGGTCTGTCGGCACATCCCTTCTCGGATATCCCAAAGTTTGGCTGAGGCATCGCAGGCCCCAGACACAAAGCACCTGGAATCTGGAGCAAGGGACAGGCTCATTACATCCCCAGTGTGTCCAGTAAAGGTGGTTGTCTGCTGACCAGTTTCAATGTCCCAAAGAGCGCTGCACACGAGGGAGAAGAAAGGAGATGTTATAATGTTGTCTACAAAGATTGTACCGATTACTGCCTATAACCGTGGTCTTCAAACTGCGGCCATCCAGATGTTTCAAAACTACAACTCCCAGCATGCCTGCGTTGGCTGTCAGGGCATGCTAATAGTTGTAGTTTTGCACCATCTGGCGGGCCACCGTTTGAAGACCACAGTCTACATCAAACCATTTAACAATGCGGCTTGTTGGGCACCAAAATAATCACGAAAAAACTTCTGCAATAGGGGCCCCATTGTTTTTTAAGGGAAATCAGTTCAAATACATATGATACATTAAACGTTGCATTCAGTTTGAAAAAAAGCATCAGGAATGCCAAACATGCCTTGGTCCCTTTAAAGGGGGATCATCTGCATCCAAAACTTGAAAATACAGTTTACACAAATTAAAAGGAGTTGCGCAGCCGGAATCTGAGGAATTCTGATTCATATTTTGCCAAAAAGAAAGATCTGCATTGTGAACCAAGCCTTAGTTCAGTGTTTCCCAACCAGGGTGCCTCCAGGTGTTGCAAAACTACAACTCCCAGCATGCCTGGACAGCCAAAGGCTGTCCAGGCATGCTGGGAGTTGTAGTTTTACAACATCTGGAGGCACCCTGGTTGGGAAACACTGCCTTAATTTCACAAATATCTCAAGATCTTGAAAATTGACAAAGAGGGTGTCTTGTAAGGCACCATTCACATAAACACCATTTGAAAATATACATTTATTGCATATCCAAGTTATGTTACAAGGGAATACACCCTTTGAGATTTTTTTTAGTGTGGATTTTCCCTCTGCAGTTTATGCCACGATTTTAAATGTGGCTATAGGCTCATTAAAGGGGCATTAAAGGGGTACTCTAGCATTTGACAACTTAAAGGGGTACTCCGCTGCTCAGCATTTGGAACAAAATGTTCCAAACGATTAGAGCCAGGAGCTCGTTACATCATAGCCCCGCCCCTCATGACATCACGTTGCCCCCCTTAATGTAAGTCTATGGGAGGGGGCGTGACAGCCGTCACACCCCCTCCCATAGACTTGCATGGAGGGGGCGGGGCTATGACATCTCCTGGCACCGGCTCTATGCGTTCGGAACATTTTGTTCCAAATGCTGAGCCGCAGAGTACCCCTTTAAGAATCTGATCACGAGGAGTCTGACTGCTGAGAACGTGTTCGTAGGCAGAACTGATAAATCCCTACGTGGAATCCACGCACATGCCACATCAAAATCTGCTTGAGAATTAGGGGCCTGATAATATAGTCAAATATATCAAAACGCAGGGACAGTTTCAGAAAACAGAATCATCGCCCCTTGTCTAACCACACTACACACAGTAGATTATACACTAACCAAGTGGTATCTCCAGAGCTGGTTATTATTTGGTTATCATCCAGAAAGCGACAGCAGGACAGATATCCTACAAAGACAAGGAAAATGGTTACAACAGTAATTCTGATGTTTACATGAATGTATCTACTAAGTAACAGTAACCTGGATGTATATAGAAATATAATTAAACTAAAAACAACAGCAAAGTACCTAAATGGCGAATTAGCTGATCAAATGAGTAAAAACTACATTTTAAATAAAAAAATATATAAAGATTTAATTGGAGTAGAATGAGGGGGCATCAAAACCGGCAGGAACAGACCGGGTCTGTCATAAAGAAGCAATAAATACGCTTCTATGTGATACTCTGTATTCTAGTTATGTAACTTTTTTTTTTTTTTAAAGAATGTATTCAGAAAATACCTTTAAAACTCATATGGTGTGTAATAGGAGTTAACACTTTCCAGCAAACGGACGTACATGTACGACATCACAGCAAACATGTGATCACAATTTTAACCCAACAAATGCCAGTCAATTCCTGCTGCCACCCCATCAGTGCCCAAGTGACAATATCCAAGGATGCTGATGGGGTTGCCATGGTTGGTGGGTGCCCATCAAAGATAAAGATTACTTCTATATGTTATTGCAGCTGTTTTAAAAATATATATATAAGTTATGTCTTATGTGGCAATGTAAAAATTTAAAAGGGGTACTCCAGTGAAACTTTTTTTTTTCCTTCAAATCAACTGGTGCTAGAAAAGTTAAACAGATTTGAAATTACTTCCATTAAAAACCTTAATCCTTCCAGTACTTAGCTGCTGTATGCTCCACAGGAAGTTGGGTAATTATTTCCAGTCTGACCACAGTGCTCTCTGCTGACACCTCTGTCTCTGTTAGGAACTGTCCAAAGCAGGATAGGTTTGCTATGGGGATTTGCTCCTACTCTGGACAGTGGTGTCAACAAAAAGCACTGTGGTCAGACTGAAAACAACAACTAAACTTCCTCTGGAGCATACAGCAGCTGATAAGCACTGGAAGGATTAAGATTTTTTAATGGAAGTAATTTACAAATCTTAAGGATAGGGGATAAGATGTCTGATGGTAGGGGTCCTGCAGCTGGGGACCCCACAATCTCTTCAGTGCCATGGTGACGTCACTACTCCGCCCCCCCCCGTGATGTCAAGTCCCACCCCCTTGATACGAGTGTATTGGAAGGCTATTGAGTGGGCGTGATGTGACATAACAGGGGCAGAGCTGTGACGTCACTTTGCTCCATCCCCTACATCGCCCCATCATCACGCACAGAGCCAGTGTGCTCTGTAGTGATGACGGCAGGTGGGTGCTGCAGAGATTGCAGGGGTCCCCAGAGGAGGGATCCCCGCGATCAGACATTTTATCCCCTATCCTTTGGATAGGGGATAAGATGTATGGGCAGAGTACCCCTTTAACAACTCCTACAGTCCTCAATGAAGTCCTTAAAGGGGTTGTCTGGGTTGATAAAAATGTCTTCTCTTCTGCTCCCTGGCACTCACGTCCGCCTTCTCTACATTTCAGAAGTATACCTTCTGAGCTGAGAGGGGACAGGTGGTAGTGCCTATTATCACACGCGGGTGAAACTACAACCAATAGCTGCACAATGTTGTGGTGAAATTGCTGAGGCAACCACATCACGCCCAGCAAGCTCAGCGCACAAGTCCTATTACAGGTGCTGTCCAGGGAGCAGAAAAGGTCTTCCCTATTCCGCTACTCTATGCAATTTTTGCCCTCGCTAGGTGTAGGAAAAATACGTTCTGAGTCAAGAGGTGGAAGGTGTCAGTGGCACCATACAAGCATGCAATGACCAATAGCTGCATGAAACCATGCCTGATTATTGCGACTGCCACTTGCCCACTCTGGTCTCGGAAGGAAGACTATTGAGACATGGAATGGGCATAAGTGAGTGCTGGAGATAAGTAATAAGTATCTGGTCAGTGGAGATCCGACTACTAGGTACCACATGACCACAAAAACAGGAGTTCAGTATCGCCTGCATAAATGGCGCAGCATTATCTTCATTTATTACAAAACAAATGGAGTGGCACTGTGCATGTCCACTGCACCATTCACACAGGACAATGAACTCCTGTTCCCTGCAGTTGGACCCCACCAAATCAAATATTTATTACTTATTCTTTAGCCCAAATCATGAGCCATCAGAGCGGTCCCCTGCAGCCTCTACCCTCCCCGCTGGCCTTGATTGACAGATCCTTTTCCGTTTTGGGTGTAAGGAGGGATCTATCAATCAAGGCTGGTCGGAAGAGGAAAAGCCACCGGGGACCACCCTAAGGATTTACGGTTCTGAGCATGAAAAAATTATAACAAGTTCCCTGTAGCACATTGTAGCACTGTCCCACTAGCACATTTTATAAATCATTTACTACTTAACATAAAGTGCTGACCAACCCCAAATTTTGTGGTGAGGGTGTCTAATACCCCCCTGAAAGTTTTTCCTGGGATATAGATACACAGATGAGCTGTGACAGGCCTGGCTTCATGAGATGCACCACAGACATTGTTTAGGGGACTTGATGAATCAATGAGGAAACGTAAGGAATTCTGTATGGGCAGAGTGAATCTTTTCAAACCTCTTCATTTCAATCAGTAAGGGGGAGGGGTGTCCCTATATAATGTATATCAAATGTGTATGGAACAGCAACTACACCCACCTGTGTGACCAGCCAATTCACGGCTCACTCTCACGTTTCCTTCACGGGTTTTCAGGTTGTAAATTGAACAAATGTTATCAAGACCACCGCAAGCCACATAGTTTCCAGATGGAGCGTAAGCACATGTCATCACCCAAGATGAACGCAAGGGAATTGCATGAACCTAGGATGGGAAAATATTTGAAATCCAACATTAAAATTTAGGAAGTTTGAGTTTTAGTTTTGCAACAGCTGGAGGGCCGCAGGTTGGACACCACGGACTAAAGCACAACTTATTCTGTATACACCAATCACAGATGAAGTAATAGAACATGGATTATATGACGACACTGGCACCTGTCTGGGTGGGACGTTGGAGGCTATAAGGGAAATGTTTGCCCTAAATTGCCCAGATCTTTCAATCTGATCTAGACACTGAACCCTGTTACTTATAGGAATTGAAAGATCAGCTGGAATCTGCTGCTAACCTTTTGGTGCCAGACACCTTCAGAGGACTTTGAGAGCTCATTGCTTCAACGGGTCTACACAATATTAGATTTTAATGTTACAGCTGATTGTTCTAAGGAAAAAAATAAACCAGAAACATGACTACTATGGGGTTAATTTATCTTTCCATATTACTCATTCCTGGGCGGGCAGGTAGCCAGCCACAGGCACTAAGGCATTGGTTCTCAACCTTTTTTGGCTAAGTTCCCCTTGACAGCCCATTCCCAAAAATTTGTATCCCCATATTAGATACAATTTGTAATGATTATAGTATAGTTCATATGCTTTACTTTCCTCTATAACAGGCCTCCTGTTCATATCCCTATCTCCCTAGTCCCCCGATTTACAGGTGACGTTTACTTTTTTCTTTCTGGCCTAGACCGCCATTAAGATTTCTCCCATACAACACATCTCCACAGAACCAACCAAGCAAACATTTTAGGATTATTTCTGCAGTACAATACCCCCCCTATTTACAAACTCCCCATGTTTATTGTCACACACCGTAATTGTACCCGCTTTGCTTCCCCATAAACTTGTTAGGCCCCCTCTGTGCCCCCAAATATAGCTGTAGGCCCCCAAACTGCCCCATATATAGTTGTAGGCCACCATACTCCCCCGCTTTGTTGCTCCACTGCTCCTCTGGTCTGGGGACCTATTGTTATGGCTCATAGCAGTAGGTCCCCGGTCTGCAGGGGCAGCAGAGCAACAAAGCTGATGGTAGTTACTGCCCACAGAAGCCCAGTGCCCGCGCTTCCCCTTTGCTGTCCTCCTGCTCCACTCCTCGGTGCGGTGACGTCAGCCGACCATTTATTTCAATGTGGTCCAGACCAGTAACCAGAGGCTGTGGCTGCCATTACTGATTTTTTTCTTCAAGTACCCCCTGGAGAACTGCTAAGTACACCTGAGGGTACTTGTACCCAGGGTTGAGAACCACTGCACTAAGGGATGTGGATGCCCTGGATACAATATACCTATAAAGTGACTATTTTCTGTCTTGGTGGAATGCCTATTACAAGTACGAAGATCTTGGCCAGTCATGTCCTTGATGCCCAAGGGGTGAGCAGCACTTATTGTTACAATCATCATCCATCATGACTGGGAACAATGGACCCTCCTTGCAGAATATGGATATGTATAACATGCAAACACAATTGTGCACAGTAAGAACACTGCTTGTTATGGTGTAAACATGTGTCTTAATTGTAACAATTGCGAGCCCTCCATTTGTGCCAATAATAGAGTTGTAGTATGGCAGCTGTTGGAGTGCCACGCGCTGGTGGGAGCACGGTCTTAAAAAGATTGCAAAGGTGCAAAATCACAGCCGCTACTGAAGACAACAGGTTTGTTTTGTGAACCCTCCTTCCCACAGCTAAGCAGTAATAAACAGGTTGTGAAGAAGATATCTGAAGCACGCCATCAGCATACCAACAAAGACGGGTTTTGTTAACTACGTGTGTTTACACAACAGCTTTTTCTAGGAACATAGCCATAATAGAATGTCCCTTACTTCTTATTTGGATAATACAAATCATTTGCTTGCTGGGGCAGGTGCCAGTCACGATCATTGCGAGCCGACAAAACCACGCCCGCACAGGATAACCAATAGCTGCACAAAGTTGCGACAATATTGTGCAGCTATTGGATGTTGCGTGTGGGCATGGTTTAACTCGCAACTGCACCCTCAACTCAGAAGGTACACTTGAGATGGGTAAGGGGGCAAAAGAGCCTGGGTGCAGACCAGGTAGGACCTTTCCTGCACCCTTGAAGCACACCTTTAAAGCGTACCTCTAATAGTTATCCTAACTGCAGATTTGCTTAAACCTCATGGCCCCTTCTGATCCAGTGACCTGTTCTGAAAACTATCACGACCTGGAGATGGATTTGTTGTTAGTCCTATAGATCTGCATGGGACTCGTAGCAAAAACCTCTCCAGATCAAAATACTTTAAGAGTAGTTCAAGAGGCAGTCAAATTTAAGCACATCTTCCGTCAGGACAATGATAAGAGGTGCGCTTTAAAGGGGTACTCCACCCCTAGACATCTTATCCCCTATCCAAAAGGATAGGGGATAAGATGTCTGATCACGGGGGTCCCGCCACTCGGGAACCCCGCAATATAGCATGCAGCACCCACCCGTTACTGCTCCGGAAGCGCTGGCCGTCACGCCCCCTCCCATAGACTTGCATTGAGGGGGCGGGGCATCACACGGGGTGTAGTCGTGACGTCACGATCTTCCTTCCCCGTGGTGGGGAGCCAGACCCTCCAGCGCTTCCGGAGCAGTAACAGGTGGGTGCTGCATGCTATATTGCGGGGGGTCCCCCGCGATCAGACATCTTACCCCCTATCCTTTGGATAGGGGATAAGATGTCTAGGGGTGGAGTACCCCCTTTAGGCTCAATACCCATGGTTTGTGGTGTCTGGGCAACATACATTAGATAGGTGTCACCTACATAGGAGCAACATACATTAGACCAGTGAGTGTTTACCACCTAGGCTGGGTCCAGCATGCTGGGAGTTGTTTTGCAACAGCTGGAGGCACCCTGGTTGGGAAACGCTGCATTAGATAGCTGTTAGCCATAGAATTATTATGCAGACAGCTCATGAATTTACACTTGGCAGTGATTGGATCGTTATTTCAATATAAAAAGTTCCTGAATCACCACAACATTAGTGTGCAATCAGGCGGATTCCACTAAAATCAGTGGGTGTTATGTTAATCTAGTCTGTACAGCAATCTCAAAGCAAATGTCAAAGAAATGGTCATGTAAAAAAAAAAAAAAAAAGCAGGCAGACTACTGTAAGGCTGGAGCGGAGCAGCTTGATATATAGTTTTGTGGTAGAAAGAAAATTTTGTATTTTATTCAGCTAAACCTCTGCTCAGTCTGTTTAGGAGTCCAGTGGGTGGTGCTCCTTAGCGATTGACTTTTTGGAGCACACTCAAAGGGAAGGCGGTCAAACCGTAGTACAACTGCCCATGAGCCTGCGCATGGTGAACTGTTCACTAATATTTTAGATAATACAGAGGTCATCTTTTTGCATCTAGGTCAGCTGAGGCATCCTCTATATCAGTGGTCTCCAACCTGCAGACCTCCAGATGTTGCAAAACTACAACTCCCAGCATGCCCGGACAGCCAACGGCTGTCCGGGCATGCTGGGAGTTGTAGTTTTGCAACATCTGGAGGTCCGCAGGTTGGAGACCACTGCTCTATATCTACCAGACAGAAGGTTTCACCATCATGACAGATAGGGATTAATTACTGTAAGGGCAGCGAGACCATGTAGCACAGAGGTTTTATAATGTTATTTATTGTTGATTCATTACACAAATTTAACCCCTTAAGGACGCAGGGCTTTTCCACTTTAGTTTTTCCTCATCACCTAAAAATCATAACGCTTAAAATTTTTGCCATATACAGACCCATATGAGGGCTTTTTCTTGTGCCATCAATTGTACTTTATAGTGACATCAATCATTTCCCCACCAAATTTACGGTGAACCAAGAAAAAAAATATATATTTGTGGGGCAAAATTGGAAGAAAAAAAAAAAAAAAAACATTTTACAAATTTTGGGGCTTCCAATTCTATTGCAGTGCACTTTTCGGTAAAAATGATACCATATCTTTTTTATGTAGGTCTATACGGTTACAAGGATACCTAATTTGTGTAGATTTTATTTTACTACTTAAAAAAAAAAAAAAAAAAATTATAACTACATGCACCAAAATTTGTATGTGTAAAATTGTCATCTTCTGACCCCTATAATACATTTTTCCGCATATGGGGAAGTATGAGGGCAAATTTTTTGCGCCGTCATCTGAAGTTTTTATCAGTACCATTTTTGTTTTGATGGGACTTTTGATCGGTTTTTATAATTTTTTTTAGAGTAAACAAAGTGATCAAAAAGACGCAGTTTTAGACTTTGGAATTATTATTATTTTTTTTTTTACATGTACGCCATTGACCGTGCGGTTTAATTAACATTATATTTTCATAGTTCGGATATTTACGCACGCATCGATACCACATATGTTTATTTTTATTATGTTTACATATTTTTATATGGAATTTGGCAAAAGGCGGTGATGCAAACTTAATATGGAAGGGGTTAATGGGTATTTTTATTTTTTACTTTTTATTGAAATATATATTTTTTCTTTTAACACTTAAGAACACCCTGATCAAAAGTCATGGGTCAATCTTTAAGGCCCCATGGACCAGACAGATTCTCCATTTAACCTATGTTGGGGCCTGGAAAATAGGAACACTGTATTATAAAAACTAATACAAAGCTTCAACATCCTTAACCCTTACAGGACCCATGACGTACATGTACGTCATGAGTCCGCTCCTGTTCTGTAACGGGTCGGGCCCATCCGGTACCCGTGGTGCCACGCGCTATTAACCCTTTAGACGCGGCGTTCAAAGTTGATCGCCGCGTCTAAAGTGAAACAAACTTTGCCGCTTAGCTCAGGGAGCTGTTCGGGATCGCCGCGGCGAAATCGTGGCATCCTGAACCACCTACAGGACAGCTGGAGGGTCCTTACCTGCCTCCATGCTGTCCGATCGCGGAATGACTGCTCAGTGCCGAGATCTGGGCATGAGCAGTCAAGCGGCAGAATCATCGATCAATGGTTTCCTATGAGAAACCATTGAACGATGTAAAAGATCAGTGTGTGCAGTGTTATAGGTCCCTTATGGGAGCTATAACACTGCAAAAAAAATCACCCCCCTTTTCCCATAAAAAAAAATTAAAAAAACTGTAAATAAAAATAAACATGTGGTATTGGCGCATGCGGAAATGTCCGAATTATAAAAAAATATCATTAATTAAACCGCAAGGTCAATGGCGTACGTGCAAAAAAATCCAAAAGTCCAAAATAGTGTATTTTTGGTCCCTTTTTTATATCATGAAAAAATGTATCAAAAGCGATCAAAAAAGTCCGATCAATACTAAAATGGTACCGTTAAAAACTTCAGATCACGGCGCAAAAAATGAGCCCTCATACCGCCCCATACGCGGAAATATAAAAAGAAAGTTACAGGGGTCAGAAGACGACATTTTAAAACGTACAAATTTTCCTGCATGTAGTTATGATTTTTTCCAGAAGTACAACAAAATCAAACCTATATAAGTAGGGTATCATTTTAACCGTATGGACCTACAGAATAAAGATAAGGTGTCATTTTTACCGAGAAATGTACTGTGTAGAAACAGAAGCCCCCAAAAGTTACAAAATGGCATTTTTTCTTCAATTTTGTCTCAATTATTATTTTTCCGTTCCTCCGTAAATTTTGAGGTAAAATGACTGAATTCATTACAAAGTAGAATTGGTGGCGCCAAAAATAAGCCATCATATGGATTTTTAGCTGCAAAATTGAAAGTTATGATTTTTTAAAGGTAAGGCGGAAAAAACAAAAATGCAAAAAAGGAAAGGACCCGGGGTTTTAAGGGGTTAAAAAGAAAAGAAAAAAAAAAAAACACATAGGAAAAATAAAGAATAATTTTGGACCTAAAAACCTGTATGATAAAAAGGTGCATTTTCTTCACTTTACATCAGATACTGGAGGTCGTTCCATACTTGTACCCCTTCTGTATGACACGCATGAAATACAACCCTAGGCAGGCAGCTCCTGAGAGCTAAAAAGTGTTGACTGAGACAGGAAGAAGCTGCAAACCGCAAATGAAAGAGGTCAGGGACTCTAACATGGAGTAACCCAATCGCTGATGCCAGGAAGGGAAGAAAAGTTGCTAATCTAGAAAAACTACATTAGACAAGAAGTAGAGGTGGCTTCAGATTACAAAAGTTTTCTTTTGCAACTTCTTTATAAATCACTGCTGTGCAGGCTCTGTATATATAAGATTTGTATTGTATGTATACAATTTTGCAGGCTGAACAACTTGGGTATACTTTGGGGCTCTCAGAAGACAAAGAAAAAGAAAAAAGGTCTTGCACGCCAGAGTTTACACAAGCGCAGGTTTACTTTAGCACACCATTTGTTTCCTGTATCCCGGGACTATAAATCACAGGAGACATTCTGCAGGAAGAGCTGATCTAAGCCAGGCCCCCTGAATCCTGCCAGAAGGCTCCATGTGACATCAGACGTTATCTCAACACTACTGCCCTCAGTATAAACGTTGAATGTATATGGTGTGTAAGAGACCTGGAGATGGTGGTTTTATGGTAAGCATGAATAAGAATATCATATCAGACCTACTTTCCGGTTAGAGACAAGTATCTATGGCTACAATAAGTATAGTGGACAGAGGCTGGTATAATGCCAAGACCATTGTTTCCCAACCAGTGTGTCTAGAGCTGTTTGAAAACACCATCACCCAGCATGCCCGGACAACCTTTGGCTGTCCGGGAATGCTGGGAGTTTCGCAACAGCTATAGGAACCCTGGTTGGGAAAGTGTCCAAGACCACCACCCACAGAGAATATAATATAAATACTTACATAAAATTGAAGGCCTTTCCTCAGAATAGGCAAGCAATATTAGGGTACGTTCAGACAAGTGGATCCACAGCATATTTTACGCTGCAGATCCGCCTTTAGATGTGCCTTTAGATGTGCCTGCTCAGAGCGGAAATACGGCGCTACAAGCAGACACACTGCTGTGATGTAGGAGTTGCCGCACATGCACGGTGTACTCACACACATCGCGGCTGCTCCCCCTGCTCCCTGAGCTAGGCCGAGGGCAGCCGCAACGTGCGAGTATACTGCGCAAGCGCAAAGCGGCTCGCACATCAGTGTCTGCTCACAGTGGCGTATAGCCGTTCCAAGCAGGCACCTGTAAAGGCAGCATACAGTGTTCCTTCAGTGGCGGATCCACAGCGTAATACGCACTAGGGGATCCGCTCGTGTGAACGTACCCTTAGACTGGAAGTTACCTGGCACCACTGCCCTTCAGATGTTTGAAAGGGCCTGCAGCCTCTTCTAAGTTTTCTGCTGCACTGTAAGTCGTAGCGGTGCAAGCTACTGCAGCAAACCAAGCCATTTAAGTGACCAAGACAACGCCGTGGTACCTTGCACCAATACTAATACTACTGACGAGGCAAAAACAAGCAGCCGGAAACCCTGAAGAAGCTGCGGCACTCGCAGGAGCACTGCAGCCCCTGCAAATGGCAGGGTGCTGGGAGGTGGACCCCTGTCAATATTGATGGCCCTTAAACATTTTTAGCTCATTTATATGAAGCAGTATAAAGGAGAGGAGTGGTCAGACAACACTGCCCGCCGTTCAGAGAAATTCAAAGCGTGAATCGAGTGTGTCAGCAAGTTAAGAAAACTATTTAAAGGCTTGCAAATGGTATTGTGTACTACAAAATCCCTCTGTGATGTGCTGAAGGGTCAAAAAAGCTGCAAAAACCCAATAAGAGTTCTGTGCCATCAGCTCTAAATCTCATGTTATTAATGGATATAAAAATCTGGCTGCCTACAACCATCTCCAGGGGAATGAATGATTGCATAGAGGTTTATATGGCTTTCATTTATTGCAGACAGCTCCCCTAGTGGTGGTTGCAGGTTACAAAAAAATTATAATTTTTTTTTTTAAGGGAAACGGGACTTAAAGCATTTTTTCTCATTTTATAAATGTAGGTCTATGTATGTAAGTGGGCTAATAGAATTCACACAAGTTTATGATCGTGAGAAAAAAAAATGTCGGCACTTGTTATGAGGTACTATGATGCGTACGAATCAGCCTTTACCCAGCCTGAAACGGCTGATAGGATTGAACAATAGATTGCAAAAGCAGATCAGGCCATTGGCAAAACAGCCCAAGGGTATTGTGGTTCTGCTAAACAAAACTTCGGCCCCACTGTTCTTTCAGTACAACAGCGGAGGGTCTGGGTCAGTGTCCAAGGAGTTGATAAAGAGGACATAAATCCTGAGATTGCTCAGCCAAGGAATCCAGTGATGTGCTCTGGACACAATATTTCTGTCGCTGCTGACATTTCGGATAACACGCTTGTTTGGGGGGGGTTAAGTGTTCTTTCAGGAAGAGTAAAAGCCAACAAGTAAAATTGTTTTATATTTAAGCTCCCCATAAAACATGCCGTCTACTAGTTAAAAGGGTATTCCGAGTTCAATTGTCTAATTCCCTATAGTGTGGCTAGGGGATAAGAAATACTTAGAATACCCATTTAAACAATCTACAGTACTGTTTCCCAACCAGGTTGCGTCCAGAAATTGCAAGACTACAACTCCCAGCATACCCGGACAGCCTTCGGCTGTCCGGGCATGCTGGAAGTTGTAGCTTTGCAACAGCTGGAGGCTTATTGGTTGGGAAACAATGCTCTATAAAATTCAACAGTCTGGTACAAGTGCAGATTGGTACAAGTGGTCTGTGATAATAATATACACAATTAAAGCTCCTGGGTTTACTCTGACTCTGTCACGCACCTTGTTTGTGGTGTAGCTGTCCCAGATGATAAGCTTGCCATCCTGGGAGGCACTAACTAGCAGCCTGCAGGGAAAAAGGGCACAAAAACACAGACATTAGCCAAGAAGCACTGCCGATTTAGTTCAAACTACTTACATGGCTCTAAGAACAAGTAACATCTCTCAAACCTTAGTCCACTATATAGTTATAGGGGTTCTCCCATCATCATAACACCTGTCCATAAGCCCTACAACACCACATATAGTCGATTAAAATTACACTGCTCCTAGGTAAATTTTACCCTGGTTAAATAAGCCATCTGTAAGGACAAAACCCCTTTAAAGGGGAACTCTGGTTTTGGGGGTTGGGGAGACAACAAGCCCCCTCCAGGCATCTTTAAGGTAGAGCCAGCGATACACTAGCGCTGTACTCATGCATCTCTGGCTCTTCCATAGATCGCAATGCAGAAGGTCGCAGTGGAAGCACCCCTCGCAATCAAACACTTATCCCCTATATTGTGGATAGGGGATACGTTTTTCAAAACCAGATTACAGCTTTAAAGGGGTATTCCAGGAAAAACTTTTTTTTATATATCAACTGGCTCCAGAAAGTTAAACAGATTTGTAAATTACTTCTATTAAAAAATCTTAATCCTTTCAGTACTTATGAGCTTCTGAAGTTAAGGTTGTTCTTTTCTGTCTAAGTGTTTTCTAATGACACGTGTCTCGGGAAACACCCAGTTTAGAAGCAGATCCCCATAGCAGACCTCTTAACTGGGCGGTTCCCGAGACAAGTGTCATCAGAGAGCACTTAGAAAAGAACCACCTTAACTTCAGAAGCTCATAAGTACTGAAAGGATTAAGATTTTTTTTTTAATAGAAGTAATTTACAAATCTGTTTAACTTTCTTGAGCCAGTTGATATATAAAAAAAAGTTCTTTCCTGGATAACCCCTTTAAGTAAAACCTAAATCAAAAGCCCAAAGATGACCAGATCTTTTTCGTCGATCTGATACATGCAAAAAAACAAAATGTATTGCGGATTACCAGCCAGTAGGATGCATGCGTCGACTTGATCTAAAAGGCTTTGATATTTCTAATGCCTCACTGACATCACGAATTTTGCATCCATTGATCGTATTGTTTAAATCAGATTGCCTAAAAATCTTATACTACAAAACATTTACCAGATTCATCTTAAAATTGTATTTACCGGATTAATCTTAAAAGAAATCTATGTATGGTGGTAGTAAACATAAAATGCTATCACATAGAGTCAACAAAGTAAACCCCATACAAAATAAGTAACTGAACAACCTGCGTCTTCCAGATTAACAAGTCACTGCCAGACTAATGGCAGTACAGTGCGGATCAAAAGTTTGGGCACCCCAGGTAAAAATTTGTATTAATGATGGAAAAGATGGAAAAAAAATCTCCAAAAGACATCAAGTTACAGATTATAACCCACTTACAGATTTGCTGGTTGCTATTAGTAACAAATCCTCTTGCCGATATTTACAGCACCCGATGGAAAGACTTTACTTTCCGGTAAACAAGTCACCAGAGCCAATAAGGAATGGAGACATAAGTCAGCTCTGAAACCAGCAGAACTGTATGAAAATATAGACTAGAATACAGGTTGTTATATATGCTATTTGGTGCCCTTTTTTAGATGTCTCAATCTTTTTACTTTTTAAGCTTGTAGCTTAAATAGGATTTAAATAAACATAAGAAAAATTGCTCTTTCCATAAGACCTACCTGGAATCTGTGCCCCAGTGCATAGCATAGATTTTCGCAAGGTGGCCCCTCAGTGTACGTCTAGTGCGCATCTGAATTCGACCTACGGGATCAATATTGGCGGTGATCTAAATTAGGGAAAAAATGGGAATAAAAAAAAAAAAAAAACACTTTATTAGTAGAATATATGAGAACCATCACTTAAAGAGGTATGGGGTATGAAAACTGTAAATATTAAACAAAAAGTTACAGGAATGAAACCTTACCTGAGCCAGAGTGGCATCTGCGCATGCTTTTCTGGCATCCTGAAAAGACAATGGAAAAAAAATGAGTTTAATTACCAATGCAATGAAAAGATCATCTGTAACAAATGTAATGGAAATTCTCTTTATCAAGTGCGCCGTTATATCCAGTTATGGTCTATTTTTCATTTTACGCCAGTTTTCCAGAAACTATCACCATTCAATATTGCAATAAGGCTGATCATATACTTTACAAGGGTGTTGGCCGAATACTTATTCAGCCAACAGCTATACCCGCCCATTGCTAGTATAAAAGAAGGGGAGAAACAAGCGCTCCATAGTGTAAACACGCTCCAATGAAGGAATCAAATGTCAGGCAAGAGCCACTTACCAAAGTTGGTTGTGTAGCCTCATACACAACAATGGGGAGCGTGAGGATAAAGTAAAGGGGACCTCCAACCGTAGCTCTCCTGCCGTGGGGTGAAAACAGGATGGGCTTCACAGAAAATATCAGGTTCAGTGGGCACTGAAAGGATCCACTACAGGTAAAAGCAAGGATAATTTAAAGGTAAAAATGCCATTTTTACCATTAAATTGTCCCTGCTTTTACCTGTGGTGGATCCTTTCATCGCCCACTGAACCTGATATTTTCTAGGAAGCCCATCCTGTTTTCATTGCTAGCATAGATATCGCTCTGAACTGAGAAAGGGAAGCCCCCCCCCATACACCAATTAAAAGATGGCCACACCCTATGATTTTGGCCAGGCTTGCAGACCACCTAACATGTATGGAGGCCGACTCCACACCGGCAGATTATATCTGGAGAAAGAATCGCCAGACATGTTTGCATTAAACTAATAAGCTGCCACAAGAGCTGTCTGGCAGCGGCAACTCTCCCCCGTCCTAGTGCCGATTTTGTGGGTACCTGCTCCAGATGGAATCTCGGCCCAGTCTTTGGGTGGAGATGCTGTAGTGTGAACGAGCCCTTATGTGTATGGGGTGAACTTTAGATATGGCTGCTGCCTAGACATTTACTGAAGGTGTATGGGCACCAGCTTATCTCCCTTGAGAGCAAAAGGTTTCACGTATGTTGAAGTCAGCAAGCTTGTCTGAAATGAAAGGGGTATTTCAGAGTACCACATTTTCCAATGGGGTGTAGGGCCGGGCGGTATGACCAAATCCGCGTATCACAGTATTTTTGTAACTTTCGGCGGTTCCACGGTATATAACGGTATTTCCCCCCCCCCCCCCAAATTATCAGCCCAGCGCTGCGATATTCTGCACCCCCCAACAAAAAATTATCAGCCCAGCGCTGCCCCCATGTCACCCGCTGCCCTCCTCGTGCTTTTTGTTGCCGCCGGCGCAGACACAAGGTAAACGAAATAAACTCACGCATGTTCAGACGTCAGCCTTACGCTAGGGACGGGAACGTTGAACAGTCGTCAGCCTATCACCGGCCGCAGCGATGTTCCGCCTCGGCCGCTGATAGGCTGAGCCCACTGTCATGTAAGAAGCTGCCCAGAGCTTCTTACATGACAGTAGGCTCAACCTATCAGCGGCCGAGGCGGAACATCGCTGCGGCCGGTGATAGGCTGACAGCTCTCAGACGTTCCATTCACCAAGAAGCATTTGTTTATTTTTTGCTGCCCGGGCATAGATACAATATAGAGCAGTGGTTTTCAACCTGCCGACCTCCAGATGTTGCAAAACTACAACTTCCAGCATGCCCGGACAGCCAACGGCTGTCCGGGCATGCTGACAGTTGTAGTTTTGCAACATCTGGAGGTCGGCAGGTTGAAGTCCACTGGTATAGAGTGTCAGCGTCGGTGGCCGCAACAAACATGAGGAGGGCAGCGCATGCGGGTGACATCAGTATTTACCCAGATGGGGACAGCGCTGGGCTGATAATTTGGGGGGGGCAGAACTGCGTTCACGGGTGACTTGTGATTAGTTCCCCGATGTGGGGACAGTGCAGCGCTGGGCTCATTCATTCATTCATTACCGAGGGGGAGGGGCCCAACCGGTATTGCGGTATGGGTTAAAATTCATATAGTGCAGCACAAAAATGTCGGAATTCAGTATGAACCGGTATACCTCCCCAGCCCTAATGGGGTGCCCTTGAGGCACATTGAAAAGAAAAAAAAAAAAAAAAAAAAACACTCTCCTGCCTGATCCCTTGCAGTTCCCAGTTCAACAATGCACTCAACACCTGCAGCTTCCTTCCTGTGAGACTTTGTCCCCATAGCAAATGCCTGCCTATCAAATAACTAACCACAGTGATGACAGGCCTCAGCCAGCGATTGGCTGAACAGACATTTGCTGTGCGGACGACACAGGAAGGAGGAAGCAGTAGGTGTCCACGTCTGTCTGCATGGGATCAGAGTAGACAAGTATATTTTATTTTTTGTGCATAGAGTCCATTTTTTATTAGTGTGGCACCAGAATCTTAATGTGCATAGCCACAATAGAAAATGACCAATACCAGTGGGTAAAAAAAATAAAAATACTAAAAAAAGTACTCATTTGAATTTTTTTAAAACTGTAATTTAATCTTCGGATACATGACATTTATGCAGATGTGACTTATATTTTCTGTTTTGTGTTTTAATTTAATTTATACTATGCCTGAATTTATAATTGTAATGCTTAAAACTTAAATTCTGGCCATTTGTTTCAGTTCAAAAAGTATAAGCTTAAGAAAAAAAAAAAAAAAAAAAAAAAAAAAAAAGGATATTTACATTGTTGTACAAGGCCAAGTTTTTGTAAAAATTTCCAAAATCTGATGCGAGGATGAGTAACACTACACCATTTAGACTTTTTTTTTGCGTTTTGTCAGAAGTTGTGTGCAAATCCCAGGAAAAGCTCACACTGGTAGAAATGCAAAATAAAAAAAAGTGAAAAAAAAAAAAAATCTGTGGGTGGAAAAAGAAAAATGTACATAACTAATACATGTCACCGCTTCTGCACAACAGACCTTTTAGCGGATACACTAAACTAAAGACATCCAGGAAGTCTGCTTCTGGCTGGAGCCAAGCTTTTAATAACTGTTTAGAAGAGCAGAGAATTAATGAAGGCTGAGAAATATTCGCTTTCTGCCGCGCCGATGTGTACAGAGATAAAGCAAGCCGCCTGGGAACAATTCCTGGTCAGGTATTTGACCATCTATAGTAGTTATCTATTTCTATAGAATTCGTTTACCAACCGGAGGAGTCTTAAGAGCCGATGAAGAAATTGTCCTACCTCTGAAATGTCCGCTCCGGTCTCCTAACTAGGGGACATAGTGGAGTAGGGAAAGTTATGTTGTATCACCCGTAAACCTGGCTCTGTCATTCTTTATGGCTGTATTCACACTGCGGTTGGAGCATACGGCTGCCGAGGGGAGGACTGCGCTCCCGGGGAGGGGAAAACTGCACGCTCCCGTACACCAGCTGGACCGGCACCGAACTCCATTGACTTTAATGAGCCGACAGGAGTCAAACAGTGACTCTGGTCGGCTCATTTTTGCCCCGTATCCGGTTTTGTGACTGGACCTAAAACCGGATACGGGACAGAAATGAGCCGACCGGGGTCACTGTTTGGCCGGTCCGACTGGTGTACGGGAGCGCGCGGTGTACGGGAGCGTGTACGGGAGCGCGCGGTTTCCCTCTCACCCCAGCCGGATCAGGCAGCTCCAACCGCAAATGCAGCCAAAAGCAGTGTTTTCCAAACTGTGCGCCTCCAACTGTTGCAAAACTACAACTCCCAGCATGCCCGGACAGCCTAAGGCTGTACGGGCATGCTGGGAGTTTTAGTTTTGCAACAGCTGGAGATACACTGTTTGGAAAACACTGCTCTACGGTAACCAGTCCTAGTTAGGACTCTAAAAAAGGGACTGGCCAAGTAACATATGTTGTTTACAAGTGAACGAAAGAGGAAGGAAGCATTTTTTTTTTTTATACACTGAGTTATTTATCTATCATCAAGCTTTGATCTTGCTATACTCCACCTTAAAGAGAAATAATATGGTAATCAATCTGCCACCTTATTAGAGTAGGGGACAAATTCAGATTTCCTTTACCATACTGGCTCCCTAACATGATACCCGTATGAGAGGCTCACTCTTAGTGTATCAAAAGGCTCTTGTATGGACCGAGGGCTATACCATGACTAGATTGGCGCTTATTTAATAAGGCATTATACTGCTCAATGAACTGAAGTTTGGTAGCACATACGATCCCTGGATCATTCGTGCAGCCCTTTTATTTTGTCATTGCCAGCCACATATCCATCTACACAGGGGAGACATGCAGCCAATAATGATTTAAATGGGATCAGCTGACAAATGTACATTTTCTCATTAGTCAGCTGATCAACTGTAATACACTGCTCAAAAAAAAAAAGGGAACACATAACATCCTAGATCTGAATGAAAGTGGAAAACCACACTACAGGCTGATCCAACTTTATGTAATGTCCTTAAAACAAGTCAAAATGAGGCTCAGTAGTGTGTGTGGCCTCCACGTGCCCGTATGACCTCTCTACAACAACGCCTGGGCATGCTCCTGATGAGGTGGAGGATGGTCTCCTGAGGGATGTCCTCCCAGACCTGGACTAAAGCATCTGCCAACTCCTGGACAGTCTGTGGTGCAACGTGGCGTTGGTGGATGGAGCGAGACATGAAGTCCCAGATGTGCTCAGTTGGACTCAGGTCTGGTGGATGGGCGGGCCAGTCCATAGCATCAATGCCTTCCTCTTGCAGGAACTGCTGACACACTCCAGCCACATGAGGTCTAGCATTGTCTTGCATTAGGAGGAACCCAGGGCCAACCGCACCAGCATATGGTCTCACAAGGGGTCTGAGAATGTCATCTCTGTACCTAATGGCAGTCAGGCTACCTCTGGCAAGGACATGAAAATGCCACTCCATACCATTACTGACCCACCGCCAAACCGGTCAAGCTGGAGGATGTTGCAGGCAGAACGTTCTCCACGGTGTCTACAGACTCTGTCACAATGTGCTCAGTATGAACCTGCTTTCATCTGTAAAGAGCACAGGATGCCAGTGGCGAATTTGCCAATCTTGGTATTCTCTGGAAAATACCAAATGTCCTGCACGGTGTTGGGCTGTAAGCACAATCCCAACACCTCCCCATGGAGTGTTTCTGACCATTTGAGTGGACACATGCACATTTGTGGCCTGCTGGAGGTAATTTTGCAGGCTCTGGCAGTGCTCCTCCTTGCACAAAGGCAGAGGTAGCGGTCCTGCTGCTGGGTTGTTGCCCTCCTACGGCCTCCTCCATGCTCTGGACACTATGCTGACAGACACCGGTAACCTTCTTGCCACAGCTTGCATTGATGTGCCATCTTGGATGAGCTGCACTACCTGAGCCACAATGTGTGGGTTGTAGACTCAGTCTCATGCTACCACTAGAGTGAAAGCACCGCCAGCATTCAAGAGTGACCAAAACATCAGCCATGAAGCATAGGTACTGAGAAGTGGTCTGTGGTCACCACCTGCAGAACCACTCCTTTATTGAAGGTGTCTTGTTAATTTCCACCTGTTGTCTGTTCCTTTTGCACAACAGTATGTGAAAAGGATTGTCAATCAGTGTTGCTTCCTGAGTGGATATTTGCATAACTACTTCAAGGGCGGGGGGAGTCTTCTATTACATCCTATGAATGAATCTCAAAGCAGATATGCTTAGGTCACTAAATATCAACTATGATTGTACTTTATTGTTTCTCTGTAAGAGACTTACTGCGCTCTGCTTCTGCAGATTTTGCTGCCCACTGTCTTCAATTGGTAGCAAAATCTGCAGAAGTGGAACTGCAGCAGAAAACACAATGTGTGAAAGTACCCGTAATGGTTTATTCACACGTACACCGTGTCCTGCACAGATCTGATGCGCAGGATTTTCTGCTACAGGTTTCAATCTAAAACTCAATGACTAAACACTGCTTCAAATCCTGCACATGAAATCTGAATGAGTGAATAGTCCCTCAGGGTACGCTCACACGTGCAGGATCTGCTGCATATTTTTGGTGCATATTTTCTGCAGCTGACTTTACTACCCATTGGTCAATGGGTAGCAAAATCAGCTGAAGAAAATATGCACCAAAAATATGGAGCAGATCCTGTATGTGTGAACGTACCCTGAGGGTGTGTTTACATGTACAGTAGCCTGTGCATATTTAATGCTGCAGATTTTTATGCTGTAGACTTCACTGTAAACAAACTTCAAATCTGCAGAGGATACTGTACACTGGGTGAGAATTACGTCCTATAATTCTTTGGTTTCTCTATCTAGAATAATGATAAGGATTGCTAAATGTCCACAATAACTTTTCTATCAACTCCTAAAGCCTACATTGCCCAGACCCCTTGAATAGCTGTATAGCTTAGAGATGTAGACTAGGTACTTCTAAAACTAAGAAAAATCAAAGGCTGTCCAATCAACAATAATACATCAGTTACTTGGCAGCTTATTTTTTTTAACTGGATTTAAGAACAAAAATTAATATGGTAGTTTTTGCCTTTTTTTTTGCTTTTTTATAGCATTTACAGTTTAGGTTAAATATCGTGAGTATTTTTTATAGGCTGGGTTGTCATGGACATGATATATCAAATATGTATATATTTCTTAAATTTATAATGGGGAAAAGGTGGGGCTGAATATTGTTATTTTTTTACATTAATTTGTCCCACTAGGGGACTTGAGTGAGTGTTCTGTTGATCACACATACAGTATTAATACAACGGAGTAGAGATCTGTTAGACTTAGGCAGAGCCTTATTGGCTTCCGTAGCTAGGACAGCGCCATTCTGAGTCCTTCAGTTACCATAGCTATTGTCTGCACCCAGCAATCATTTCACAGGGTGACGTTGGGGGACTGCGGGAGCTACCACCCTGTTAGATGCTCCGGACGCTCAACACTTGTGGCAGGAGCCAGAAAACATGTCACAGCTGACATCGGCAATGCTGAGCCGGTGTCCTCCTCCCGTCATACAGCCAACACTTGTAATACAATGATTTTAATTATAGATTAGTTGTTTCATCCAACCTAAATCCTTTATCATTTAGTATAAAAGCACAGGCTCATGATAGAGCCCTATACACATTTCTTTACAATAATAATCAATCAAGAAATTTATGCAGATAAAGACTTCACATGCATCCATGTGGTTGTGCACTTCGGTTGGTGCATCTCAGCCAAGGTTCTTGGCACCTAAGGCTCCAAAGGAGCGGGTCCGGGGCTCCACAATAGACTATTTACAAAAGGAAAAGGCAACCTGTGCAATAATATAGCACAAGGCAAATGTATAGTCTTTGTTACCGCCTCTACAGCAGGCTTCTTAGAGGTAGCAATAGGACGACGGCCTCCTCAGAAGTGGAGAAATCCTTCAGGAGTATCTTCCTTGGACTTTTGTCATATATAAAGGCTCCTAAAGATGCAGCAGGCAGGTAGACTGAAGGCTACACTTCCAGATGAGATTCCACAATTACAACCCTGATAAGGAATCCTGCACATTTGAGGTATGCAAAATGACCAAAACAAAAGTATAAAGTTTATCTTTAGGTTGCCACGCAGTCTGAGAGAGGGAAAAAAAAAAAGAACTGGCTCGAGCCAGAGCAGGCGTCTGGGTTGAAGGATGGATTTTATTTACATTCTGGAAGTTCGGCTGTAACCTCATGTTCAAACAGTGAGAAACTATTTAAAAACAGATCCGTCCCAGATCAACAAACCAGAGAAGGGAATGAGAACACCTTCCATCTACTAACATTACATAAGGAAGTTAAGGAAAGGGGAAACCAGGCACAAGACAACTCTATATTTAAAAAAATGAAAAAAAAAAAAACATTCAAAGTATGTATTTACTTACTCTGATTTGGTTCTTGAGTTGCTCGGCCTCCTGGCGTAGCTGATCAAGTTCACTCATGGTTCTTCTCTAAGATGAAGCTTCTCTACCACCAACACTCAGTTCTGAAAGGAGGAAAACAAAAGGAATCCATCAACATCAAGTTTCCACCATACACATTACTTCTACAAAGTGTATGGTAACAAGTCTGCCCAGTCCCATGGAACCTACACGGAGACAACCATTCCCTATGTATTTACCACCAAAGACCGACCTTTGGCAACATATCCGGCTACACGATGTGAGACAGCTAATATACTGTAACCAACAATGACCGCAAGTCAAACTACAGACCTGAGGCAGAAACCCAAAGCAGATATCTTAATAAAAATTCCACTATTCTAAGGAATGGCATTAAATAGACTCCAAAAGAGAACACTGAGTAATAAACTTCATCAGGAGACGGCCATAACTGTAGGTACCGGTAGAGAATTTGTTCGCCACCTTTATAAAGTCAATCATGTAAAGAATTATCCAATCTATACATTCCAACAGCTTACCAATTGTTTTGTCTTAAATACAAGGTAAAAAGTTTACCCCATCACCATGCGTTTCACGTCTTTCCAATCTGATAATATGCCCAGAATTATACTTACAATTCCCCTGAAACAGAGGTCTAGGCAGCTGTAAACTCCTGCAACAAGGCGCAGTGATGTGCTCTACAGCTACAGCCCTTTCACCTGTCCTCCATACAATGTCATCTTTAAGCTCGAATAGATCTGAGTTACTCATTTAAATCCGGTTAACACAAAACCCGGCTGAGAGTCTTAAATTGTCCACTATCCTTCTGACCCTAATCCAACGTTTGCTTTTCTTTTCGGGCTTTCAAGGACAAAAAAAAACCTGTTAAAAAGCAGCAGATCTGAACCCGGTAGGAGAATGTAAGAAAGTTTACACACGACCATATGTACAGAGGTTTGGGAGGGTTGTATTATGGATTTATAAGGTGGCCAATGAAGCCAGATGATACTGCTTAGTGCTGAAACCATACAGAGTGTTGCCCACAAAACCCCTTTCTGCGGGGCTCAAGTCCTGCAGGAACGCGAGGGAACTGAGTTCCTGCACTTTTTCCAGAGCAGGAACACCATTCCTATTAGCAGGAGTTCTGCAGGGCAAGCCCTTGGGTGGGAATCTTGGGTGAGTTCCTTCACTTGGACTTGACCCCTGCCCTTTTTGTTGTATCCACTAAGACTCAGAGCTTGGAACGCACAGGCATACATGAATATAGAGAAGTGTTTCCCAACCAGGGCGCCTCCAGCTGTTGCAAAACTACAACTCCCAGAATGCATTATATCCGGGCCTCAACAGATGGGACCTGTACGCGGTCCTGTTCTTATAAACGGCTGAGCTCGGCTACTTTGAACAGTTCAGATGCATAATATACAAATGTTTAAGTATATATTTATATTACTTTATGACACTATTTACAATTCATCATTTTTGTATAAATGGCCAGTTTTGTTACTTGATAGAAGTAATAGTAAAAGCTGTCACATATACCTTGGAATAGCTGTCCAGATAAAAACATAGGATAGCCTTGAGGGTAGGGCAGTGTTTCCCAACCAGGGTGCCTCCAGCTGTTGCAAAACTACAACTCCCAGCATGCCCGGACAGCCAAAGGCTGTCCGGGCATGCTGGGAGTTGTAGTTTTGCAACAGCTGGAGGCATCCTGGTTGGGAAACACTGATTTAGAGCTATCAAAGCAGGTACGCACCTATAAAAGAGATACCACTTAGAGGTAGAAAGGTGCAAAAACACCAGATGGCCGACAGTCGAGACTAATATACTTAAATCATTAAATACAGCCTGATAAGAATGTCTGCAAAGTACAAACTAATGCCAATCCCTTCTTCACGAAAGGTCTATACTATTAAAATTTACCGCTCAATCTGAACCCAACTACTGGATAGGACTGCTGTACAAGACACTGATCTGACAGGCATGAAAACCCACCAAGCAAAAAAACCTTATGTAACACCCAATAAACTCCTGCTGCTCAACACGAGCAACGCCTGCAAATGCCATAAAAACCCGCAACGCACTCCGCTCACCTCTGTCCTCCTGTCCCACCGTGTACTTTCCAATGCTCATATGAGACGCAGACACAGAAGAATGCATCTGAGTGTAAATCCTCTTAATCTGGTTGACGAAAATGTTCCTCCTGGTAATGTTCCCGGTGGCAGTTTCCTTAAAGTGACATTTACCAACAAGCCCGAGTGTGCACAAGTTAGGCTGGAGTCACATCACGTTTTTACCAATACGGGACCGCATACGGCTAAAACCTTGCGCTCCCGTATCCCTGCCGTATGCAATTCATTTCAATGCGCCGACCAGGGTAAAACTGACTCCGGTCGGCTCATTTTTGCCCCGTATGCGGTTTTCCACCACACCTCAAACCGTGGTCGACTACAGTTTTAGGTGCGGTGGGAAAACCGCATACGGGGCAAAAATGAGCCGACCAGAGTCACCGTTTCACTCTAGTCGACTCATTGAAGTGAATTACATACGGGTGGCATACGCAGGGATACGGGAGCGCAAGGTTTTAGCTCCCCCCAGCCGTATGCGGTCCCGTATTGATAAAAACTTTATTTTAAAACCAGCCTTACGTAGGGGATTCTGTGACAGATTTCAGGGTTAACAACAAGGGTAGACAAGATGACGACCGACCAGTACTGTGGTCTAATGGCCATGATTGGCGCCCCGATTGACGTATGGAAATAGTGAATCAGACTGGATTTACAAGTAGCATCTATAACCCAAATGAAATTGATCCAATCATTATCTGAACTGTAGAATTTGAAAATTTGACAGTGGTAAAAAAATTAAAAACCTGAATAGAAGAATGGGAGCAATGCCACTAGATTTAACCATGTAAAACTGTAGACAGAGCCAAGTTATTTAAATGTTATCAATTGCAGAAAACTCCATAAAAGCTAAGGCAAATTTTCAGGCAAGGCAAAAATCTTAAAGGGGTACTCCAGTGGAAAACCTTTTTTAAATCAACTGGTGCCAGAAAGTTAAACAGATTTGTAAATTTACTTCTATTTAAAAATCGTAATCCTTCCAGTACTTAACTGCTGTATACTACAGAGGAAGTTCTTTTCGGATCTCTTTTTCTGTCCACAGTGCTCTTTGCTGACACCTCTTTCGGTATCAGGAACTGTCCAGAACAGGAGCAAATCCCCATAGCAAACCTATGCTGCTCTGGACAGCTCCTGATACAGACAGAGGTGTCAGCAGAGAGCACTGTGGACAGAAAAAAAAAAGAAATCCAAAACGAAAAGAACCTTCTCTGTAATCTACAGCTGCTAATAAGTACTGGAAGGATACAGATTTTTAATAGAAGTAATTTACAAATCTGTTCAACTTTCTGGCACCAGTTGACTAAGGGGGAAAAAAAATGTAAAACGTTTTCCACCGCAGTACCCCTTTAAGAGATCCCAACTTTACAGACTGCGTGTGTGTCTGGCACAGCCCACTAACCCATTCTAGTAGCTGAAGTTATTCTGACGCTAGTGAAGCTCTGTATTATCTACAGAAGTCCCATAGAGAAGCACGTGCACAGCCGCTCCTTTCCCTCAGAGGACAAGGGGCCTCTGTGCTCATGATCAGTCGCACCCCCACCGGTCAGCTACTTGGACATATGTAATCCCCTCTAGATGCAAGTTACCTAACACTTTTTAGACTTAAAACTTTGCAGACAAGATTTTTTAGTAACTGGGGCATTAGTGGAGAACTTCCTAGAAAGACCCCTGGGGAGGAGCGACGGAGGAAGTAACCTAAGTGAAGGCCCACAAGCGGTGCAGTAGATTTTCAGTCCTAACATTAGGCATTGCCAAGGATTAAGATGCAGTAATGAGGATCTCAAGAAAATGCAGCGTTAGGACAATAGAAGATTATACTTTCAGTGAACTGGGGAAAGGGGAGGGGGAGAACCAAGTGAACATTAAAGCCACCAGAGCCGTCTGACTACATCTACAAAGCTTTTGCAAGGCCTCTGTTCTTGGCCAGACACAGAAAAGACCCAGTAGCTTCATGATTCAGAAAGAATAAACTATGTTCTGTAAGAGCCCATCCAATTACAGCATATCTATGATCAAAGAGTACCTGCAGAGTCCCAGGCCAAACTCCACCCCAACAGAACACACTACTTCATCCTACCACCATGAGAACTTAGGCCACAAATTCACACTTCTTTTAGCCAAGCAATACGATCCTATAAAAAAAAAGGTGAGAGCTAGGGCTGGGCGGTATACCGGTTCATACCAACATTTTTGTGCTGCACGATATGAATTTTAACCCATACCGCAATATCGGTTGGGCCCCTCCCCCTGCGCTGTCCCCACATCGGGGAACTAATCACAAGTCACCCGCGAGCGCTGTTCTGCCCCCCAATTAATTATCAGCCCAGCGCTGTCCCCATCGGGGTAAATACTGATATGTCACCCGCATGCGCTGCCCTCCTCATCCTCATGTTTGTTGCGGCCGCCGACGCTGACACACTATACCAGTGGTCTTCAACCTGCCGACCTCCAGATGTTGCAAAACTACAACTCTCAGCATGCCCGGACAGCCGTTGGCTGTCCGGGCATGCTGGGTGTTGTAGTTTTGCAACATCTGGAGGTCCGCAGGTTGAAGACCACTGCTCTATATTGTGTGGTATCCCTATGCCCGGGCTGCAAAAAATAAAACAAAATAAACTTTAACTCACCTCCCGTTGGTCCGGTACCGGCCTCATCTGCTTCCTAGTGAATGGAACATCGGGCAGCAGTCAGCCTATCACTGGCCGCAGCGATGTTCCGCCTCGGCTGCTGATAGGCTGAGCCCACTGTCATGTAAGAAGCCGCCCAGAGCTCCTTACATGACAGTGGGCTCAGGCTATCAGCGGGCGAGGCGGAACATCGCTGCGGCCGGTGATAGGCTGACGGCTGCCCGACGTTTCCGTCCCCAGCGTAAGGCAGACGTCGGAACATACGCGAGTTTATTTTGTTTACCTTGTGTCTGCGCCGGCAACAAACAGCACGAGGAGGCCAACGGGTGACATGTGAGTATTTACCCCGATGGGGGCAACGCTGGGCTGATAATTTTTTGTTGGGGGGGGGGGGGGGGGGGGCAGAATAGCACAGCGCTGGGCTGATAATTTGGGGGTGGGGGGGGTGGGGGGAGGAAATACCGTTACATACCGTGGAACCGCCGAAAGTTACAAAAATACCGCGATACGCAGATTTGGTCAAACCACCCAGCCCTAGTGAGAGCTGTATATTACAGTGACCAACCATACAGGTGTCCTAAAGGAGATGTAGTTCAATAAACTTTTGACCCATTAGAAGCACATTAGAAGTTTCCATTGTAGAGCCCCATCAGCTAGGCAAAAGTGCTCTGAGCGTTGTGTCCCTAAGGCTAAGTTTCCACTTGGTTTTTTTCTGGCAGTTTTTGGAATACTGCCACTGCAGTTTTAGAGCCAAAGCCAGAAGTGGATCCATAAGGAATAGGACATATAAAGGAAGGACTTATACTTCTCCTCCCTTATGGATCCACTTCTGACTTTGGCTCAAAAACTGCAGTGGCAGTTATCCAAAAACTGCCAGAAAAAGAACCAAGTGGAAACTTAGCCTAAGACTTGCCGAGCCCATCAGAAACTATTCATATCTGTATACAGCAAACATGGCTTATCGAGGAAGGGCTGATCAGAAATGAAGGGGAGTAGTGCTTTGCTGAGCACTTTTACCTATTCATTTTAGAAATCTGTGAGGGTCTTCATGTCCCCCGACACTCAAAATTTATGGCAACTTTTTTTTAATGATAAATATCCTTCATGTGTTTGGACTGGAAATATATATGACCAGAGCTAAGTGTATAAAGTACTTAGGCAGAGTGCTAAGTGGTCAAAAACACCATAAAACTGCACTCTTTACAGCGGTTAAATACTTTTGCCATGCTTCTGTTTTTTTTTTAGCAGTAGTTTGTGGTAAACTGTGTGTAGTCGCAATAATTTCTTATTTCTGGCAGACTACTGACCCGTGTGCATATATATCCTAACCTGGTTACATACATTTACTGACAGATTAACCATTCAAGGACACCTATTTAGATTAAAATGCTTAAAACCCAGCCGAAAGCCTGTTCCTCACGAGCGTATAAACATAGCAATATGGATCCAAAATATGGGCATATTATGGATGAAGTGGCATCAGTATGTCATCTGTATGTCATCTGTATTTATGTAGAGTAAATATAGACGGATGAGACGTTGAATTAAACTTTGAAAAACTAAAGTAATATGGATTAGATATGGAACACAGACACATCTGTACTTTAAACCCTATTCATAGATTTTTGGCATCAATACAAAGCGGCTCGATTAAGAGCATTGAAGAATTTAACATTCCCTCTTCTGCCCATGCTGGAAACTGTTCCAAATATAAATGAATACAGCCATGTGAGCACAGCCTAAAACCCAAACGCCATGAACCTTCTAGGCCACATATTGCTATACATCAAATCTAAACTGGTCACCAGAAAAATAAACTTTTGATGGGTCCTAAAGACCCAAAGTGATAGTGAGAATTAGGGATGTAAGAAAAAATCGATTCTCGCGATAATCGCGATTTTTCATTTGCCGATACAGAATCGATTCAAAATATTTTTGAATCGATTCTTTTAGGGATGTGGAATTTTTAATAAAACACACTTTTCTTACCTGCCAACGAGCCCGCGGAGCTCCGGTACAGGTGTTCGGTCCCCGGGCTGTATTCTTCTTACTTCCTGTTAGTCCGGCACGTCACATGGAGCTTCAGCCTATCACCAGCCGCAGGGATGTCCCGCCTCCGCTGGTGATAGGCTGAAGCTCCATGTGACGTGCCGGACTAACAGGAAGTAAGAAGAATACAGCCCGGGGACCGAACACCTGTACTGGACTGTACCGGAGCTCCGGGGGCTCGTTGGAAGGTAAGATAAAGTGCGTTTTATTTTATTTTGCAGCACCGGAGTACTAGATCGCCGCTGTCAAAGCTGACAGCGGCGTCTATTGGGATCTATGAATGCTCCCAGGTGGGCGATATATCGCGATGTATCGTCACCTAGACGGTATCGCGATATATCGCGATATATCGAATCGCCACACTGGTATCGCGATTCGAATCGAATCGCCAAATTCTTGGCGATTCACACCCCTAGTGAGAATGAGCAGTACAAGTACACGCTAGGACTGGGCGGTATGGCCAAATATGTGTATAGCAGTATTTTTGTAACTTGTGGCAGTTCCACAGTATATAACGGTAACCCCCCCCCCCCAATTAATTAGCCCAGCGCTGCACTGTCCCCATCGGGGTACTACTCACATCACCCGCAAACGCTGCCCTCCTCGCCGTCCTATTTGTTGCAGCCGCCGGCGCTGACGCTCTATATTTTATCCCTATGCCCGGGCTGCAAAAGGTAAACAAAAATTAACTTTAACGCATGTTTCTACGTCGGCCTTACGCTGGGGACGTGAACGTCAGACAGCCGCCAGCATATCACTGGCCGCAGCGATGTTCCGCCTCGGCCGGTGATAGGCTGAGCCCACTGTCATGTAAGAAGCCGACTTCTTACATGACAGTGGGCTCAGCCTATCACCGGCCAAGACGGAACATCGCTGCGGCCGGTGATAGGCTGACGGCTGTCTGACGTTCACGTCCCCAGGAAGCTGGTCGGGACCAATGGGGAAGGTGAGTTAAAGTTTAGTTCACCTTTTGCAGCCCGGGCATAGGGATACAGTATAGGAGTGGTCTTCAACCTACAGACCTCCAGATGTTGCAAAACTACAACTCCCAGCATGCCCGGACAGCCAACGGCTGTCCGGGCATGCTGGGAGTTGTAGTTTTGCAACATCTGGAGGTTGAAGACCACTGGTATAGAGTGTCAGCGCCGTCGGCCGCAACAAACAGGAGGACGAGGAGGGAAGCTCGCGGGTGACATGTGAGTAGTACCCCGATGGGGACAGCGCAGCACTGGGCTAATTAATTTGGGGGGAGGGGGGTGAGAAGCAGAACAGCGCTCGCGGATCACATATGATTAGTTCCCCGATGTGGGGACAGCGCAGCGCTGGGCTGATAATATATTCATTCTCTAGGGGGAGGGGCCAAACTGGTATTACGGTATGGGGAAAAATTCATATCGTGCAGCACAAAAATGTCGGTATTCAGTATGAACCGGTATACCGCCCAGCACTAGTACACGCTTAGCATGTTTTTTTCCAGGTTCTGAGTCACGTCACTGAGCCCGTTAACTGTAGTCTTCTGACCGATATTGGGATGCCAATGGGAACAGCAGACCCCCCATTCACTACGACAGTGTGGTACAGTCCTAGAGATCTGTCGGCGTCTGCGCAGATCCTGACTGATACGTTTTTTTTTTTTTGTGATAGGTAGACTAACTGATAAGGGTGAGTTTTCATGTTTTTTTTTTTAAAGCAGACTGATGTAAAATCAATTTTTTGACTTTGCAATAGAAAAAAAAATTGCATCTAAAAACCTGAATATGAGAACACACCCCAAAAAAAATAAAATAAAAAAGAGCTTTTAGGAAACAGCTGGCGTTCACTAGTTCCATATCTTCAATTGCATTTTCACAAGAATTACTCCATTAGAATCTACTATTAGCCTCCAGGGAGGCATCAGAAAGCGAATAGTCATTTAATGCCACTTAGAAAGTGGATTGTGACAATTCTGCAGCTCATGGCCATGACAGGGGCGCAGGATGTTATCTAAAAAACCCTCTTGCCTCACACTCTACACTGGCTGATTAGCTTTCTGCTGCGGCTTGAAGAGGAAAAGGTGTGGTAAATCAGTCCTGGGTGTGGGTTCCTCAAGTCATCACAATGACTTGGTTCACCATGACAAACAGCAAAACACTCTCCAAACTACAACCGGCATGAAGAGTATTTGGCCAAGGCTGCCGCATTACAGCTTAAACACAATGGCCACTTTGGAGATGCTGGCACAATGTCATGGGCTATCCTGTTACAGGGGATATTATGGGGCCTAGCATTATATCTGGGCCTGAACAGAGGGGAACTATACGCGGCCCTAGTGTTAATATAAAAACGCTATGAGCTCTGCTACTTGGAACAGTTCAGATGTAGTATATACAAATGTTTGAGTATTTATATTACTTTATGGCACAATGTATAAATGGCCAGTTTTGTTACTTGATAGAACAGTAAAAGCTGTCACATATACCTTGGAATAGCTGTCCAGATAAAAACATAGGATAGCCTTGAGGGTAGGGCAGTGTTTCCCTACCAGGGTGCCTCCAGCTGTTGCAAAACTACAACTCCCAGCATGCCCGGACAGCCTTCGGCTGTCCGGGCATGCTGGGAGTTGTAGTTTTGCAACAGCTGGAGTCACCCTGGTTGGGAAACACTGGGGTAGGGTCACACTACACACCGTATTCTGCTTCTGCATATTTTTCTACCCATTGAGGCCACAGGGTAGCAAAATCAGCCGCAGCAAAATACGTCACATGTGACCCTACTCTGAAGGTATAAAAGATAGTGGCGGAACTGGAAGATGCTGGGCCCTGGTGCAAAAACGGTTAAGGCCGTGTTCACACAGCAGAATTTCTGAGCAGAATCAAGCTCTAGAGTCTCATTGATGTCAATTGGACTCTGCTGCATAAATCCCAATCTCAACATGTGCAGAAAGAAAGAACCCGTTCATTCTTTCTGCAGATTCCGCACAGAAATGCATTGCTGTCTATGGAGACGGCGCACTTCACAGAGTGGGCGGAACATGCAAATTTAGGGAATGCCCGTCTGTTTTCCGGGTGGGCATTCCACACAATTTACACTGTGTGAATATAGTCTAACATAACTTGCACTTCTATGCTCCAGGTATATGAACTTTACCTGCAAAACCCTTTACCTGGTTGGAAAACAATGTAACTTTTTTTTGCTAAATTGATATTACTTTTGCTACAAATAAATTTCCATTCCATTCACCCCAATATCTTCAATAAAATATAGCAGAGATGCCCATTTGCATCCACCAGGCTGCATCCAGATGTTGACAAACCAACTCCCAGCAGCTGCTGGCTGTCCGGGCATGCTGGGAGTTGTAGTTTTGCAACAGCTGGAGGCCCCCTGGTTGTTACACTGCAACAGTAGGAGGCAGCTAGACCGGGTACAATGCCTTCCACACAAGGTAATAATGGGCTTCAGTCTCCACACTGTGCAAGCTAACCCCCTAACCGAGGGGCTGTTACCTCTCTCACCAGATAAAGGAGGTAGCAGGGGTGGCACTTCTGTAGAGCTATGGTTAGACAGCAGGAAAAAGGAGGAGTTGCTGATTGGCAAGCTTAATAGCATACAGACATTATACACTGCTCAAAAAAACTAAAAAGAGAACACTAAGATAACACATCCTAGATCTGAATGAACCGTATTAAATACTTTCGTCTTTACATAGTTGAATGTGCTGACAACAAAATCACAAAAATTATCAATGGAAATCAAATTTATCAACCCATGGAGGTCTGGATATGGAGTCACACTCACAATCAAAGTGGAAAACCCCACTACAGGCTGATCCAACTTTATGTAATGTCCTTAAAACAAGTCAAAATAAGGCTCAGTAGTGTGTATGGCCTCCACCTCCCTACAACACCTGGGCATGCTCCTGATGAGGTGGAGGATGGTCTCCTGAGGGATGTTCTCCCAGACCTGGACTAAAGCATCCGCCAACTCCTGGACAGTCTGTGGTGCAACGTGACGTTGGTGGATGGAGCAAGACATGATGTCCCAGATGTGCTCAGTCGGATTTAGGTCTGGGGAACGGGTGGGCCAGTCCATAGCATCAATGCCTTCCTCTTGCAGGAATTGCTGACACACTCCATCCACATGAGGTCTAGCATTGTCTTGCATTAGGAGGAACCCAGGGCCAACCGCACCAGCATATGGTCTCAAAAGGGGTCTGAGGATCTCATCTCGGTACCTAATGGCAGACAGGCTACCTCTGGCAAGCACATGGAGGGCTGTGCGGCTCCCCCAAAGAAATGCCACACCATTACTGACCCACCACCAAACCAGTCATGGAGGATGTTGCAGGCAGCAGAACGTTCTCCACAGCATCTCCAGACTGTCACATGTGCTCAGTGTGAACCTGCTTTCATCTGTGAAGAGCACAGGGCACCAGTGGCGAATTTGCCAATCTGTGTTCTGTGGCAAATGCCAAACGTCCTGCACGGTGTTGGGCTGTATGCACAACCCCCACCTGTGGACGTCAGGCCCTCATACCACCCTCATGGAGTGTTTCTGACTGTTTGAGTGGACACAAGCACATTTGTGGCCTGCTGGAGGTCATTTTGTAGGGCTCTGGCAGTGCTCCTTCTTGCACAAAGGTGGAGATAGCAGTCCTGCTGCTGGGTTGTTGCCCTCCTACGGCCTCCTCCACGTCCTCTCATGTACTGACCTGTCTATTGGTAGCGACTCCATCCTCCCGACACAGGAAACCTTCTTGCCACAGCTCGCACTAATGTGCCATCCTGGATGAGCTGCACTACCTGAGCCACTTGTGTGGGTTGTAGACTGTCTAATGCTACCACTAGAGTGAAAGCACCGCCAGCATTCAAAAGTGACCAAAACATCAGCCAGGAAGCATAGGAACTGAGAAGTGGTCTGTGGTCACCAACCTGCAGAACCACTCCTTTATTGGGGTGTCTTGCTAATTGCCTAATTTGCTAATTTGGGGCAAAATTGAAAAATAAATAAAAAAAAAAGGCATTTTGTAATTGTTAGTGGCCTCCATTTCTACGCAGTGCAGTTTTCGGTAAAAATTGCACCTTATTCTGTAGGTCCATAAGGTTGCAAGGATACCCAATTTATACAGTTATAATTTATTTTACTACTAAAAATAAATTATAACTGTATGCACCAAAATTAATACATTGAAAAAATACCTCTTCTGACCCTTATAACTTTTTTTTATTTTTCCATATACAGGGATGTATGACTACTAATTTTTTGCGCCGTGATCTGAAGTTTTTATTGGTACCAATTTTGTTTTGATAGGACTTTTTGATCACTTTTATTCTTTTTTTATGGTATAAAAAGTGAAGCTATTTTGGACTTTGGAATTTTTATGCGAGTATGCCGTTGATCGTGTGGTTTAAATTAACTATTTTTATAGTTCGGACATTTACGCACTCAACAATACCATATTCATTTTTATTTACAGGTTTTTTTTTTTTTAAAGGGGAACTCCACTGGCCGGCATTCGAAAATAACGTTCAGAATGTTTTTGCGCTGCAGGGGTAGGCAACACCTTCGTGATGTCATGCGCCCTCAATGCAGGTCAATGTAATTGGGTGTGACAGCTGTAAAGACCGAAGGAAGCACAGGAGTCAGCAGAGAGCACTGTGGTCAGAAAAGAAATTTAAATAGAAAAGAACTTCCTGTGGAGCATACAGCTGCAGATAAGTACTGGAAGGGTTAAGGTTTTTAAAAAGTTGTAATTTACAAATCTGTTAAACTTTCTGGCACCAGTTGATTAAAAAAATAATAATAATTTGTATCCCTTTAAGGCCAATTTAGGCAAGCATGGCACAAAGAATCCACTGGGGACAGCCCCATCACTCATCATCCTGACCAGCTCCCTTTAAGGCCAGTTCACACTTCATTTAGTTTCAGCAGTATTGGAATCTAAATTTAGGAGGCATCTAAGCTTTTACAGTTTTTTCTTTCCTTGGATCCATTCCTAAATTTCTTTTTTATAACCAAATCCCAAAAAAGCAACAGGCTTCACTGGGTGGTCAGGAGGGATTAAGAAGCCATCAGGAATCCAGACTGCACACATAAGAGCAGCGTGGAGATGTTGGAAGCGAAAAGTAGCATTAAAAGAAAAAAAAAATAAAGAATTTTTTTTTTTAATTTCTTTGCCACAGTAGCACAACCAAAAGAATGTGCATATTGAAGAAAAAAAAAAAATTATAAAAAAAATAAAAAAAAGGAGCATTGACACTACGGAGTTTCCAAACTGATAAATCCAGGTGCAGCAGCCAGCCATTGTTCTTTGCTGCACACTGCAGAATTTCAGAGATGAACATTCTGTCAGCGGTTGCACTCAGACATGCATATGCACAGTAACGGCACGGGTCTGAACGGATCTTCTCTGCGTGGACATTCTGTAGCATGAATACGCCCTTAGCTTTTATTTAACATGACACTGCCAGATAAGGGTGTACCCAGACCTAGCAGTTATGGTGCTTTTTTTTCTATGGCCGTTTCGAAATCGTGGCAAGATGTTGCAATTTTGTTGTAGGTTATATTAAAAAAAATTTATTGTTTTGTAGAATTTCAGCAAACAGTAAAATAAAACAAACAGGTAACATATCCACAGTTTAAAAGGGATTGTTGATGAATAGAAACACAGAGCCAAGTTCTTCCAAAAACTAGCACCACCCCTGTCCTCAGCTTGAGTTTGGTATTACAACTTGGCTCTATTCACTTCAATGGAATTGAGCTGCAATGTAAAGCCCTGTGTGGGACTGGTTTTTCAATCCCGCTAAAATGTTTGTCCAATCCCGCCCGCAACATGGGAATGTACATACACTAGAGTGCAATGCTCTGCATATACTCTGCAATGCTCTGCATATGTATAGCGGTGTGTGTAGTACATTCCTATACATGGGGGGGGTATGTGCAGAGCATTGCACTTTAGTGTATGTACAGATGTGAATAGCAGTGACTGTGCAAACACAGGTCCTGGGTCACTGACCGATGCAATGCTCTGCACATACCTGGTCTACGGGGATGTATGAGGGCAAATTTTTTTGCACCGTGGTCTGAAGTTTTTATTGGCATCATTTTTGTTTAATAAAAACCGATCAAAAAGTCCAGTCTATTTTTTTATGGCTTATGAAGTGCCCAAAAATATGCAATTTTGGACTCTTATGTGTACGCCATCGACCGTGGAATTTAACATTTTTCAGTAGTTCAGACATTTCCACACGCGGCGATACCACATAATTTTACTAGTAAGGGCCCTTGCAGAGGCAAAAAAAATTAGATGTTATAATTTTGACTCTTGTTAAAAGCAGCAGGAGGAGGAAACCACATTGTATCTATTAGGTGAAAGACAGGTCAGTGACCAAAAGGCTTTCGAAACACGCTCACTAGTAAGTGACAGGTTCACAACAAAACCAATTCCTGCTAAATAAATGTTGTAATAAGACAACGATAAAATGAGGCAGTCTCTGCAATAACTAATGTTGTCTATGGGTTTAGTGGCTCATGGTTCCATTACAGCCCGGAAAACTTCTATTAAGTGTTCGTACGGAGAAAGCCATTTCGGAGTAGATGTGCTCCGGGCCACATCCATCATGCAGAACTAAAATTCATTTTACAATGGATTAGTTCTCTCAATGGGAATAGCCGGCAAAGCTCTCAGTTCATTCTCTAAAAAGAACTTAAAGAGTAAGAAGACATTCCCCTCCGTTGCCTCTCGTACATCTACGATGGTACCTTTAAAAAAAAAAAAAAAAAAAAAAAAAAAAAAAAAAAACAGGGCAAAAGGCTTAATTTTTTGTTCGAAATTAAACAAATACAAGAAAATTGCCCAATTCTCTTTTATTTGTTTAAATAAAGCAAGGAATCATGTCTCGATTATAGGTGTGATGTATCCCGCAAGGCTCTTGGGGAATCCAGTAGTTACGATGTCTACTCCAGTGTAGTCATCAAATTGGGGGATGGGGAAGGAGGAATGGATAAAAGAAGGCTAGGAGGTCATGTCATTTTGGCTTTAAACCCAAGGTACATGATTCTGTGTACTTACATGAACAATAGGATTGAATAGACAGGATTTTAAAAAGAGCACCACTTGTGTACAGGCTGTGCTCTGCACGGTACCTCAGATCTATTTGGTCAAAGGAACTGAACTACAATACCAAACAAAGTAGATACACTTAAGGTACCATTTCTAGAAAGAAAAAAAAAAAGTTTATACAACCCCCTAATTTAACCCCTTAAGGACCCAGCCATTTTACACCTTAGGACCCGGCCATTTTTTGCAATTCTGACCACTGTCACTTTAAACATTAATAACTCTGAAATGCTTTTAGTTATCATTCTGATTCCGAGATTGTTTTTTCATGACATATTCTACTTTAACATGGTGGAAAATTTTTATGGTAACTTGCATCATTTCTTGGTTAAAAATCCCCAAATTTGATGAAAAAAATTGAAAATGTAGCATTTTTCTAACTTTGAAGCTCTCTGCTTGTAAGGAAAATGGATATTCCACATATATTTTTTTTTATTCACATATACAATATGTCTACTTTATGTTTGCATCATAAAATTTATGAGTTTTTACTTTTGGAAGACATCAGAGGGCTTCAAAGTTACGCAGCAATTTTCCAATTTTTCACAAAATTTTCAAAATCACTATTTTTCAGGGACCAGTTCAGGTTTGAAGTGGACTTAAAGGGTCTTCATATTAGAAATACCCCATAAAAGACCCCATTATAAAAACTGCACATCACCCCCCTCCCCCCCAAGTATTCAAAATGACATTCAGTCAGTGTTTTAACCCTTTATGTGTTTCACAGGAATAGCAGCAAAGTGAAGGAGAAAATTCACAATCTTCATCTTTTACACTCACATGTTCTTGTAGACCCAATGTTTGAATTTTTACAAGGGGTAAAAAGAGAAAATTTATACTTTTATTTGTAGCCCAATTTCTCTCGAGTAAGCACATACCTCATATGTCTATGTAAAGTGTTCGGCGGGCGCAGTAGAGGGCTCAGAAGCGAAGGAGCGACAAGGGGATTTTGGAGAGTACGTTTTTCTGAAATGGTTTTTGGGGGGCATGTTGCATTTAGGAAGCCCCTATGGTGCCAGAACAGCAAAAAAAAAAAAAAAAAACACATGGCATACCATTTTGGAAACTAGACCCCTTGAGGAACTTAACAAGGAATTAAGTGAGCCTTAATACCCCACAGGGGTTTCACAACTTTTGCATATGTAAAAAAAAAAAAATTCACTAAAAGGTGTGTTTCCCCCCAAATTTCTCATTTTTGCAAGGGTTAATAGCAGAAAATACCCCCCAAAATTTGTAACCAGAACTACAATGCTCAGAAGAGGAAGAGCGCCATTGAGCTTTTGAAGAGTGAATTTGTTTGGAATGGTAGTCAGGGGCCATGTGCATTTACAGAGCCCCCCGTGGTGCCAGAACAGTGGACCCCCCCCCCACATGTGACCCCATTTTGGAAACTACACCCCTCACAGAATTTATTAAGGGGTGCAGTGAGTATTTACACCCCACTGGCATTTGACAGATCTTTGGAACAGTGGGCTGAGCAAATGAAAAATAAAATTTTTCATTTTCACAGACCACTGTTCCAAAAATCTGTCAGACACCTGTGGGGCGTAAATGCTCACTGCCCCCCTTATTACATTACGTGAGGGGTGTAGTTTCCAAAATGGGGTCACATGTTGGGGGGGGGTCCATTGTTCTGGCACTATGTGGGCTTTGTAAACACACGTGGCCTTCAATTCCGGACACATTTTCTCTTCAAAATCCCAATGACGCTCCTTCTGTTCTGAGCAGTGTAGTTCGCCCGCCGAGCACTTTACATCCACCTTTGGGGCATTTTCTTACTCGGAAGAAATGGGGTTACAAATTTTGGGGGGCTTTTTTCCTATTTTCCATTGTGAAAATTAAAAATTTAGGGTAACACCAGCATTTTAGTAAAAAAATATATAATTTCTCATTTTCCCATCCAACTTTAATGAAAATTTGTCAAACACCTGTGGGGTGTTAATGCTCACTATACCCCTTGTTACATTCCGTGAGGGTGTAGTTTCCAAAATGGGGTCACATGTCGGTATTTTTTTGCGTTTGTCAGAACCGCTGTAAAATTAGCCACCCCTGTGCAAATCACCAATTTAGGCTTCAAATGTACATGGTGCGCTCTCACTCCTGAGCCTTGTTGTGCGTCCGCAGAGCATTTTACGCCCACATATGGGGTATTTCCGTACTCAGGAGAAATTGCGTTACAGAAAACTTACTGTAAGCCTGCCCGGTTGAATGTACCCTGTACATTCACATGGGGGGCAAACCCCCAGCTGTTTCAAAACTACAATTCCCAGCATGTACTGACAGACCGTGCATGCTGGGAGTTGTACTTTTGCAACAGCTGGAGGCACACTGGTTGGAAAACCTTCAGTTATCGAACTCAATATTTTCCAACCAGTGTGCCTCCAGCTGTTGCAAAACTACAACTCCCAGCATGTACTGATCACCGAAGGGCATGCTGGGAGATGTAGTTATGCAACAGTTGGATAGCATTGATCAGGGTTATTGATGCTTTACTGCTCCTGCCTGGATCTCAGGCACGGAGCAGTCATTTGGCGACCAGACGCCGAGGAGGCAGGTAAGGGACCCTACTCGTGCGTCCTAGCTGATTGGGACACCAAGGTTTTACCGCGACGTTCCGGATCAGCCTGACTGATCAAGATACGGCGATCAACTTTTAATCGCCGCATCTAAAGAGTTAATGCCAGACATCTGCCAGTTTATAAATGGCGTTTTGCAGCAAGGGGTTAAAGGAGTACTACATTGTTAGACACTTAGCCCCTATTCGCAGGTCTGACCCCCCCCCCCCCCCCAATCTCCTGTATGGGGACCCAGCATTGCTGCAGCTAATTGAGATGAGCGAAGTTACAGCGTTTCGATACGTTACAAACGTCTCACAGTCGCTTATTTTAGTCTGCATAAATTAGTTCAGCTTTCAGGTGCTCCGGTGGGCTGGAAAAGGTGGATACAGTCCTAGGAAAGAGTCTCCTAGGACTGTATCCACCTTTTCCAGCCCACCTGAAAGCTGAACTGATTTATGCAGGCTAAAGCAAGCGACGGCCGAGCCGTGAAGTTCGTGACAAATCGAATCACTGTAACTTCGCTCATCTCTAGTGGCTAAAATGCGTTTCGTCACTGAGGTCGACAACATGCTTGCTCCATACAGCTCTATGGGAGAGGCAAGGATGCAAGAACGTGGCAGAGTCGGGGCCCCGTACAGAAGATTGCAGGGGGTCCCAGCATTCAGACCCCCTGCAATCATACACATCCTCTGTCCTAAGTATCTAACACTGCAGCTTTCCTTTATTGTTAGAAACTAGCCGTAGAGTCTGTCTAGTCTGCAACCAATGACAAAGCACTTCATATGCCATCATCTGGTCTCTCTTATGGACCCTATACACATTAGAGCAGAGTTTCCCCAAACAGAGTGCCTCCGGCTGTGACAAAACTACAACTTCCATCATGCCCAGACAGCCTTTGGCTGTCTGGGCATGCTGGGAGTTGTAGTTTTGCCACAGCTGGAGGCACCCTGTTTCAGACATTTTGTGTGTCCCTCCAACATTTAAGTTAAGTGTGTGGCAGGCTCCCGACTCCCAACAGATGAAGGGCCTGTCATGTTGGATTTTATAATGCCCAAACATTTTGTTCCCAGTGAGATAAGTAGCCATTAGAGCTATTTCGCAGTAACTTACCCTTCCCCTCTTCATTGAGAACACATGAATTTTAGTCTGTACCAAACTTTCACGTTTATGGGACAATTGGAAATGATAGCTATCGGCCAAATTAATGTTTAGCCAACTGGCATAGGAGTTGTATAGCTTACCTTTATATAACTTCAAGCCATTTCGTGTCAAGAGGAGGGGGGGGGGGGGAGGGGAGCTCCTTGTACACAATACATCAAAGGAAGTCAAGAGTGATGACTTCAGCAGTAAGAAGGGAAGCAGAACACAACTCCTTCCAGAAAAAGAAGAAACTGACAGAAATTAAAGGTTCTGTCAACCCGAACCCTGACATTTAGAAAAGGCTTATTCCCCCAACGTGCTCACAATGACAACAAGCCAACCAAATGCACCCGTTCCTTATTCACTACACGAAAAAAAACAAAAAAAACAAACAAACACGCTGTACTCCTCTACAGCACAGAGCGCTAGTTCTGTATTATACACAGAGAGGAGGGGGTTACAGAGAAGCTTGCAGTTATTGGATGAAGAGACCCAGTACAGCACAGCAGACTCAGGTAGGAAGATGTTATGCAGAGTAAAGACACGCCCACACAAAAGCACAGAATGACAAATCAAGTGAGCAACAGATGGAAGGTATTTGTGAGAGGAATATAGGTGCTAGACAAAAAAAATATATATGTACATGATCAGGATTTGGTACTGGGTAAGATAATTTTTAATTTTTTTTTTTTAAATGTCTGACAGGTAATCTTTAACCCTCCAGGGGGAGAATTCTTCTTTTCCACTGACATTTACAAAAAAAAAAAAAAAATCTAGGTTTTGTATGAAGAACATTAAAAAAAGCACTATTGTAACTGCTAGTGGCATGCATGTATGTCACACCTTACTAATCGTACACTATGTCTCGCACAAATGGTAGAAAAAAATAAATTGTAGACTTGGCGGTCAACTGGATATTGGGAAGGCCTCAAAAGCGAGATGCAAATTGCATTTGGTCAGGATCAACTCAAGCAGTATCTCCATGACTTAGCCATTCCCACCAGGCTTTCAGTGGCCAACTAGCATCATAGGTTAAAGCAAACAATGGTTAACATTTAGATACATGATCGGTTGTTGAACGACGGACACAGCATTGTGGTCACAGCTCATGACGTGTTGTGTGCACGATGCATCATCCAACATTTCAATCAAAGCAATGTAATGTCATTGACCCATGTTACAGAGCAGACATTCATAAGCTAAGGGGACGTTCATGGTGTATTGCTGTGTCCGAACATCAGATGCACTCTTATGTGAGCAGAGCGTGAAATGACCTTACTCTGAAAAGTAGTTCACTGTCTTTCCTTGGGGGGGGTTACAACAAAATCAATCTAGGACACCAGCAGAAGTAACTAAATGAATCGTGGTATCAAGAGTTAACACATGCCCCTACATAATATAAACAAAATATATAAATAAATAAATTATATATATAATAAATATATATATATATATATATATATATATATATATATATATATATATTCTCTGGCCCATCTCAGTACAGGATGCAGCCTCATTTATTGCTGCTTAGTGTTTCTAGTAACCGGTAATTACAGTAGTAGATGCAGCAGACCGCAATGCACCCACCTGGCCTATAGATTACAGGGAACACCAATCCTAGAAACAAAATGACGGGAGAATAGTGTTCTGCATCTGTCAACCTGCAATTTTTTTATTCTTTTTTTATTTTATTTATTTATTTATTAAACCCCCCAAAACAGACAAACCTCCTAAAGAAAACAGCAGTGTAAAGGGGGAAAAGCCAATGTGAGAGTATAGAGCAGTGTTTGCCGATCAGTGTGCTTACAGATTTTGCAAAACTACAACTTCCAGCATGCTGGGAGTTGTAGTTTTGCAACAGCTGGAGTCCCACTGGTTGGGAAACTATGGTAAGGAGAGACATAGCGGTGCAGGGAGAAAAATGGAGAGTCTAGTGCACAAAGTTAGAGGAAACAACCTGTTAATAGAGTAATTCTTTAAGTCTTCTATCACTTGTATTTACAGGGTAGGGGGGATAACGTGCAGATTAGTGAGGTTCCTACCGCTGGGACCCCACTATTTAAGTCCCACAGGTAGTGAATGGAGCAGTGGCGCAGTATGCCAGCTGCTGCTCTCACTCAAGGGACAACTGATCTCTGTGCCCGTGGTTGAACCCCACCATTCAATAAAAGAATCCCTTTGAGGGTGTATTAAAACGTACAGTATCCTGCACAGATTTGATGCGCAGGATTTGAAGCCGGGTTCAGTCATTTGGTTTACATTGAAATCTGCAGCTTTAAATCCTGCACATCAAATATGCTCAGGATATTGTACACATGAATATACCCTGAGGGTACATTCACACGTACAGGATCGTGCTGCATATTTTCTGCAGCTGATTTTGCTACCAATTGAAGTTAATGGGTAGAAAAAGAAGCTGCACAAAATATTCAGCAGATCACGTACGTGTGAACGTACCCTGAAGGTGTTTTGTGGGTCTTTAACAATGATCTATCCTTAGCATAAGTCAACAGTACCAGAGGAATAGTGGGGGTCTGACTCCCAGCACCCCATCAAGTAGTTGATTTAAGGGGGCTGCTGTGCTAGGGTAAGCGGCATGATTATGACCAGGCATGGTGCCCTTTATTGAGTAGATGTGCCCAATACTGCAGCTCAAACCTATTCACTTGACTAGTAATATTTGTAATTTTAGTGCCTGGTACAAGTTTTACTGAAGAGGTTAAAGTGCTCGCCCAAGTCTAGCAGCCCCTCAAATGAACTGGCTGGGGGAGGTGTCCGGAATCAAACCCCCACCGTTCTGATACTGATGGCCTATCCTAATGAAAAGTCCTCTATATTGAAGTTACAGAAAACCCATTTTCAATGATAAACAATTCAGGCAAAACTGGCATTCCTATGTGAATTCCTGTGTCATGCACCACTCCCTGAAGCTTTTATATGTACAGTAAATATCTCATGAATTAATGTAGTGGCAAAAGTGGGTGCTGGCATTGACCAAGGTGCAGACGTCATTCTCACAG